>NC_089980.1:332545-650090 GCF_036417845.1 Apteryx mantelli
AGAGGAGTCGGGAAGACACTAGAGGAGTGCTAGGGGGACTAGAGAGGAAGAAAGTAAAAAGCGGGGAGCAAGGAAGACGTGCGGAGGTGGTGTGAGGGGACAAGAGAGGTTGTGCAGGGTGTGGAGGGCCAGAAGACAGCTCTGGGGCACAGAAGAAAGCTGAAATGTAGTGGCGAGTGCACAAGGGGGATGCTAAGGGGAGCAGAGGGAAAGAAAAAGGTGGAAGGAGGGGGCCAGAGCAGAAGAGAGGGCTGCTAAAGGGTGTGGAGGGCCAACAGAGGGCTCCAGGGCATGAAGAAGGGCTCCACAGGGATTCTGAGGGGACCACCAGGGTCCTAAGTGGGTTTGAGGTGCAAGAGACAGCTCTGGGAAACAAGGAAGGCCCAAAGAGGAGTCGGGAAGACACTAGAGTTTTAGTAGGGGGAGTAGATGGGAAAAAAGTAAAAAGCGGGGAGCAAGGAAGACGTGCGGAGGTGGTGTGAGGGGACAAGAGAGGTTGTGCAGGGTGTGGAGGGCCAGAAGACAGCTCTGGGGCACAGAAGAAAGCTGAACAAGTAGCGCCGAGTGCACAAGGGGGATGCTAAGGGGAGCAGAGGGAAAGAAAAAGGTGGAAGGAGGGGGCCAGAGCAGAAGAGAGGGCTGCTAAAGGGTGTGGAGGGCCAACAGAGGGCTCCAGGGCATGAAGAAGGGCTCCGGAGGGATTCTGAGGGGACTGCCAGGGTCCTAAGGGGTCTCGAGGTGCAAGAGACAGCTCTGGGAAACAAGGAAGGCCCAAAGAGGAGTCGGGAAGACACTAGAGGAGTGCTAGGGGGACTAGAGAGGAAGAAAGTAAAAAGCGGGGAGCAAGGAAGACGTGCGGAGGTGGTGTGAGGGGACAAGAGAGGTTGTGCAGGGTGTGGAGGGCCAGAAGACAGCTCTGGGGCACAGAAGAAAGCTGAAATGTAGTGGTGAGTGCACAAGGGGGATGCTAAGGGGAGCAGAGGGAAAGAAAAAGGTGGAAGGAGGGGGCCAGAGCAGAAGAGAGGGCTGCTAAAGGGTGTGGAGGGCCAACAGAGGGCTCCAGGGCATGAAGAAGGGCTCCACAGGGATTCTGAGGGGACTGCCAGGGTCCTAAGTGGGTTTGAGGTGCAAGAGACAGCTCTGGGAAACAAGGAAGGCCCAAAGAGGAGTCGGGAAGACACTAGAGGAGTGCTAGGGGGACTAGAGAGGAAGAAAGTAAAAAGCGGGGAGCAAGGAAGACGTGCGGAGGTGGTGTGAGGGGACAAGAGAGGTTGTGCAGGGTGTGGAGGGCCAGAAGACAGCTCTGGGGCACAGAAGAAAGCTGAACAAGTAGCGCCGAGTGCACAAGAGGGATGCTAAGGGGAGCAGAGGGAAAGAAAAAGGTGGAAGGAGGGGGCCAGAGCAGAAGAGAGGGCTGCTAATGGGTGTGGAGGGCCAACAGAGGGCTCCAGGGCATGAAGAAGGGCTCCACAGGGATTCTGAGGGGACTGCCAGGGTCCTAAGGGGTCTCGAGGTGCAAGAGACAGCTCTGGGAAACAAGGAAGGCCCAAAGAGGAGTCGGGAAGACACTAGAGGAGTGCCAGGGGGACTAGAGAGGAAGAAAGTAAAAAGCGGGGAGCAAGGAAGACGTGCGGAGGTGGTGTGAGGGGACAAGAGAGGTTGTGCAGGGTGTGGAGGGCCAGAAGACAGCTCTGGGGCACAGAAGAAAGCTGAAATGTAGTGGCGAGTGCACAAGGGGGATGCTAAGGGGAGCAGAGGGAAAGAAAAAGGTGGAAGGAGGGGGCCAGAGCAGAAGAGAGGGCTGCTAAAGGGTGTGGAGGACCAACAGAGGGCTCCAGGCATGAAGAAGGGCTCCGGAGGGATTCTGAGGGGACTGCCAGGGTCCTAAGGGGTCTCGAGGTGCAAGAGACAGCTCTGGGAAACAAGGAAGGCCCAAAGAGGAGTCGGGAAGACACTAGAGGAGTGCTAGGGGGACTAGAGAGGAAGAAAGTAAAAAGCGGGGAGCAAGGAAGACGTGCGGAGGTGGTGTGAGGGGACAAGAGAGGTTGTGCAGGGTGTGGAGGGCCAGAAGACAGCTCTGGGGCACAGAAGAAAGCTGAACAAGTAGCGCCGAGTGCACAAGGGGGATGCTAAGGGGAGCAGAGGGAAAGAAAAAGGTGGAAGGAGGGGGCCAGAGCAGAAGAGAGGGCTGCTAATGGGTGTGGAGGGCCAACAGAGGGCTGCAGGGCATGAAGAAGGGCTCCACAGGGATTCTGAGGGGACTGCCAGGGTCCTAAGGGGTCTCGAGGTGCAAGAGACAGCTCTGGGAAACAAGGAAGGCCCAAAGAGGAGTCGGGAAGACACTAGAGGAGTGCTAGGGGGACTAGAGAGGAAGAAAGTAAAAAGCGGGGAGCAAGGAAGACGTGCGGAGGTGGTGTGAGGGGACAAGAGAGGTTGTGCAGGGTGTGGAGGGCCAGAAGACAGCTGTGGGGCACAGAAGAAAGCTGAACAAGTAGCGCCGAGTGCACAAGGGGGATGCTAAGGGGAGCAGAGGGAAAGAAAAAGGTGGAAGGAGGGGGCCAGAGCAGAAGAGAGGGCTGCTAAAGGGTGTGGAGGGCCAACAGAGGGCTGCAGGGCATGAAGAAGGGCTCCACAGGGATTCTGAGGGGACTGCCAGGGTCCTAAGGGGTCTCGAGGTGCAAGAGACAGCTCTGGGAAACAAGGAAGGCCCAAAGAGGAGTCGGGAAGACACTAGAGGAGTGCTAGGGGGACTAGAGAGGAAGAAAGTAAAAAGCGGGGAGCAAGGAAGACGTGCGGAGGTGGTGTGAGGGGACAAGAGAGGTTGTGCAGGGTGTGGAGGGCCAGAAGACAGCTCTGGGGCACAGAAGAAAGCTGAACAAGTAGCGCTGAGTGCACAAGGGGGATGCTAAGGGGAGCAGAGGGAAAGAAAAAGGTGGAAGGAGGGGGCCAGAGCAGAAGAGAGGGCTGCTAAAGGGTGTGGAGGACCAACAGAGGGCTCCAGGGCATGAAGAAGGGCTCCGGAGGGATTCTGAGGGGACTGCCAGGGTCC
This sequence comes from Apteryx mantelli, assembly GCF_036417845.1. Taxonomy (NCBI): domain Eukaryota; kingdom Metazoa; phylum Chordata; class Aves; order Apterygiformes; family Apterygidae; genus Apteryx; species Apteryx mantelli. The sequence continues at coordinate 335,595 of NC_089980.1, forward strand.
TAAGGGGTCTCGAGGTGCAAGAGACAGCTCTGGGAAACAAGGAAGGCCCAAAGAGGAGTCGGGAAGACACTAGAGGAGTGCTAGGGGGACTAGAGAGGAAGAAAGTAAAAAGCGGGGAGCAAGGAAGACGTGCGGAGGTGGTGTGAGGGGACAAGAGAGGTTGTGCAGGGTGTGGAGGGCCAGAAGACAGCTCTGGGGCACAGAAGAAAGCTGAACAAGTAGCGCCGAGTGCACAAGGGGGATGCTAAGGGGAGCAGAGGGAAAGAAAAAGGTGGAAGGAGGGGGCCAGAGCAGAAGAGAGGGCTGCTAAAGGGTGTGGAGGGCCAACAGAGGGCTCCAGGGCATGAAGAAGGGCTCCGGAGGGATTCTGAGGGGACTGCCAGGGTCCTAAGGGGGCTCGAGGTGCAAGAGACAGCTCTGGGAAACAAGGAAGGCCCAAAGAGGAGTCGGGAAGACACTAGAGGAGTGCTAGGAGGACTAGAGAGGAAGAAAGTAAAAAGCGGGGAGCAAGGAAGACGTGCGGAGGTGGTGTGAGGGGACAAGAGAGGTTGTGCAGGGTGTGGAGGGCCAGAAGACAGCTCTGGGGCACAGAAGAAAGCTGAACAAGTAGCGCCGAGTGCACAAGGGGGATGCTAAGGGGAGCAGAGGGAAAGAAAAAGGTGGAAGGAGGGGGCCAGAGCAGAAGAGAGGGCTGCTAAAGGGTGTGGAGGGCCAACAGAGGGCTCCAGGCATGAAGAAGGGCTCCGGAGGGATTCTGAGGGGACTGCCAGGGTCCTAAGGGGTCTCGAGGTGCAAGAGACAGCTCTGGGAAACAAGGAAGGCCCAAAGAGGAGTCGGGAAGACACTAGAGGAGTGCTAGGGGGACTAGAGAGGAAGAAAGTAAAAAGCGGGGAGCAAGGAAGACGTGCGGAGGTGGTGTGAGGGGACAAGAGAGGTTGTGCAGGGTGTGGAGGGCCAGAAGACAGCTCTGGGGCACAGAAGAAAGCTGAACAAGTAGCGCCGAGTGCACAAGAGGGATGCTAAGGGGAGCAGAGGGAAAGAAAAAGGTGGAAGGAGGGGGCCAGAGCAGAAGAGAGGGCTGCTAATGGGTGTGGAGGGCCAACAGAGGGCTCCAGGGCATGAAGAAGGGCTCCACAGGGATTCTGAGGGGACTGCCAGGGTCCTAAGGGGTCTCGAGGTGCAAGAGACAGCTCTGGGAAACAAGGAAGGCCCAAAGAGGAGTCGGGAAGACACTAGAGGAGTGCCAGGGGGACTAGAGAGGAAGAAAGTAAAAAGCGGGGAGCAAGGAAGACGTGCGGAGGTGGTGTGAGGGGACAAGAGAGGTTGTGCAGGGTGTGGAGGGCCAGAAGACAGCTCTGGGGCACAGAAGAAAGCTGAACAAGTAGCGCCGAGTGCACAAGGGGGATGCTAAGGGGAGCAGAGGGAAAGAAAAAGGTGGAAGGAGGGGGCCAGAGCAGAAGAGAGGGCTGCTAAAGGGTGTGGAGGGCCAACAGAGGGCTGCAGGGCATGAAGAAGGGCTCCACAGGGATTCTGAGGGGACTGCCAGGGTCCTAAGGGGTCTCGAGGTGCAAGAGACAGCTCTGGGAAACAAGGAAGGCCCAAAGAGGAGTCGGGAAGACACTAGAGGAGTGCTAGGGGGACTAGAGAGGAAGAAAGTAAAAAGCGGGGAGCAAGGAAGACGTGCGGAGGTGGTGTGAGGGGACAAGAGAGGTTGTGCAGGGTGTGGAGGGCCAGAAGACAGCTCTGGGGCACAGAAGAAAGCTGAACAAGTAGCGCCGAGTGCACAAGAGGGATGCTAAGGGGAGCAGAGGGAAAGAAAAAGGTGGAAGGAGGGGGCCAGAGCAGAAGAGAGGGCTGCTAATGGGTGTGGAGGGCCAACAGAGGGCTCCAGGGCATGAAGAAGGGCTCCACAGGGATTCTGAGGGGACTGCCAGGGTCCTAAGGGGTCTCGAGGTGCAAGAGACAGCTCTGGGAAACAAGGAAGGCCCAAAGAGGAGTCGGGAAGACACTAGAGGAGTGCCAGGGGGACTAGAGAGGAAGAAAGTAAAAAGCGGGGAGCAAGGAAGACGTGCGGAGGTGGTGTGAGGGGACAAGAGAGGTTGTGCAGGGTGTGGAGGGCCAGAAGACAGCTCTGGGGCACAGAAGAAAGCTGAACAAGTAGCGCCGAGTGCACAAGGGGGATGCTAAGGGGAGCAGAGGGAAAGAAAAAGGTGGAAGGAGGGGGCCAGAGCAGAAGAGAGGGCTGCTAAAGGGTGTGGAGGGCCAACAGAGGGCTCCAGGCATGAAGAAGGGCTCCGGAGGGATTCTGAGGGGACTGCCAGGGTCCTAAGGGGTCTCGAGGTGCAAGAGACAGCTCTGGGAAACAAGGAAGGCCCAAAGAGGAGTCGGGAAGACACTAGAGTTTTAGTAGGGGGAGTAGATGGGAAGAAAGTAAAAAGCGGGGAGCAAGGAAGACGTGCGGAGGTGGTGTGAGGGGACAAGAGAGGTTGTGCAGGGTGTGGAGGGCCAGAAGACAGCTCTGGGGCACAGAAGAAAGCTGAACAAGTAGCGCCGAGTGCACAAGGGGGATGCTAAGGGGAGCAGAGGGAAAGAAAAAGGTGGAAGGAGGGGGCCAGAGCAGAAGAGAGGGCTGCTAAAGGGTGTGGAGGGCCAACAGAGGGCTCCAGGGCATGAAGAAGGGCTCCGGAGGGATTCTGAGGGGACTGCCAGGGTCCTAAGGGGTCTCGAGGTGCAAGAGACAGCTCTGGGAAACAAGGAAGGCCCAAAGAGGAGTCGGGAAGACACTAGAGGAGTGCTAGGGGGACTAGAGAGGAAGAAAGTAAAAAGCGGGGAGCAAGGAAGACGTGCGGAGGTGGTGTGAGGGGACAAGAGAGGTTGTGCAGGGTGTGGAGGGCCAGAAGACAGCTCTGGGGCACAGAAGAAAGCTGAACAAGTAGCGCCGAGTGCACAAGGGGGATGCTAAGGGGAGCAGAGGGAAAGAAAAAGGTGGAAGGAGGGGGCCAGAGCAGAAGAGAGGGCTGCTAAAGGGTGTGGAGGGCCAACAGAGGGCTGCAGGGCATGAAGAAGGGCTCCGGAGGGATTCTGAGGGGACTGCCAGGGTCCTAAGGGGTCTCGAGGTGCAAGAGACAGCTCTGGGAAACAAGGAAGGCCCAAAGAGGAGTCGGGAAGACACTAGAGGAGTGCTAGGGGGACTAGAGAGGAAGAAAGTAAAAAGCGGGGAGCAAGGAAGACGTGCGGAGGTGGTGTGAGGGGACAAGAGAGGTTGTGCAGGGTGTGGAGGGCCAGAAGACAGCTCTGGGGCACAGAAGAAAGCTGAACAAGTAGCGCTGAGTGCACAAGGGGGATGCTAAGGGGAGCAGAGGGAAAGAAAAAGGTGGAAGGAGGGGGCCAGAGCAGAAGAGAGGGCTGCTAAAGGGTGTGGAGGACCAACAGAGGGCTCCAGGGCATGAAGAAGGGCTCCGGAGGGATTCTGAGGGGACTGCCAGGGTCCTAAGGGGTCTCGAGGTGCAAGAGACAGCTCTGGGAAACAAGGAAGGCCCAAAGAGGAGTCGGGAAGACACTAGAGGAGTGCTAGGGGGACTAGAGAGGAAGAAAGTAAAAAGCGGGGAGCAAGGAAGACGTGCGGAGGTGGTGTGAGGGGACAAGAGAGGTTGTGCAGGGTGTGGAGGGCCAGAAGACAGCTCTGGGGCACAGAAGAAAGCTGAAATGTAGTGGCGAGTGCACAAGGGGGATGCTAAGGGGAGCAGAGGGAAAGAAAAAGGTGGAAGGAGGGGGCCAGAGCAGAAGAGAGGGCTGCTAAAGGGTGTGGAGGACCAACAGAGGGCTCCAGGCATGAAGAAGGGCTCCGGAGGGATTCTGAGGGGACTGCCAGGGTCCTAAGGGGTCTCGAGGTGCAAGAGACAGCTCTGGGAAACAAGGAAGGCCCAAAGAGGAGTCGGGAAGACACTAGAGGAGTGCTAGGGGGACTAGAGAGGAAGAAAGTAAAAAGCGGGGAGCAAGGAAGACGTGCGGAGGTGGTGTGAGGGGACAAGAGAGGTTGTGCAGGGTGTGGAGGGCCAGAAGACAGCTCTGGGGCACAGAAGAAAGCTGAAATGTAGTGCCGAGTGCACAAGGGGGATGCTAAGGGGAGCAGAGGGAAAGAAAAAGGTGGAAGGAGGGGGCCAGAGCAGAAGAGAGGGCTGCTAAAGGGTGTGGAGGGCCAACAGAGGGCTCCAGGGCATGAAGAAGGGCTCCACAGGGATTCTGAGGGGACTGCCAGGGTCCTAAGTGGGTTTGAGGTGCAAGAGACAGCTCTGGGAAACAAGGAAGGCCCAAAGAGGAGTCGGGAAGACACTAGAGTTTTAGTAGGGGGAGTAGATGGGAAAAAAGTAAAAAGCGGGGAGCAAGGAAGACGTGCGGAGGTGGTGTGAGGGGACAAGAGAGGTTGTGCAGGGTGTGGAGGGCCAGAAGACAGCTCTGGGGCACAGAAGAAAGCTGAACAAGTAGCGCCGAGTGCACAAGGGGGATGCTAAGGGGAGCAGAGGGAAAGAAAAAGGTGGAAGGAGGGGGCCAGAGCAGAAGAGAGGGCTGCTAAAGGGTGTGGAGGGCCAACAGAGGGCTCCAGGCATGAAGAAGGGCTCCGGAGGGATTCTGAGGGGACTGCCAGGGTCCTAAGGGGTCTCGAGGTGCAAGAGACAGCTCTGGGAAACAAGGAAGGCCCAAAGAGGAGTCGGGAAGACACTAGAGGAGTGCTAGGGGGACTAGAGAGGAAGAAAGTAAAAAGCGGGGAGCAAGGAAGACGTGCGGAGGTGGTGTGAGGGGACAAGAGAGGTTGTGCAGGGTGTGGAGGGCCAGAAGACAGCTCTGGGGCACAGAAGAAAGCTGAACAAGTAGCGCCGAGTGCACAAGGGGGATGCTAAGGGGAGCAGAGGGAAAGAAAAAGGTGGAAGGAGGGGGCCAGAGCAGAAGAGAGGGCTGCTAATGGGTGTGGAGGGCCAACAGAGGGCTGCAGGGCATGAAGAAGGGCTCCACAGGGATTCTGAGGGGACTGCCAGGGTCCTAAGGGGTCTCGAGGTGCAAGAGACAGCTCTGGGAAACAAGGAAGGCCCAAAGAGGAGTCGGGAAGACACTAGAGGAGTGCTAGGGGGACTAGAGAGGAAGAAAGTAAAAAGCGGGGAGCAAGGAAGACGTGCGGAGGTGGTGTGAGGGGACAAGAGAGGTTGTGCAGGGTGTGGAGGGCCAGAAGACAGCTCTGGGGCACAGAAGAAAGCTGAAATGTAGTGGCGAGTGCACAAGGGGTATGCTAAGGGGAGCAGAGGGAAAGAAAAAGGTGGAAGGAGGGGGCCAGAGCAGAAGAGAGGGCTGCTAAAGGGTGTGGAGGGCCAACAGAGGGCTGCAGGGCATGAAGAAGGGCTCCACAGGGATTCTGAGGGGACTGCCAGGGTCCTAAGGGGTCTCGAGGTGCAAGAGACAGCTCTGGGAAACAAGGAAGGCCCAAAGAGGAGTCGGGAAGACACTAGAGGAGTGCTAGGGGGACTAGAGAGGAAGAAAGTAAAAAGCGGGGAGCAAGGAAGATGTGCGGAGGTGGTGTGAGGGGACAAGAGAGGTTGTGCAGGGTGTGGAGGGCCAGAAGACAGCTCTGGGGCACAGAAGAAAGCTGAAATGTAGTGCCGAGTGCACAAGGGGGATGCTAAGGGGAGCAGAGGGAAAGAAAAAGGTGGAAGGAGGGGGCCAGAGCAGAAGAGAGGGCTGCTAAAGGGTGTGGAGGGCCAACAGAGGGCTCCAGGGCATGAAGAAGGGCTCCACAGGGATTCGGAGGGGACTGCCAGGGTCCTAAGGGGTCTCGAGGTGCAAGAGACAGCTCTGGGAAACAAGGAAGGCCCAAAGAGGAGTCGGGAAGACACTAGAGTTTTAGTAGGGGGAGTAGATGGGAAGAAAGTAAAAAGCGGGGAGCAAGGAAGACGTGCGGAGGTGGTGTGAGGGGACAAGAGAGGTTGTGCAGGGTGTGGAGGGCCAGAAGACAGCTCTGGGGCACAGAAGAAAGCTGAACAAGTAGCGCCGAGTGCACAAGGGGGATGCTAAGGGGAGCAGAGGGAAAGAAAAAGGTGGAAGGAGGGGGCCAGAGCAGAAGAGAGGGCTGCTAAAGGGTGTGGAGGGCCAACAGAGGGCTGCAGGGCATGAAGAAGGGCTCCGGAGGGATTCTGAGGGGACTGCCAGGGTCCTAAGGGGTCTCGAGGTGCAAGAGACAGCTCTGGGAAACAAGGAAGGCCCAAAGAGGAGTCGGGAAGACACTAGAGTTTTAGTAGGGGGAGTAGATGGGAAAAAAGTAAAAAGCGGGGAGCAAGGAAGACGTGCGGAGGTGGTGTGAGGGGACAAGAGAGGTTGTGCAGGGTGTGGAGGGCCAGAAGACAGCTCTGGGGCACAGAAGAAAGCTGAACAAGTAGCGCCGAGTGCACAAGGGGGATGCTAAGGGGAGCAGAGGGAAAGAAAAAGGTGGAAGGAGGGGGCCAGAGCAGAAGAGAGGGCTGCTAAAGGGTGTGGAGGGCCAACAGAGGGCTCCAGGCATGAAGAAGGGCTCCGGAGGGATTCTGAGGGGACTGCCAGGGTCCTAAGGGGTCTCGAGGTGCAAGAGACAGCTCTGGGAAACAAGGAAGGCCCAAAGAGGAGTCGGGAAGACACTAGAGGAGTGCTAGGGGGACTAGAGAGGAAGAAAGTAAAAAGCGGGGAGCAAGGAAGACGTGCGGAGGTGGTGTGAGGGGACAAGAGAGGTTGTGCAGGGTGTGGAGGGCCAGAAGACAGCTCTGGGGCACAGAAGAAAGCTGAACAAGTAGCGCCGAGTGCACAAGGGGGATGCTAAGGGGAGCAGAGGGAAAGAAAAAGGTGGAAGGAGGGGGCCAGAGCAGAAGAGAGGGCTGCTAAAGGGTGTGGAGGGCCAACAGAGGGCTGCAGGGCATGAAGAAGGGCTCCACAGGGATTCTGAGGGGACTGCCAGGGTCCTAAGGGGTCTCGAGGTGCAAGAGACAGCTCTGGGAAACAAGGAAGGCCCAAAGAGGAGTCGGGAAGACACTAGAGGAGTGCTAGGGGGACTAGAGAGGAAGAAAGTAAAAAGCGGGGAGCAAGGAAGACGTGCGGAGGTGGTGTGAGGGGACAAGAGAGGTTGTGCAGGGTGTGGAGGGCCAGAAGACAGCTCTGGGGCACAGAAGAAAGCTGAAATGTAGTGGCGAGTGCACAAGGGGTATGCTAAGGGGAGCAGAGGGAAAGAAAAAGGTGGAAGGAGGGGGCCAGAGCAGAAGAGAGGGCTGCTAAAGGGTGTGGAGGGCCAACAGAGGGCTGCAGGGCATGAAGAAGGGCTCCACAGGGATTCTGAGGGGACTGCCAGGGTCCTAAGGGGTCTCGAGGTGCAAGAGACAGCTCTGGGAAACAAGGAAGGCCCAAAGAGGAGTCGGGAAGACACTAGAGTTTTAGTAGGGGGAGTAGATGGGAAAAAAGTAAAAAGCGGGGAGCAAGGAAGACGTGCGGAGGTGGTGTGAGGGGACAAGAGAGGTTGTGCAGGGTGTGGAGGGCCAGAAGACAGCTCTGGGGCACAGAAGAAAGCTGAACAAGTAGCTCCGAGTGCACAAGGCGGGTGCTAAGGGGAGCAGAGGGAAAGAAAAAGGTGGAAGGAGGGGGCCAGAGCAGAAGAGAGGGCTGCTAAAGGGTGTGGAGGACCAACAGAGGGCTCCAGGCATGAAGAAGGGCTCCACAGGGATTCTGAGGGGACTGCCAGGGTCCTAAGGGGTCTCGCGGTGCAAGAGACAGCTCTGGGAAACAAGGAAGGCCCAAAGAGGAGTCGGGAAGACACTAGAGGAGTGCTAGGGGGACTAGAGAGGAAGAAAGTAAAAAGCGGGGAGCAAGGAAGACGTGCGGAGGTGGTGTGAGGGGACAAGAGAGGTTGTGCAGGGTGTGGAGGGCCAGAAGACAGCTCTGGGGCACAGAAGAAAGCTGAAATGTAGTGCCGAGTGCACAAGGGGGATGCTAAGGGGAGCAGAGGGAAAGAAAAAGGTGGAAGGAGGGGGCCAGAGCAGAAGAGAGGGCTGCTAAAGGGTGTGGAGGACCAACAGAGGGCTCCAGGCATGAAGAAGGGCTCCGGAGGGATTCTGAGGGGACTGCCAGGGTCCTAAGGGGTCTCGAGGTGCAAGAGACAGCTCTGGGAAACAAGGAAGGCCCAAAGAGGAGTCGGGAAGACACTAGAGGAGTGCTAGGGGGACTAGAGAGGAAGAAAGTAAAAAGCGGGGAGCAAGGAAGACGTGCGGAGGTGGTGTGAGGGGACAAGAGAGGTTGTGCAGGGTGTGGAGGGCCAGAAGACAGCTCTGGGGCACAGAAGAAAGCTGAACAAGTAGCGCCGAGTGCACAAGGGGGATGCTAAGGGGAGCAGAGGGAAAGAAAAAGGTGGAAGGAGGGGGCCAGAGCAGAAGAGAGGGCTGCTAAAGGGTGTGGAGGGCCAACAGAGGGCTGCAGGGCATGAAGAAGGGCTCCACAGGGATTCTGAGGGGACTGCCAGGGTCCTAAGGGGTCTCGAGGTGCAAGAGACAGCTCTGGGAAACAAGGAAGGCCCAAAGAGGAGTCGGGAAGACACTAGAGGAGTGCTAGGGGGACTAGAGAGGAAGAAAGTAAAAAGCGGGGAGCAAGGAAGACGTGCGGAGGTGGTGTGAGGGGACAAGAGAGGTTGTGCAGGGTGTGGAGGGCCAGAAGACAGCTGTGGGGCACAGAAGAAAGCTGAAATGTAGTGGCGAGTGCACAAGGGGGATGCTAAGGGGAGCAGAGGGAAAGAAAAAGGTGGAAGGAGGGGGCCAGAGCAGAAGAGAGGGCTGCTAAAGGGTGTGGAGGGCCAACAGAGGGCTCCCGGGCATGAAGAAGGGCTCCACAGGGATTCTGAGGGGACTGCCAGGGTCCTAAGGGGTCTCGAGGTGCAAGAGACAGCTCTGGGAAACAAGGAAGGCCCAAAGAGGAGTTGGGAAGACACTAGAGGAGTGCTAGGGGAACTAGAGAGGAAGAAAGTAAAAAGCGGGGAGCAAGGAAGACGTGCGGAGGTGGTGTGAGGGGACAAGAGAGGTTGTGCAGGGTGTGGAGGGCCAGAAGACAGCTCTGGGGCACAGAAGAAAGCTGAACAAGTAGCGCCGAGGGCACAAGGCGGGTGCTAAGGGGAGCAGAGGGAAAGAAAAAGGTGGAAGGAGGGGGCCAGAGCAGAAGAGAGGGCTGCTAAAGGGTGTGGAGGGCCAACAGAGGGCTGCAGGGCATGAAGAAGGGCTCCACAGGGATTCTGAGGGGACTGCCAGGGTCCTAAGGGGTCTCGAGGTGCAAGAGACAGCTCTGGGAAACAAGGAAGGCCCAAAGAGGAGTCGGGAAGACACTAGAGGAGTGCTAGGGGGACTAGAGAGGAAGAAAGTAAAAAGCGGGGAGCAAGGAAGACGTGCGGAGGTGGTGTGAGGGGACAAGAGAGGTTGTGCAGGGTGTGGAGGGCCAGAAGACAGCTCTGGGGCACAGAAGAAAGCTGAACAAGTAGCGCCGAGTGCACAAGAGGGATGCTAAGGGGAGCAGAGGGAAAGAAAAAGGTGGAAGGAGGGGGCCAGAGCAGAAGAGAGGGCTGCTAAAGGGTGTGGAGGGCCAACAGAGGGCTGCAGGGCATGAAGAAGGGCTCCGGAGGGATTCTGAGGGGACTGCCAGGGTCCTAAGTGGGTTTGAGGCGCAAGAGACAGCTCTGGGAAACAAGGAAGGCCCAAAGAGGAGTCGGGAAGACACTAGAGTTTTAGTAGGGGGACTAGATGGGAAAAAAGTAAAAAGCGGGGAGCAAGGAAGACATGCGGAGGTGGTGTGAGGGGACAAGAGAGGTTGTGCAGGGTGTGGAGGGCCAGAAGACAGCTCTGGGGCACAGAAGAAAGCTGAAATGTAGTGCCGAGTGCACAAGGGGGATGCTAAGGGGAGCAGAGGGAAAGAAAAAGGTGGAAGGAGGGGGCCAGAGCAGAAGAGAGGGCTGCTAAAGGGTGTGGAGGGCCAACAGAGGGCTCCAGGGCATGAAGAAGGGCTCCACAGGGATTCGGAGGGGACTGCCAGGGTCCTAAGGGGTCTCGAGGTGCAAGAGACAGCTCTGGGAAACAAGGAAGGCCCAAAGAGGAGTCGGGAAGACACTAGAATTTTAGTAGGGGGAGTAGATGGGAAAAAAGTAAAAAGCGGGGAGCAAGGAAGACGTGCGGAGGTGGTGTGAGGGGACAAGAGAGGTTGTGCAGGGTGTGGAGGGCCAGAAGACAGCTCTGGGGCACAGAAGAAAGCTGAAATGTAGTGCCGAGTGCACAAGGGGGATGCTAAGGGGAGCAGAGGGAAAGAAAAAGGTGGAAGGAGGGGGCCAGAGCAGAAGAGAGGGCTGCTAAAGGGTGTGGAGGGCCAACAGAGGGCTCCAGGGCATGAAGAAGGGCTCCACAGGGATTCGGAGGGGACTGCCAGGGTCCTAAGGGGTCTCGAGGTGCAAGAGACAGCTCTGGGAAACAAGGAAGGCCCAAAGAGGAGTCGGGAAGACACTAGAGTTTTAGTAGGGGGACTAGATGGGAAAAAAGTAAAAAGCGGGGAGCAAGGAAGACGTGCGGAGGTGGTGTGAGGGGACAAGAGAGGTTGTGCAGGGTGTGGAGGGCCAGAAGACAGCTCTGGGGCACAGAAGAAAGCTGAACAAGTAGCGCCGAGTGCACAAGGGGGATGCTAAGGGGAGCAGAGGGAAAGAAAAAGGTGGAAGGAGGGGGCCAGAGCAGAAGAGAGGGCTGCTAAAGGGTGTGGAGGGCCAACAGAGGGCTCCAGGGCATGAAGAAGGGCTCCACAGGGATTCTGAGGGGACTGCCAGGGTCCTAAGGGGTCTCGAGGTGCAAGAGACAGCTCTGGGAAACAAGGAAGGCCCAAAGAGGAGTCGGGAAGACACTAGAGGAGTGCTAGGGGGACTAGATGGGAAAAAAGTAAAAAGCGGGGAGCAAGGAAGACGTGCGGAGGTGGTGTGAGGGGATAAGAGAGGTTGTGCAGGGTGTGGAGGGCCAGAAGACAGCTCTGGGGCACAGAAGAATGCTGAACAAGTAGCACCGAGTGCACAAGGGGGATGCTAAGGGGAGCAGAGGGAAAGAAAAAGGTGGAAGGAGGGGGCCAGAGCAGAAGAGAGGGCTGCTAAAGGGTGTGGAGGACCAACAGAGGGCTCCAGGCATGAAGAAGGGCTCCGGAGGGATTCTGAGGGGACTGCCAGGGTCCTAAGGGGTCTCGAGGTGCAAGAGACAGCTCTGGGAAACAAGGAAGGCCCAAAGAGGAGTCGGGAAGACACTAGAGGAGTGCTAGGGGGACTAGAGAGGAAGAAAGTAAAAAGCGGGGAGCAAGGAAGACGTGCGGAGGTGGTGTGAGGGGACAAGAGAGGTTGTGCAGGGTGTGGAGGGCCAGAAGACAGCTCTAGGGCACAGAAGAAAGCTGAACAAGTAGCGCCGAGTGCACAAGGGGGATGCTAAGGGGAGCAGAGGGAAAGAAAAAGGTGGAAGGAGGGGGCCAGAGCAGAAGAGAGGGCTGCTAAAGGGTGTGGAGGGCCAACAGAGGGCTGCAGGGCATGAAGAAGGGCTCCACAGGGATTCTGAGGGGACTGCCAGGGTCCTAAGGGGTCTCGAGGTGCAAGAGACAGCTCTGGGAAACAAGGAAGGCCCAAAGAGGAGTCGGGAAGACACTAGAGGAGTGCTAGGGGGACTAGAGAGGAAGAAAGTAAAAAGCGGGGAGCAAGGAAGACGTGCGGAGGTGGTGTGAGGGGACAAGAGAGGTTGTGCAGGGTGTGGAGGGCCAGAAGACAGCTGTGGGGCACAGAAGAAAGCTGAAATGTAGTGGCGAGTGCACAAGGGGGATGCTAAGGGGAGCAGAGGGAAAGAAAAAGGTGGAAGGAGGGGGCCAGAGCAGAAGAGAGGGCTGCTAAAGGGTGTGGAGGGCCAACAGAGGGCTCCCGGGCATGAAGAAGGGCTCCACAGGGATTCTGAGGGGACTGCCAGGGTCCTAAGGGGTCTCGAGGTGCAAGAGACAGCTCTGGGAAACAAGGAAGGCCCAAAGAGGAGTTGGGAAGACACTAGAGGAGTGCTAGGGGAACTAGAGAGGAAGAAAGTAAAAAGCGGGGAGCAAGGAAGACGTGCGGAGGTGGTGTGAGGGGACAAGAGAGGTTGTGCAGGGTGTGGAGGGCCAGAAGACAGCTCTGGGGCACAGAAGAAAGCTGAACAAGTAGCGCCGAGTGCACAAGGGGGATGCTAAGGGGAGCAGAGGGAAAGAAAAAGGTGGAAGGAGGGGGCCAGAGCAGAAGAGAGGGCTGCTAATGGGTGTGGAGGGCCAACAGAGGGCTCCAGGGCATGAAGAAGGGCTCCACAGGGATTCTGAGGGGACTGCCAGGGTCCTAAGGGGTCTCGAGGTGCAAGAGACAGCTCTGGGAAACAAGGAAGGCCCAAAGAGGAGTCGGGAAGACACTAGAGGAGTGCTAGGGGGACTAGAGAGGAAGAAAGTAAAAAGCGGGGAGCAAGGAAGACGTGCGGAGGTGGTGTGAGGGGACAAGAGAGGTTGTGCAGGGTGTGGAGGGCCAGAAGACAGCTCTGGGGCACAGAAGAAAGCTGAACAAGTAGCGCCGAGTGCACAAGGGGGATGCTAAGGGGAGCAGAGGGAAAGAAAAAGGTGGAAGGAGGGGGCCAGAGCAGAAGAGAGGGCTGCTAAAGGGTGTGGAGGACCAACAGAGGGCTCCAGGCATGAAGAAGGGCTCCGGAGGGATTCTGAGGGGACTGCCAGGGTCCTAAGGGGTCTCGAGGTGCAAGAGACAGCTCTGGGAAACAAGGAAGGCCCAAAGAGGAGTCGGGAAGACACTAGAGTTTTAGTAGGGGGACTAGATGGGAAAAAAGTAAAAAGCGGGGAGCAAGGAAGACGTGCGGAGGTGGTGTGAGGGGACAAGAGAGGTTGTGCAGGGTGTGGAGGGCCAGAAGACAGCTCTGGGGCACAGAAGAAAGCTGAACAAGTAGCGCCGAGTGCACAAGGGGGATGCTAAGGGGAGCAGAGGGAAAGAAAAAGGTGGAAGGAGGGGGCCAGAGCAGAAGAGAGGGCTGCTAAAGGGTGTGGAGGGCCAACAGAGGGCTGCAGGGCATGAAGAAGGGCTCCACAGGGATTCTGAGGGGACTGCCAGGGTCCTAAGGGGTCTCGAGGTGCAAGAGACAGCTCTGGGAAACAAGGAAGGCCCAAAGAGGAGTCGGGAAGACACTAGAGGAGTGCTAGGAGGACTAGAGAGGAAGAAAGTAAAAAGCGGGGAGCAAGGAAGACGTGCGGAGGTGGTGTGAGGGGACAAGAGAGGTTGTGCAGGGTGTGGAGGGCCAGAAGACAGCTCTGGGGCACAGAAGAAAGCTGAACAAGTAGCGCCGAGTGCACAAGAGGGATGCTAAGGGGAGCAGAGGGAAAGAAAAAGGTGGAAGGAGGGGGCCAGAGCAGAAGAGAGGGCTGCTAAAGGGTGTGGAGGGCCAACAGAGGGCTGCAGGGCATGAAGAAGGGCTCCGGAGGGATTCTGAGGGGACTGCCAGGGTCCTAAGTGGGTTTGAGGCGCAAGAGACAGCTCTGGGAAACAAGGAAGGCCCAAAGAGGAGTCGGGAAGACACTAGAGTTTTAGTAGGGGGACTAGATGGGAAAAAAGTAAAAAGCGGGGAGCAAGGAAGACGTGCGGAGGTGGTGTGAGGGGACAAGAGAGGTTGTGCAGGGTGTGGAGGGCCAGAAGACAGCTCTGGGGCACAGAAGAAAGCTGAAATGTAGTGCCGAGTGCACAAGGGGGATGCTAAGGGGAGCAGAGGGAAAGAAAAAGGTGGAAGGAGGGGGCCAGAGCACAAGAGAGGGCTGCTAAAGGGTGTGGAGGGCCAACAGAGGGCTGCAGGGCATGAAGAAGGGCTCCGGAGGGATTCGGAGGGGACTGCCAGGGTCCTAAGGGGTCTCGAGGTGCAAGAGACAGCTCTGGGAAACAAGGAAGGCCCAAAGAGGAGTCGGGAAGACACTAGAATTTTAGTAGGGGGAGTAGATGGGAAAAAAGTAAAAAGCGGGGAGCAAGGAAGACGTGCGGAGGTGGTGTGAGGGGACAAGAGAGGTTGTGCAGGGTGTGGAGGGCCAGAAGACAGCTCTGGGGCACAGAAGAAAGCTGAAATGTAGTGCCGAGTGCACAAGGGGGATGCTAAGGGGAGCAGAGGGAAAGAAAAAGGTGGAAGGAGGGGGCCAGAGCACAAGAGAGGGCTGCTAAAGGGTGTGGAGGGCCAACAGAGGGCTCCAGGGCATGAAGAAGGGCTCCACAGGGATTCGGAGGGGACTGCCAGGGTCCTAAGGGGTCTCGAGGTGCAAGAGACAGCTCTGGGAAACAAGGAAGGCCCAAAGAGGAGTCGGGAAGACACTAGAGTTTTAGTAGGGGGACTAGATGGGAAAAAAGTAAAAAGCGGGGAGCAAGGAAGACGTGCGGAGGTGGTGTGAGGGGACAAGAGAGGTTGTGCAGGGTGTGGAGGGCCAGAAGACAGCTCTGGGGCACAGAAGAAAGCTGAACAAGTAGCGCCGAGTGCACAAGGGGGATGCTAAGGGGAGCAGAGGGAAAGAAAAAGGTGGAAGGAGGGGGCCAGAGCAGAAGAGAGGGCTGCTAAAGGGTGTGGAGGGCCAACAGAGGGCTCCAGGGCATGAAGAAGGGCTCCACAGGGATTCTGAGGGGACTGCCAGGGTCCTAAGGGGTCTCGAGGTGCAAGAGACAGCTCTGGGAAACAAGGAAGGCCCAAAGAGGAGTCGGGAAGACACTAGAGGAGTGCTAGGGGGACTAGATGGGAAAAAAGTAAAAAGCGGGGAGCAAGGAAGACGTGCGGAGGTGGTGTGAGGGGATAAGAGAGGTTGTGCAGGGTGTGGAGGGCCAGAAGACAGCTCTGGGGCACAGAAGAATGCTGAACAAGTAGCACCGAGTGCACAAGGGGGATGCTAAGGGGAGCAGAGGGAAAGAAAAAGGTGGAAGGAGGGGGCCAGAGCAGAAGAGAGGGCTGCTAAAGGGTGTGGAGGGCCAACAGAGGGCTCCAGGGCATGAAGAAGGGCTCCACAGGGATTCTGAGGGGACTGCCAGGGTCCTAAGGGGTCTCGAGGTGCAAGAGACAGCTCTGGGAAACAAGGAAGGCCCAAAGAGGAGTCGGGAAGACACTAGAGGAGTGCTAGGGGGACTAGAGAGGAAGAAAGTAAAAAGCGGGGAGCAAGGAAGACGTGCGGAGGTGGTGTGAGGGGACAAGAGAGGTTGTGCAGGGTGTGGAGGGCCAGAAGACAGCTCTGGGGCACAGAAGAAAGCTGAAATGTAGTGCCGAGTGCACAAGGGGGATGCTAAGGGGAGCAGAGGGAAAGAAAAAGGTGGAAGGAGGGGGCCAGAGCAGAAGAGAGGGCTGCTAAAGGGTGTGGAGGGCCAACAGAGGGCTCCAGGGCATGAAGAAGGGCTCCGGAGGGATTCTGAGGGGACTGCCAGGGTCCTAAGGGGTCTCGAGGTGCAAGAGACAGCTCTGGGAAACAAGGAAGGCCCAAAGAGGAGTCGGGAAGACACTAGAGGAGTGCTAGGGGGACTAGAGAGGAAGAAAGTAAAAAGCGGGGAGCAAGGAAGACGTGCGGAGGTGGTGTGAGGGGACAAGAGAGGTTGTGCAGGGTGTGGAGGGCCAGAAGACAGCTCTGGGGCACAGAAGAAAGCTGAACAAGTAGCGCCGAGTGCACAAGGGGGATGCTAAGGGGAGCAGAGGGAAAGAAAAAGGTGGAAGGAGGGGGCCAGAGCAGAAGAGAGGGCTGCTAATGGGTGTGGAGGGCCAACAGAGGGCTGCAGGGCATGAAGAAGGGCTCCGGAGGGATTCTGAGGGGACTGCCAGGGTCCTAAGGGGTCTCGAGGTGCAAGAGACAGCTCTGGGAAACAAGGAAGGCCCAAAGAGGAGTCGGGAAGACACTAGAGGAGTGCTAGGGGGACTAGATAGGAAGAAAGTAAAAAGCGGGGAGCAAGGAAGACGTGCGGAGGTGGTGTGAGGGGACAAGAGAGGTTGTGCAGGGTGTGGAGGGCCAGAAGACAGCTCTGGGGCACAGAAGAAAGCTGAACAAGTAGCGCCGAGTGCACAAGAGGGATGCTAAGGGGAGCAGAGGGAAAGAAAAAGGTGGAAGGAGGGGGCCAGAGCAGAAGAGAGGGCTGCTAAAGGGTGTGGAGGGCCAACAGAGGGCTCCAGGGCATGAAGAAGGGCTCCACAGGGATTCTGAGGGGACCACCAGGGTCCTAAGTGGGTTTGAGGCGCAAGAGACAGCTCTGGGAAACAAGGAAGGCCCAAAGAGGAGTCGGGAAGACACTAGAGTTTTAGTAGGGGGAGTAGATGGGAAAAAAGTAAAAAGCGGGGAGCAAGGAAGACGTGCGGAGGTGGTGTGAGGGGACAAGAGAGGTTGTGCAGGGTGTGGAGGGCCAGAAGACAGCTCTGGGGCACAGAAGAAAGCTGAAATGTAGTGGCGAGTGCACAAGGGGGATGCTAAGGGGAGCAGAGGGAAAGAAAAAGGTGGAAGGAGGGGGCCAGAGCAGAAGAGAGGGCTGCTAAAGGGTGTGGAGGACCAACAGAGGGCTCCAGGCATGAAGAAGGGCTCCGGAGGGATTCTGAGGGGACTGCCAGGGTCCTAAGGGGTCTCGAGGTGCAAGAGACAGCTCTGGGAAACAAGGAAGGCCCAAAGAGGAGTCGGGAAGACACTAGAGGAGTGCTAGGGGGACTAGAGAGGAAGAAAGTAAAAAGCGGGGAGCAAGGAAGACGTGCGGAGGTGGTGTGAGGGGACAAGAGAGGTTGTGCAGGGTGTGGAGGGCCAGAAGACAGCTCTGGGGCACAGAAGAAAGCTGAAATGTAGTGCCGAGTGCACAAGGGGGATGCTAAGGGGAGCAGAGGGAAAGAAAAAGGTGGAAGGAGGGGGCCAGAGCAGAAGAGAGGGCTGCTAAAGGGTGTGGAGGGCCAACAGAGGGCTGCAGGGCATGAAGAAGGGCTCCACAGGGATTCTGAGGGGACTGCCAGGGTCCTAAGGGGTCTCGAGGTGCAAGAGACAGCTCTGGGAAACAAGGAAGGCCCAAAGAGGAGTCGGGAAGACACTAGAGTTTTAGTAGGGGGAGTAGATGGGAAAAAAGTAAAAAGCGGGGAGCAAGGAAGACGTGCGGAGGTGGTGTGAGGGGACAAGAGAGGTTGTGCAGGGTGTGGAGGGCCAGAAGACAGCTGTGGGGCACAGAAGAAAGCTGAAATGTAGTGCCGAGTGCACAAGGGGGATGCTAAGGGGAGCAGAGGGAAAGAAAAAGGTGGAAGGAGGGGGCCAGAGCACAAGAGAGGGCTGCTAAAGGGTGTGGAGGGCCAACAGAGGGCTCCAGGGCATGAAGAAGGGCTCCACAGGGATTCTGAGGGGACTGCCAGGGTCCTAAGGGGTCTCGAGGTGCAAGAGACAGCTCTGGGAAACAAGGAAGGCCCAAAGAGGAGTCGGGAAGACACTAGAGGAGTGCTAGGGGGACTAGAGAGGAAGAAAGTAAAAAGCGGGGAGCAAGGAAGACGTGCGGAGGTGGTGTGAGGGGACAAGAGAGGTTGTGCAGGGTGTGGAGGGCCAGAAGACAGCTCTGGGGCACAGAAGAAAGCTGAAATGTAGTGCCGAGTGCACAAGGGGGATGCTAAGGGGAGCAGAGGGAAAGAAAAAGGTGGAAGGAGGGGGCCAGAGCAGAAGAGAGGGCTGCTAAAGGGTGTGGAGGGCCAACAGAGGGCTGCAGGGCATGAAGAAGGGCTCCACAGGGATTCTGAGGGGACTGCCAGGGTCCTAAGGGGTCTCGAGGTGCAAGAGACAGCTCTGGGAAACAAGGAAGGCCCAAAGAGGAGTCGGGAAGACACTAGAGTTTTAGTAGGGGGACTAGATGGGAAAAAAGTAAAAAGCGGGGAGCAAGGAAGACGTGCGGAGGTGGTGTGAGGGGACAAGAGAGGTTGTGCAGGGTGTGGAGGGCCAGAAGACAGCTCTGGGGCACAGAAGAAAGCTGAAATGTAGTGGCGAGTGCACAAGGGGGATGCTAAGGGGAGCAGAGGGAAAGAAAAAGGTGGAAGGAGGGGGCCAGAGCAGAAGAGAGGGCTGCTAAAGGGTGTGGAGGACCAACAGAGGGCTCCAGGCATGAAGAAGGGCTCCGGAGGGATTCTGAGGGGACTGCCAGGGTCCTAAGGGGTCTCGAGGTGCAAGAGACAGCTCTGGGAAACAAGGAAGGCCCAAAGAGGAGTCGGGAAGACACTAGAGGAGTGCTAGGGGGACTAGAGAGGAAGAAAGTAAAAAGCGGGGAGCAAGGAAGACGTGCGGAGGTGGTGTGAGGGGACAAGAGAGGTTGTGCAGGGTGTGGAGGGCCAGAAGACAGCTCTGGGGCACAGAAGAAAGCTGAAATGTAGTGCCGAGTGCACAAGGGGGATGCTAAGGGGAGCAGAGGGAAAGAAAAAGGTGGAAGGAGGGGGCCAGAGCAGAAGAGAGGGCTGCTAAAGGGTGTGGAGGGCCAACAGAGGGCTGCAGGGCATGAAGAAGGGCTCCACAGGGATTCTGAGGGGACTGCCAGGGTCCTAAGGGGTCTCGAGGTGCAAGAGACAGCTCTGGGAAACAAGGAAGGCCCAAAGAGGAGTCGGGAAGACACTAGAGTTTTAGTAGGGGGACTAGATGGGAAAAAAGTAAAAAGCGGGGAGCAAGGAAGACGTGCGGAGGTGGTGTGAGGGGACAAGAGAGGTTGTGCAGGGTGTGGAGGGCCAGAAGACAGCTCTGGGGCACAGAAGAAAGCTGAACAAGTAGCGCCGAGTGCACAAGGGGGATGCTAAGGGGAGCAGAGGGAAAGAAAAAGGTGGAAGGAGGGGGCCAGAGCAGAAGAGAGGGCTGCTAAAGGGTGTGGAGGGCCAACAGAGGGCTCCAGGGCATGAAGAAGGGCTCCGGAGGGATTCTGAGGGGACTGCCAGGGTCCTAAGGGGTCTCGAGGTGCAAGAGACAGCTCTGGGAAACAAGGAAGGCCCAAAGAGGAGTCGGGAAGACACTAGAGGAGTGCTAGGGGGACTAGAGAGGAAGAAAGTAAAAAGCGGGGAGCAAGGAAGACGTGCGGAGGTGGTGTGAGGGGACAAGAGAGGTTGTGCAGGGTGTGGAGGGCCAGAAGACAGCTCTGGGGCACAGAAGAAAGCTGAAATGTAGTGGCGAGTGCACAAGGGGGATGCTAAGGGGAGCAGAGGGAAAGAAAAAGGTGGAAGGAGGGGGCCAGAGCAGAAGAGAGGGCTGCTAAAGGGTGTGGAGGGCCAACAGAGGGCTGCAGGGCATGAAGAAGGGCTCCACAGGGATTCTGAGGGGACTGCCAGGGTCCTAAGGGGTCTCGAGGTGCAAGAGACAGCTCTGGGAAACAAGGAAGGCCCAAAGAGGAGTCGGGAAGACACTAGAGTTTTAGTAGGGGGACTAGATGGGAAAAAAGTAAAAAGCGGGGAGCAAGGAAGACGTGCGGAGGTGGTGTGAGGGGACAAGAGAGGTTGTGCAGGGTGTGGAGGGCCAGAAGACAGCTCTGGGGCACAGAAGAAAGCTGAACAAGTAGCGCCGAGTGCACAAGGGGGATGCTAAGGGGAGCAGAGGGAAAGAAAAAGGTGGAAGGAGGGGGCCAGAGCAGAAGAGAGGGCTGCTAATGGGTGTGGAGGGCCAACAGAGGGCTCCAGGGCATGAAGAAGGGCTCCGGAGGGATTCTGAGGGGACTGCCAGGGTCCTAAGGGGTCTCGAGGTGCAAGAGACAGCTCTGGGAAACAAGGAAGGCCCAAAGAGGAGTCGGGAAGACACTAGAGGAGTGCTAGGGGGACTAGAGAGGAAGAAAGTAAAAAGCGGGGAGCAAGGAAGACGTGCGGAGGTGGTGTGAGGGGACAAGAGAGGTTGTGCAGGGTGTGGAGGGCCAGAAGACAGCTCTGGGGCACAGAAGAAAGCTGAACAAGTAGCGCCGAGTGCACAAGGGGGATGCTAAGGGGAGCAGAGGGAAAGAAAAAGGTGGAAGGAGGGGGCCAGAGCAGAAGAGAGGGCTGCTAAAGGGTGTGGAGGGCCAACAGAGGGCTGCAGGGCATGAAGAAGGGCTCCACAGGGATTCTGAGGGGACTGCCAGGGTCCTAAGGGGTCTCGAGGTGCAAGAGACAGCTCTGGGAAACAAGGAAGGCCCAAAGAGGAGTCGGGAAGACACTAGAGTTTTAGTAGGGGGACTAGAGAGGAAGAAAGTAAAAAGCGGGGAGCAAGGAAGACGTGCGGAGGTGGTGTGAGGGGACAAGAGAGGTTGTGCAGGGTGTGGAGGGCCAGAAGACAGCTCTGGGGCACAGAAGAAAGCTGAAATGTAGTGGCGAGTGCACAAGGGGGATGCTAAGGGGAGCAGAGGGAAAGAAAAAGGTGGAAGGAGGGGGCCAGAGCAGAAGAGAGGGCTGCTAAAGGGTGTGGAGGGCCAACAGAGGGCTGCAGGGCATGAAGAAGGGCTCCACAGGGATTCTGAGGGGACTGCCAGGGTCCTAAGGGGTCTCGAGGTGCAAGAGACAGCTCTGGGAAACAAGGAAGGCCCAAAGAGGAGTCGGGAAGACACTAGAGGAGTGCTAGGGGGACTAGAGAGGAAGAAAGTAAAAAGCGGGGAGCAAGGAAGACGTGCGGAGGTGGTGTGAGGGGACAAGAGAGGTTGTGCAGGGTGTGGAGGGCCAGAAGACAGCTCTGGGGCACAGAAGAAAGCTGAAATGTAGTGGCGAGTGCACAAGGGGGATGCTAAGGGGAGCAGAGGGAAAGAAAAAGGTGGAAGGAGGGGGCCAGAGCAGAAGAGAGGGCTGCTAAAGGGTGTGGAGGGCCAACAGAGGGCTGCAGGGCATGAAGAAGGGCTCCGGAGGGATTCTGAGGGGACTGCCAGGGTCCTAAGGGGTCTCGAGGTGCAAGAGACAGCTCTGGGAAACAAGGAAGGCCCAAAGAGGAGTCGGGAAGACACTAGAGTTTTAGTAGGGGGAGTAGATGGGAAAAAAGTAAAAAGCGGGGAGCAAGGAAGACGTGCGGAGGTGGTGTGAGGGGACAAGAGAGGTTGTGCAGGGTGTGGAGGGCCAGAAGACAGCTCTGGGGCACAGAAGAAAGCTGAAATGTAGCGCCGAGTGCACAAGGGGGATGCTAAGGGGAGCAGAGGGAAAGAAAAAGGTGGAAGGAGGGGGCCAGAGCAGAAGAGAGGGCTGCTAAAGGGTGTGGAGGACCAACAGAGGGCTCCAGGCATGAAGAAGGGCTCCGGAGGGATTCTGAGGGGACTGCCAGGGTCCTAAGGGGTCTCGAGGTGCAAGAGACAGCTCTGGGAAACAAGGAAGGCCCAAAGAGGAGTCGGGAAGACACTAGAGGAGTGCTAGGGGGACTAGAGAGGAAGAAAGTAAAAAGCGGGGAGCAAGGAAGACGTGCGGAGGTGGTGTGAGGGGACAAGAGAGGTTGTGCAGGGTGTGGAGGGCCAGAAGACAGCTCTGGGGCACAGAAGAAAGCTGAAATGTAGTGCCGAGTGCACAAGGGGGATGCTAAGGGGAGCAGAGGGAAAGAAAAAGGTGGAAGGAGGGGGCCAGAGCACAAGAGAGGGCTGCTAAAGGGTGTGGAGGGCCAACAGAGGGCTCCAGGGCATGAAGAAGGGCTCCGGAGGGATTCTGAGGGGACTGCCAGGGTCCTAAGGGGGCTCGAGGTGCAAGAGACAGCTCTGGGAAACAAGGAAGGCCCAAAGAGGAGTCGGGAAGACACTAGAGTTTTAGTAGGGGGAGTAGATGGGAAAAAAGTAAAAAGCGGGGAGCAAGGAAGACGTGCGGAGGTGGTGTGAGGGGACAAGAGAGGTTGTGCAGGGTGTGGAGGGCCAGAAGACAGCTCTGGGGCACAGAAGAAAGCTGAAATGTAGTGGCGAGTGCACAAGGGGGATGCTAAGGGGAGCAGAGGGAAAGAAAAAGGTGGAAGGAGGGGGCCAGAGCAGAAGAGAGGGCTGCTAAAGGGTGTGGAGGGCCAACAGAGGGCTCCAGGGCATGAAGAAGGGCTCCACAGGGATTCTGAGGGGACTGCCAGGGTCCTAAGGGGTCTCGAGGTGCAAGAGACAGCTCTGGGAAACAAGGAAGGCCCAAAGAGGAGTCGGGAAGACACTAGAGTTTTAGTAGGGGGACTAGATGGGAAAAAAGTAAAAAGCGGGGAGCAAGGAAGACGTGCGGAGGTGGTGTGAGGGGACAAGAGAGGTTGTGCAGGGTGTGGAGGGCCAGAAGACAGCTCTGGGGCACAGAAGAAAGCTGAACAAGTAGCGCCGAGTGCACAAGGGGGATGCTAAGGGGAGCAGAGGGAAAGAAAAAGGTGGAAGGAGGGGGCCAGAGCAGAAGAGAGGGCTGCTAATGGGTGTGGAGGGCCAACAGAGGGCTCCAGGGCATGAAGAAGGGCTCCGGAGGGATTCTGAGGGGACTGCCAGGGTCCTAAGGGGTCTCGAGGTGCAAGAGACAGCTCTGGGAAACAAGGAAGGCCCAAAGAGGAGTCGGGAAGACACTAGAGGAGTGCTAGGGGGACTAGAGAGGAAGAAAGTAAAAAGCGGGGAGCAAGGAAGACGTGCGGAGGTGGTGTGAGGGGACAAGAGAGGTTGTGCAGGGTGTGGAGGGCCAGAAGACAGCTCTGGGGCACAGAAGAAAGCTGAAATGTAGTGCCGAGTGCACAAGGGGGATGCTAAGGGGAGCAGAGGGAAAGAAAAAGGTGGAAGGAGGGGGCCAGAGCAGAAGAGAGGGCTGCTAAAGGGTGTGGAGGGCCAACAGAGGGCTGCAGGGCATGAAGAAGGGCTCCGGAGGGATTCTGAGGGGACTGCCAGGGTCCTAAGGGGTCTCGAGGTGCAAGAGACAGCTCTGGGAAACAAGGAAGGCCCAAAGAGGAGTCGGGAAGACACTAGAGTTTTAGTAGGGGGAGTAGATGGGAAAAAAGTAAAAAGCGGGGAGCAAGGAAGACGTGCGGAGGTGGTGTGAGGGGACAAGAGAGGTTGTGCAGGGTGTGGAGGGCCAGAAGACAGCTCTGGGGCACAGAAGAAAGCTGAACAAGTAGCGCCGAGTGCACAAGGGGGATGCTAAGGGGAGCAGAGGGAAAGAAAAAGGTGGAAGGAGGGGGCCAGAGCACAAGAGAGGGTGCTAAAGGGTGTGGAGGGCCAACAGAGGGCTCCAGGGCATGAAGAAGGGCTCCACAGGGATTCTGAGGGGACTGCCAGGGTCCTAAGGGGTCTCGAGGTGCAAGAGACAGCTCTGGGAAACAAGGAAGGCCCAAAGAGGAGTCGGGAAGACACTAGAGTTTTAGTAGGGGGAGTAGATGGGAAAAAAGTAAAAAGCGGGGAGCAAGGAAGACGTGCGGAGGTGGTGTGAGGGGACAAGAGAGGTTGTGCAGGGTGTGGAGGGCCAGAAGACAGCTCTGGGGCACAGAAGAAAGCTGAAATGTAGTGCCGAGTGCACAAGGGGGATGCTAAGGGGAGCAGAGGGAAAGAAAAAGGTGGAAGGAGGGGGCCAGAGCAGAAGAGAGGGCTGCTAAAGGGTGTGGAGGACCAACAGAGGGCTCCAGGCATGAAGAAGGGCTCCGGAGGGATTCTGAGGGGACTGCCAGGGTCCTAAGGGGTCTCGAGGTGCAAGAGACAGCTCTGGGAAACAAGGAAGGCCCAAAGAGGAGTCGGGAAGACACTAGAGGAGTGCTAGGGGGACTAGAGAGGAAGAAAGTAAAAAGCGGGGAGCAAGGAAGACGTGCGGAGGTGGTGTGAGGGGACAAGAGAGGTTGTGCAGGGTGTGGAGGGCCAGAAGACAGCTCTGGGGCACAGAAGAAAGCTGAAATGTAGTGCCGAGTGCACAAGGGGGATGCTAAGGGGAGCAGAGGGAAAGAAAAAGGTGGAAGGAGGGGGCCAGAGCAGAAGAGAGGGCTGCTAAAGGGTGTGGAGGGCCAACAGAGGGCTGCAGGGCATGAAGAAGGGCTCCACAGGGATTCTGAGGGGACTGCCAGGGTCCTAAGGGGTCTCGAGGTGCAAGAGACAGCTCTGGGAAACAAGGAAGGCCCAAAGAGGAGTCGGGAAGACACTAGAGTTTTAGTAGGGGGAGTAGATGGGAAAAAAGTAAAAAGCGGGGAGCAAGGAAGACGTGCGGAGGTGGTGTGAGGGGACAAGAGAGGTTGTGCAGGGTGTGGAGGGCCAGAAGACAGCTCTGGGGCACAGAAGAAAGCTGAACAAGTAGCGCCGAGTGCACAAGGGGGATGCTAAGGGGAGCAGAGGGAAAGAAAAAGGTGGAAGGAGGGGGCCAGAGCAGAAGAGAGGGCTGCTAAAGGCTGTGGAGGGCCAACAGAGGGCTCCAGGGCATGAAGAAGGGCTCCGGAGGGATTCTGAGGGGACTGCCAGGGTCCTAAGGGGGCTCGAGGTGCAAGAGACAGCTCTGGGAAACAAGGAAGGCCCAAAGAGGAGTCGGGAAGACACTAGAGGAGTGCTAGGGGGACTAGAGAGGAAGAAAGTAAAAAGCGGGGAGCAAGGAAGACGTGCGGAGGTGGTGTGAGGGGACAAGAGAGGTTGTGCAGGGTGTGGAGGGCCAGAAGACAGCTCTGGGGCACAGAAGAAAGCTGAACAAGTAGCGCCGAGTGCACAAGGGGGATGCTAAGGGGAGCAGAGGGAAAGAAAAAGGTGGAAGGAGGGGGCCAGAGCAGAAGAGAGGGCTGCTAAAGGGTGTGGAGGGCCAACAGAGGGCTCCAGGGCATGAAGAAGGGCTCCACAGGGATTCTGAGGGGACTGCCAGGGTCCTAAGGGGTCTCGAGGTGCAAGAGACAGCTCTGGGAAACAAGGAAGGCCCAAAGAGGAGTCGGGAAGACACTAGAGTTTTAGTAGGGGGAGTAGATGGGAAAAAAGTAAAAAGCGGGGAGCAAGGAAGACGTGCGGAGGTGGTGTGAGGGGACAAGAGAGGTTGTGCAGGGTGTGGAGGGCCAGAAGACAGCTCTGGGGCACAGAAGAAAGCTGAAATGTAGTGGCGAGTGCACAAGGGGGATGCTAAGGGGAGCAGAGGGAAAGAAAAAGGTGGAAGGAGGGGGCCAGAGCAGAAGAGAGGGCTGCTAAAGGGTGTGGAGGGCCAACAGAGGGCTGCAGGGCATGAAGAAGGGCTCCACAGGGATTCTGAGGGGACTGCCAGGGTCCTAAGGGGTCTCGAGGTGCAAGAGACAGCTCTGGGAAACAAGGAAGGCCCAAAGAGGAGTCGGGAAGACACTAGAGTTTTAGTAGGGGGAGTAGATGGGAAAAAAGTAAAAAGCGGGGAGCAAGGAAGACGTGCGGAGGTGGTGTGAGGGGACAAGAGAGGTTGTGCAGGGTGTGGAGGGCCAGAAGACAGCTGTGGGGCACAGAAGAAAGCTGAACAAGTAGCGCCGAGTGCACAAGGGGGATGCTAAGGGGAGCAGAGGGAAAGAAAAAGGTGGAAGGAGGGGGCCAGAGCAGAAGAGAGGGCTGCTAAAGGGTGTGGAGGGCCAACAGAGGGCTGCAGGGCATGAAGAAGGGCTCCACAGGGATTCTGAGGGGACTGCCAGGGTCCTAAGGGGTCTCGAGGTGCAAGAGACAGCTCTGGGAAACAAGGAAGGCCCAAAGAGGAGTCGGGAAGACACTAGAGTTTTAGTAGGGGGAGTAGATGGGAAAAAAGTAAAAAGCGGGGAGCAAGGAAGACGTGCGGAGGTGGTGTGAGGGGACAAGAGAGGTTGTGCAGGGTGTGGAGGGCCAGAAGACAGCTGTGGGGCACAGAAGAAAGCTGAACAAGTAGCGCCGAGTGCACAAGGGGGATGCTAAGGGGAGCAGAGGGAAAGAAAAAGGTGGAAGGAGGGGGCCAGAGCAGAAGAGAGGGCTGCTAAAGGGTGTGGAGGGCCAACAGAGGGCTGCAGGGCATGAAGAAGGGCTCCACAGGGATTCTGAGGGGACTGCCAGGGTCCTAAGGGGTCTCGAGGTGCAAGAGACAGCTCTGGGAAACAAGGAAGGCCCAAAGAGGAGTCGGGAAGACACTAGAGGAGTGCTAGGGGGACTAGAGAGGAAGAAAGTAAAAAGCGGGGAGCAAGGAAGACGTGCGGAGGTGGTGTGAGGGGACAAGAGAGGTTGTGCAGGGTGTGGAGGGCCAGAAGACAGCTCTGGGGCACAGAAGAAAGCTGAAATGTAGTGGCGAGTGCACAAGGGGGATGCTAAGGGGAGCAGAGGGAAAGAAAAAGGTGGAAGGAGGGGGCCAGAGCAGAAGAGAGGGCTGCTAAAGGGTGTGGAGGGCCAACAGAGGGCTCCAGGGCATGAAGAAGGGCTCCACAGGGATTCTGAGGGGACCACCAGGGTCCTAAGGGGTCTCGAGGTGCAAGAGACAGCTCTGGGAAACAAGGAAGGCCCAAAGAGGAGTCGGGAAGACACTAGAGTTTTAGTAGGGGGAGTAGATGGGAAAAAAGTAAAAAGCGGGGAGCAAGGAAGACGTGCGGAGGTGGTGTGAGGGGACAAGAGAGGTTGTGCAGGGTGTGGAGGGCCAGAAGACAGCTCTGGGGCACAGAAGAAAGCTGAAATGTAGTGCCGAGTGCACAAGGGGGATGCTAAGCGGGCAGAGGGAAAGAAAAAGGTGGAAGGAGGGGGCCAGAGCAGAAGAGAGGGCTGCTAAAGGCTGTGGAGGGCCAACAGAGGGCTCCAGGGCATGAAGAAGGGCTCCGGAGGGATTCTGAGGGGACTGCCAGGGTCCTAAGGGGGCTCGAGGTGCAAGAGACAGCTCTGGGAAACAAGGAAGGCCCAAAGAGGAGTCGGGAAGACACTAGAGGAGTGCTAGGGGGACTAGAGAGGAAGAAAGTAAAAAGCGGGGAGCAAGGAAGACGTGCGGAGGTGGTGTGAGGGGACAAGAGAGGTTGTGCAGGGTGTGGAGGGCCAGAAGACAGCTCTGGGGCACAGAAGAAAGCTGAACAAGTAGCGCCGAGTGCACAAGGGGGATGCTAAGGGGAGCAGAGGGAAAGAAAAAGGTGGAAGGAGGGGGCCAGAGCAGAAGAGAGGGCTGCTAAAGGGTGTGGAGGGCCAACAGAGGGCTCCAGGGCATGAAGAAGGGCTCCGGAGGGATTCTGAGGGGACTGCCAGGGTCCTAAGGGGTCTCGAGGTGCAAGAGACAGCTCTGGGAAACAAGGAAGGCCCAAAGAGGAGTCGGGAAGACACTAGAGGAGTGCTAGGGGGACTAGAGAGGAAGAAAGTAAAAAGCGGGGAGCAAGGAAGACGTGCGGAGGTGGTGTGAGGGGACAAGAGAGGTTGTGCAGGGTGTGGAGGGCCAGAAGACAGCTGTGGGGCACAGAAGAAAGCTGAACAAGTAGCGCCGAGTGCACAAGGGGGATGCTAAGGGGAGCAGAGGGAAAGAAAAAGGTGGAAGGAGGGGGCCAGAGCAGAAGAGAGGGCTGCTAAAGGGTGTGGAGGGCCAACAGAGGGCTCCAGGGCATGAAGAAGGGCTCCACAGGGATTCGGAGGGGACTGCCAGGGTCCTAAGGGGTCTCGAGGTGCAAGAGACAGCTCTGGGAAACAAGGAAGGCCCAAAGAGGAGTCGGGAAGACACTAGAGGAGTGCTAGGGGGACTAGAGAGGAAGAAAGTAAAAAGCGGGGAGCAAGGAAGACGTGCGGAGGTGGTGTGAGGGGACAAGAGAGGTTGTGCAGGGTGTGGAGGGCCAGAAGACAGCTCTGGGGCACAGAAGAAAGCTGAAATGTAGTGCCGAGTGCACAAGGGGGATGCTAAGGGGAGCAGAGGGAAAGAAAAAGGTGGAAGGAGGGGGCCAGAGCAGAAGAGAGGGCTGCTAAAGGGTGTGGAGGGCCAACAGAGGGCTCCAGGCATGAAGAAGGGCTCCACAGGGATTCAGAGGGGACTGCCAGGGTCCTAAGTGGGTTTGAGGTGCAAGAGACAGCTCTGGGAAACAAGGAAGGCCCAAAGAGGAGTCGGGAAGACACTAGAGTTTTAGTAGGGGGAGTAGATGGGAAAAAAGTAAAAAGCGGGGAGCAAGGAAGACGTGCGGAGGTGGTGTGAGGGGACAAGAGAGGTTGTGCAGGGTGTGGAGGGCCAGAAGACAGCTCTGGGGCACAGAAGAAAGCTGAAATGTAGTGGCGAGTGCACAAGGGGGATGCTAAGGGGAGCAGAGGGAAAGAAAAAGGTGGAAGGAGGGGGCCAGAGCAGAAGAGAGGGCTGCTAAAGGGTGTGGAGGGCCAACAGAGGGCTCCAGGGCATGAAGAAGGGCTCCAGAGGGATTCTGAGGGGACCACCAGGGTCCTAAGTGGGTTTGAGGTGCAAGAGACAGCTCTGGGAAACAAGGAAGGCCCAAAGAGGAGTCGGGAAGACACTAGAGTTTTAGTAGGGGGAGTAGATGGGAAAAAAGTAAAAAGCGGGGAGCAAGGAAGACGTGCGGAGGTGGTGTGAGGGGACAAGAGAGGTTGTGCAGGGTGTGGAGGGCCAGAAGACAGCTCTGGGGCACAGAAGAAAGCTGAAATGTAGTGCCGAGTGCACAAGGGGGATGCTAAGCGGGCAGAGGGAAAGAAAAAGGTGGAAGGAGGGGGCCAGAGCAGAAGAGAGGGCTGCTAAAGGCTGTGGAGGGCCAACAGAGGGCTCCAGGGCATGAAGAAGGGCTCCGGAGGGATTCTGAGGGGACTGCCAGGGTCCTAAGGGGGCTCGAGGTGCAAGAGACAGCTCTGGGAAACAAGGAAGGCCCAAAGAGGAGTCGGGAAGACACTAGAGGAGTGCTAGGGGGACTAGAGAGGAAGAAAGTAAAAAGCGGGGAGCAAGGAAGACGTGCGGAGGTGGTGTGAGGGGACAAGAGAGGTTGTGCAGGGTGTGGAGGGCCAGAAGACAGCTCTGGGGCACAGAAGAAAGCTGAAATGTAGTGGCGAGTGCACAAGGGGGATGCTAAGGGGAGCAGAGGGAAAGAAAAAGGTGGAAGGAGGGGGCCAGAGCAGAAGAGAGGGCTGCTAAAGGGTGTGGAGGGCCAACAGAGGGCTCCAGGGCATGAAGAAGGGCTCCACAGGGATTCGGAGGGGACTGCCAGGGTCCTAAGGGGTCTCGAGGTGCAAGAGACAGCTCTGGGAAACAAGGAAGGCCCAAAGAGGAGTCGGGAAGACACTAGAGTTTTAGTAGGGGGAGTAGATGGGAAAAAAGTAAAAAGCGGGGAGCAAGGAAGACGTGCGGAGGTGGTGTGAGGGGACAAGAGAGGTTGTGCAGGGTGTGGAGGGCCAGAAGACAGCTCTGGGGCACAGAAGAAAGCTGAAATGTAGTGGCGAGTGCACAAGGGGGATGCTAAGGGGAGCAGAGGGAAAGAAAAAGGTGGAAGGAGGGGGCCAGAGCAGAAGAGAGGGCTGCTAAAGGGTGTGGAGGGCCAACAGAGGGCTCCAGGGCATGAAGAAGGGCTCCAGAGGGATTCTGAGGGGACCACCAGGGTCCTAAGTGGGTTTGAGGTGCAAGAGACAGCTCTGGGAAACAAGGAAGGCCCAAAGAGGAGTCGGGAAGACACTAGAGTTTTAGTAGGGGGAGTAGATGGGAAAAAAGTAAAAAGCGGGGAGCAAGGAAGACGTGCGGAGGTGGTGTGAGGGGACAAGAGAGGTTGTGCAGGGTGTGGAGGGCCAGAAGACAGCTCTGGGGCACAGAAGAAAGCTGAAATGTAGTGGTGAGTGCACAAGGGGGATGCTAAGGGGAGCAGAGGGAAAGAAAAAGGTGGAAGGAGGGGGCCAGAGCAGAAGAGAGGGCTGCTAAAGGGTGTGGAGGGCCAACAGAGGGCTCCAGGGCATGAAGAAGGGCTCCGGAGGGATTCTGAGGGGACTGCCAGGGTCCTAAGGGGGCTCGAGGTGCAAGAGACAGCTCTGGGAAACAAGGAAGGCCCAAAGAGGAGTCGGGAAGACACTAGAGGAGTGCTAGGGGGACTAGAGAGGAAGAAAGTAAAAAGCGGGGAGCAAGGAAGACGTGCGGAGGTGGTGTGAGGGGACAAGAGAGGTTGTGCAGGGTGTGGAGGGCCAGAAGACAGCTCTGGGGCACAGAAGAAAGCTGAACAAGTAGCGCCGAGTGCACAAGAGGGATGCTAAGGGGAGCAGAGGGAAAGAAAAAGGTGGAAGGAGGGGGCCAGAGCAGAAGAGAGGGCTGCTAAAGGGTGTGGAGGGCCAACAGAGGGCTCCAGGGCATGAAGAAGGGCTCCACAGGGATTCTGAGGGGACTGCCAGGGTCCTAAGGGGTCTCGAGGTGCAAGAGACAGCTCTGGGAAACAAGGAAGGCCCAAAGAGGAGTCGGGAAGACACTAGAGGAGTGCTAGGGGGACTAGAGAGGAAGAAAGTAAAAAGCGGGGAGCAAGGAAGACGTGCGGAGGTGGTGTGAGGGGACAAGAGAGGTTGTGCAGGGTGTGGAGGGCCAGAAGACAGCTCTGGGGCACAGAAGAAAGCTGAAATGTAGTGGCGAGTGCACAAGGGGGATGCTAAGGGGAGCAGAGGGAAAGAAAAAGGTGGAAGGAGGGGGCCAGAGCAGAAGAGAGGGCTGCTAAAGGGTGTGGAGGGCCAACAGAGGGCTCCAGGGCATGAAGAAGGGCTCCACAGGGATTCGGAGGGGACTGCCAGGGTCCTAAGGGGTCTCGAGGTGCAAGAGACAGCTCTGGGAAACAAGGAAAGCCCAAAGAGGAGTCGGGAAGACACTAGAGTTTTAGTAGGGGGACTAGATGGGAAAAAAGTAAAAAGCGGGGAGCAAGGAAGACGTGCGGAGGTGGTGTGAGGGGACAAGAGAGGTTGTGCAGGGTGTGGAGGGCCAGAAGACAGCTCTGGGGCACAGAAGAAAGCTGAACAAGTAGCGCCGAGTGCACAAGGGGGATGCTAAGGGGAGCAGAGGGAAAGAAAAAGGTGGAAGGAGGGGGCCAGAGCAGAAGAGAGGGCTGCTAAAGGGTGTGGAGGGCCAACAGAGGGCTGCAGGGCATGAAGAAGGGCTCCACAGGGATTCGGAGGGGACTGCCAGGGTCCTAAGGGGTCTCGAGGTGCAAGAGACAGCTCTGGGAAACAAGGAAGGCCCAAAGAGGAGTCGGGAAGACACTAGAGTTTTAGTAGGGGGAGTAGATGGGAAAAAAGTAAAAAGCGGGGAGCAAGGAAGACGTGCGGAGGTGGTGTGAGGGGACAAGAGAGGTTGTGCAGGGTGTGGAGGGCCAGAAGACAGCTCTGGGGCACAGAAGAAAGCTGAAATGTAGTGCCGAGTGCACAAGGGGGATGCTAAGGGGAGCAGAGGGAAAGAAAAAGGTGGAAGGAGGGGGCCAGAGCACAAGAGAGGGCTGCTAAAGGGTGTGGAGGGCCAACAGAGGGCTCCAGGGCATGAAGAAGGGCTCCACAGGGATTCTGAGGGGACCACCAGGGTCCTAAGTGGGTTTGAGGTGCAAGAGACAGCTCTGGGAAACAAGGAAGGCCCAAAGAGGAGTCGGGAAGACACTAGAGTTTTAGTAGGGGGAGTAGATGGGAAGAAAGTAAAAAGCGGGGAGCAAGGAAGACGTGCGGAGGTGGTGTGAGGGGACAAGAGAGGTTGTGCAGGGTGTGGAGGGCCAGAAGACAGCTCTGGGGCACAGAAGAAAGCTGAAATGTAGTGGCGAGTGCACAAGGGGGATGCTAAGGGGAGCAGAGGGAAAGAAAAAGGTGGAAGGAGGGGGCCAGAGCAGAAGAGAGGGCTGCTAAAGGGTGTGGAGGGCCAACAGAGGGCTCCAGGGCATGAAGAAGGGCTCCAGAGGGATTCTGAGGGGACCACCAGGGTCCTAAGTGGGTTTGAGGTGCAAGAGACAGCTCTGGGAAACAAGGAAGGCCCAAAGAGGAGTCGGGAAGACACTAGAGTTTTAGTAGGGGGAGTAGATGGGAAAAAAGTAAAAAGCGGGGAGCAAGGAAGACGTGCGGAGGTGGTGTGAGGGGACAAGAGAGGTTGTGCAGGGTGTGGAGGGCCAGAAGACAGCTCTGGGGCACAGAAGAAAGCTGAAATGTAGTGCCGAGTGCACAAGGGGGATGCTAAGCGGGCAGAGGGAAAGAAAAAGGTGGAAGGAGGGGGCCAGAGCAGAAGAGAGGGCTGCTAAAGGGTGTGGAGGGCCAACAGAGGGCTCCAGGGCATGAAGAAGGGCTCCGGAGGGATTCTGAGGGGACTGCCAGGGTCCTAAGGGGTCTCGAGGTGCAAGAGACAGCTCTGGGAAACAAGGAAGGCCCAAAGAGGAGTCGGGAAGACACTAGAGGAGTGCTAGGGGGACTAGAGAGGAAGAAAGTAAAAAGCGGGGAGCAAGGAAGACGTGCGGAGGTGGTGTGAGGGGACAAGAGAGGTTGTGCAGGGTGTGGAGGGCCAGAAGACAGCTCTGGGGCACAGAAGAAAGCTGAAATGTAGTGGCGAGTGCACAAGGGGGATGCTAAGGGGAGCAGAGGGAAAGAAAAAGGTGGAAGGAGGGGGCCAGAGCAGAAGAGAGGGCTGCTAATGGGTGTGGAGGGCCAACAGAGGGCTGCAGGGCATGAAGAAGGGCTCCACAGGGATTCTGAGGGGACTGCCAGGGTCCTAAGGGGTCTCGAGGTGCAAGAGACAGCTCTGGGAAACAAGGAAGGCCCAAAGAGGAGTCGGGAAGACACTAGAGTTTTAGTAGGGGGAGTAGATGGGAAAAAAGTAAAAAGCGGGGAGCAAGGAAGACGTGCGGAGGTGGTGTGAGGGGACAAGAGAGGTTGTGCAGGGTGTGGAGGGCCAGAAGACAGCTGTGGGGCACAGAAGAAAGCTGAACAAGTAGCGCCGAGTGCACAAGGGGGATGCTAAGGGGAGCAGAGGGAAAGAAAAAGGTGGAAGGAGGGGGCCAGAGCAGAAGAGAGGGCTGCTAAAGGGTGTGGAGGGCCAACAGAGGGCTCCAGGGCATGAAGAAGGGCTCCACAGGGATTCGGAGGGGACTGCCAGGGTCCTAAGGGGTCTCGAGGTGCAAGAGACAGCTCTGGGAAACAAGGAAGGCCCAAAGAGGAGTCGGGAAGACACTAGAGTTTTAGTAGGGGGAGTAGATGGGAAAAAAGTAAAAAGCGGGGAGCAAGGAAGACGTGCGGAGGTGGTGTGAGGGGACAAGAGAGGTTGTGCAGGGTGTGGAGGGCCAGAAGACAGCTCTGGGGCACAGAAGAAAGCTGAACAAGTAGCGCCGAGTGCACAAGGGGGATGCTAAGGGGAGCAGAGGGAAAGAAAAAGGTGGAAGGAGGGGGCCAGAGCAGAAGAGAGGGCTGCTAAAGGGTGTGGAGGGCCAACAGAGGGCTCCAGGGCATGAAGAAGGGCTCCACAGGGATTCTGAGGGGACCACCAGGGTCCTAAGTGGGTTTGAGGTGCAAGAGACAGCTCTGGGAAACAAGGAAGGCCCAAAGAGGAGTCGGGAAGACACTAGAGTTTTAGTAGGGGGAGTAGATGGGAAAAAAGTAAAAAGCGGGGAGCAAGGAAGACGTGCGGAGGTGGTGTGAGGGGACAAGAGAGGTTGTGCAGGGTGTGGAGGGCCAGAAGACAGCTCTGGGGCACAGAAGAAAGCTGAAATGTAGTGCCGAGTGCACAAGGGGGATGCTAAGCGGGCAGAGGGAAAGAAAAAGGTGGAAGGAGGGGGCCAGAGCAGAAGAGAGGGCTGCTAAAGGCTGTGGAGGGCCAACAGAGGGCTCCAGGGCATGAAGAAGGGCTCCGGAGGGATTCTGAGGGGACTGCCAGGGTCCTAAGGGGGCTCGAGGTGCAAGAGACAGCTCTGGGAAACAAGGAAGGCCCAAAGAGGAGTCGGGAAGACACTAGAGGAGTGCTAGGGGGACTAGAGAGGAAGAAAGTAAAAAGCGGGGAGCAAGGAAGACGTGCGGAGGTGGTGTGAGGGGACAAGAGAGGTTGTGCAGGGTGTGGAGGGCCAGAAGACAGCTCTGGGGCACAGAAGAAAGCTGAAATGTAGTGGTGAGTGCACAAGGGGGATGCTAAGGGGAGCAGAGGGAAAGAAAAAGGTGGAAGGAGGGGGCCAGAGCAGAAGAGAGGGCTGCTAAAGGGTGTGGAGGGCCAACAGAGGGCTCCAGGGCATGAAGAAGGGCTCCACAGGGATTCTGAGGGGACTGCCAGGGTCCTAAGGGGTCTCGAGGTGCAAGAGACAGCTCTGGGAAACAAGGAAGGCCCAAAGAGGAGTCGGGAAGACACTAGAGGAGTGCCAGGGGGACTAGAGAGGAAGAAAGTAAAAAGCGGGGAGCAAGGAAGACGTGCGGAGGTGGTGTGAGGGGACAAGAGAGGTTGTGCAGGGTGTGGAGGGCCAGAAGACAGCTCTGGGGCACAGAAGAAAGCTGAAATGTAGTGGCGAGTGCACAAGGGGGATGCTAAGGGGAGCAGAGGGAAAGAAAAAGGTGGAAGGAGGGGGCCAGAGCAGAAGAGAGGGCTGCTAAAGGGTGTGGAGGACCAACAGAGGGCTCCAGGCATGAAGAAGGGCTCCGGAGGGATTCTGAGGGGACTGCCAGGGTCCTAAGGGGTCTCGAGGTGCAAGAGACAGCTCTGGGAAACAAGGAAGGCCCAAAGAGGAGTCGGGAAGACACTAGAGGAGTGCTAGGGGGACTAGAGAGGAAGAAAGTAAAAAGCGGGGAGCAAGGAAGACGTGCGGAGGTGGTGTGAGGGGACAAGAGAGGTTGTGCAGGGTGTGGAGGGCCAGAAGACAGCTCTGGGGCACAGAAGAAAGCTGAACAAGTAGCGCCGAGTGCACAAGGGGGATGCTAAGGGGAGCAGAGGGAAAGAAAAAGGTGGAAGGAGGGGGCCAGAGCAGAAGAGAGGGCTGCTAATGGGTGTGGAGGGCCAACAGAGGGCTGCAGGGCATGAAGAAGGGCTCCACAGGGATTCTGAGGGGACTGCCAGGGTCCTAAGGGGTCTCGAGGTGCAAGAGACAGCTCTGGGAAACAAGGAAGGCCCAAAGAGGAGTCGGGAAGACACTAGAGGAGTGCTAGGGGGACTAGAGAGGAAGAAAGTAAAAAGCGGGGAGCAAGGAAGACGTGCGGAGGTGGTGTGAGGGGACAAGAGAGGTTGTGCAGGGTGTGGAGGGCCAGAAGACAGCTCTGGGGCACAGAAGAAAGCTGAACAAGTAGCGCCGAGTGCACAAGGGGGATGCTAAGGGGAGCAGAGGGAAAGAAAAAGGTGGAAGGAGGGGGCCAGAGCAGAAGAGAGGGCTGCTAAAGGGTGTGGAGGGCCAACAGAGGGCTGCAGGGCATGAAGAAGGGCTCCACAGGGATTCTGAGGGGACTGCCAGGGTCCTAAGGGGTCTCGAGGTGCAAGAGACAGCTCTGGGAAACAAGGAAGGCCCAAAGAGGAGTCGGGAAGACACTAGAGGAGTGCTAGGGGGACTAGAGAGGAAGAAAGTAAAAAGCGGGGAGCAAGGAAGACGTGCGGAGGTGGTGTGAGGGGACAAGAGAGGTTGTGCAGGGTGTGGAGGGCCAGAAGACAGCTCTGGGGCACAGAAGAAAGCTGAACAAGTAGCGCTGAGTGCACAAGGGGGATGCTAAGGGGAGCAGAGGGAAAGAAAAAGGTGGAAGGAGGGGGCCAGAGCAGAAGAGAGGGCTGCTAAAGGGTGTGGAGGACCAACAGAGGGCTCCAGGGCATGAAGAAGGGCTCCGGAGGGATTCTGAGGGGACTGCCAGGGTCCTAAGGGGTCTCGAGGTGCAAGAGACAGCTCTGGGAAACAAGGAAGGCCCAAAGAGGAGTCGGGAAGACACTAGAGGAGTGCTAGGGGGACTAGAGAGGAAGAAAGTAAAAAGCGGGGAGCAAGGAAGACGTGCGGAGGTGGTGTGAGGGGACAAGAGAGGTTGTGCAGGGTGTGGAGGGCCAGAAGACAGCTCTGGGGCACAGAAGAAAGCTGAACAAGTAGCGCCGAGTGCACAAGGGGGATGCTAAGGGGAGCAGAGGGAAAGAAAAAGGTGGAAGGAGGGGGCCAGAGCAGAAGAGAGGGCTGCTAAAGGGTGTGGAGGGCCAACAGAGGGCTCCAGGGCATGAAGAAGGGCTCCACAGGGATTCTGAGGGGACTGCCAGGGTCCTAAGGGGGCTCGAGGTGCAAGAGACAGCTCTGGGAAACAAGGAAGGCCCAAAGAGGAGTCGGGAAGACACTAGAGGAGTGCTAGGAGGACTAGAGAGGAAGAAAGTAAAAAGCGGGGAGCAAGGAAGACGTGCGGAGGTGGTGTGAGGGGACAAGAGAGGTTGTGCAGGGTGTGGAGGGCCAGAAGACAGCTCTGGGGCACAGAAGAAAGCTGAACAAGTAGCGCCGAGTGCACAAGAGGGATGCTAAGGGGAGCAGAGGGAAAGAAAAAGGTGGAAGGAGGGGGCCAGAGCAGAAGAGAGGGCTGCTAATGGGTGTGGAGGGCCAACAGAGGGCTCCAGGGCATGAAGAAGGGCTCCACAGGGATTCTGAGGGGACTGCCAGGGTCCTAAGGGGTCTCGAGGTGCAAGAGACAGCTCTGGGAAACAAGGAAGGCCCAAAGAGGAGTCGGGAAGACACTAGAGGAGTGCCAGGGGGACTAGAGAGGAAGAAAGTAAAAAGCGGGGAGCAAGGAAGACGTGCGGAGGTGGTGTGAGGGGACAAGAGAGGTTGTGCAGGGTGTGGAGGGCCAGAAGACAGCTCTGGGGCACAGAAGAAAGCTGAAATGTAGTGGCGAGTGCACAAGGGGGATGCTAAGGGGAGCAGAGGGAAAGAAAAAGGTGGAAGGAGGGGGCCAGAGCAGAAGAGAGGGCTGCTAAAGGGTGTGGAGGACCAACAGAGGGCTCCAGGCATGAAGAAGGGCTCCGGAGGGATTCTGAGGGGACTGCCAGGGTCCTAAGGGGTCTCGAGGTGCAAGAGACAGCTCTGGGAAACAAGGAAGGCCCAAAGAGGAGTCGGGAAGACACTAGAGGAGTGCTAGGGGGACTAGAGAGGAAGAAAGTAAAAAGCGGGGAGCAAGGAAGACGTGCGGAGGTGGTGTGAGGGGACAAGAGAGGTTGTGCAGGGTGTGGAGGGCCAGAAGACAGCTCTGGGGCACAGAAGAAAGCTGAACAAGTAGCGCCGAGTGCACAAGGGGGATGCTAAGGGGAGCAGAGGGAAAGAAAAAGGTGGAAGGAGGGGGCCAGAGCAGAAGAGAGGGCTGCTAATGGGTGTGGAGGGCCAACAGAGGGCTCCAGGGCATGAAGAAGGGCTCCACAGGGATTCTGAGGGGACTGCCAGGGTCCTAAGGGGTCTCGAGGTGCAAGAGACAGCTCTGGGAAACAAGGAAGGCCCAAAGAGGAGTCGGGAAGACACTAGAGGAGTGCTAGGGGGACTAGAGAGGAAGAAAGTAAAAAGCGGGGAGCAAGGAAGACGTGCGGAGGTGGTGTGAGGGGACAAGAGAGGTTGTGCAGGGTGTGGAGGGCCAGAAGACAGCTCTGGGGCACAGAAGAAAGCTGAACAAGTAGCGCCGAGTGCACAAGGGGGATGCTAAGGGGAGCAGAGGGAAAGAAAAAGGTGGAAGGAGGGGGCCAGAGCAGAAGAGAGGGCTGCTAAAGGGTGTGGAGGACCAACAGAGGGCTCCAGGGCATGAAGAAGGGCTCCGGAGGGATTCTGAGGGGACTGCCAGGGTCCTAAGGGGTCTCGAGGTGCAAGAGACAGCTCTGGGAAACAAGGAAGGCCCAAAGAGGAGTCGGGAAGACACTAGAGGAGTGCTAGGGGGACTAGAGAGGAAGAAAGTAAAAAGCGGGGAGCAAGGAAGACGTGCGGAGGTGGTGTGAGGGGACAAGAGAGGTTGTGCAGGGTGTGGAGGGCCAGAAGACAGCTCTGGGGCACAGAAGAAAGCTGAAATGTAGTGGCGAGTGCACAAGGGGGATGCTAAGGGGAGCAGAGGGAAAGAAAAAGGTGGAAGGAGGGGGCCAGAGCAGAAGAGAGGGCTGCTAAAGGGTGTGGAGGACCAACAGAGGGCTCCAGGCATGAAGAAGGGCTCCGGAGGGATTCTGAGGGGACTGCCAGGGTCCTAAGGGGTCTCGAGGTGCAAGAGACAGCTCTGGGAAACAAGGAAGGCCCAAAGAGGAGTCGGGAAGACACTAGAGTTTTAGTAGGGGGAGTAGATGGGAAAAAAGTAAAAAGCGGGGAGCAAGGAAGACGTGCGGAGGTGGTGTGAGGGGACAAGAGAGGTTGTGCAGGGTGTGGAGGGCCAGAAGACAGCTCTGGGGCACAGAAGAAAGCTGAACAAGTAGCGCCGAGTGCACAAGGGGGATGCTAAGGGGAGCAGAGGGAAAGAAAAAGGTGGAAGGAGGGGGCCAGAGCAGAAGAGAGGGCTGCTAAAGGGTGTGGAGGGCCAACAGAGGGCTCCAGGCATGAAGAAGGGCTCCGGAGGGATTCTGAGGGGACTGCCAGGGTCCTAAGGGGTCTCGAGGTGCAAGAGACAGCTCTGGGAAACAAGGAAGGCCCAAAGAGGAGTCGGGAAGACACTAGAGGAGTGCTAGGGGGACTAGAGAGGAAGAAAGTAAAAAGCGGGGAGCAAGGAAGACGTGCGGAGGTGGTGTGAGGGGACAAGAGAGGTTGTGCAGGGTGTGGAGGGCCAGAAGACAGCTCTGGGGCACAGAAGAAAGCTGAACAAGTAGCGCCGAGTGCACAAGGGGGATGCTAAGGGGAGCAGAGGGAAAGAAAAAGGTGGAAGGAGGGGGCCAGAGCAGAAGAGAGGGCTGCTAATGGGTGTGGAGGGCCAACAGAGGGCTGCAGGGCATGAAGAAGGGCTCCACAGGGATTCTGAGGGGACTGCCAGGGTCCTAAGGGGTCTCGAGGTGCAAGAGACAGCTCTGGGAAACAAGGAAGGCCCAAAGAGGAGTCGGGAAGACACTAGAGGAGTGCTAGGGGGACTAGAGAGGAAGAAAGTAAAAAGCGGGGAGCAAGGAAGACGTGCGGAGGTGGTGTGAGGGGACAAGAGAGGTTGTGCAGGGTGTGGAGGGCCAGAAGACAGCTCTGGGGCACAGAAGAAAGCTGAAATGTAGTGGCGAGTGCACAAGGGGTATGCTAAGGGGAGCAGAGGGAAAGAAAAAGGTGGAAGGAGGGGGCCAGAGCAGAAGAGAGGGCTGCTAAAGGGTGTGGAGGGCCAACAGAGGGCTGCAGGGCATGAAGAAGGGCTCCACAGGGATTCTGAGGGGACTGCCAGGGTCCTAAGGGGTCTCGAGGTGCAAGAGACAGCTCTGGGAAACAAGGAAGGCCCAAAGAGGAGTCGGGAAGACACTAGAGGAGTGCTAGGGGGACTAGAGAGGAAGAAAGTAAAAAGCGGGGAGCAAGGAAGATGTGCGGAGGTGGTGTGAGGGGACAAGAGAGGTTGTGCAGGGTGTGGAGGGCCAGAAGACAGCTCTGGGGCACAGAAGAAAGCTGAACAATTAGCGCCGAGTGCACAAGGGGGATGCTAAGGGGAGCAGAGGGAAAGAAAAAGGTGGAAGGAGGGGGCCAGAGCAGAAGAGAGGGCTGCTAAAGGGTGTGGAGGGCCAACAGAGGGCTGCAGGGCATGAAGAAGGGCTCCACAGGGATTCTGAGGGGACTGCCAGGGTCCTAAGGGGTCTCGAGGTGCAAGAGACAGCTCTGGGAAACAAGGAAGGCCCAAAGAGGAGTCGGGAAGACACTAGAGTTTTAGTAGGGGGACTAGATGGGAAAAAAGTAAAAAGCGGGGAGCAAGGAAGACGTGCGGAGGTGGTGTGAGGGGACAAGAGAGGTTGTGCAGGGTGTGGAGGGCCAGAAGACAGCTCTGGGGCACAGAAGAAAGCTGAACAAGTAGCGCCGAGTGCACAAGGGGGATGCTAAGGGGAGCAGAGGGAAAGAAAAAGGTGGAAGGAGGGGGCCAGAGCAGAAGAGAGGGCTGCTAAAGGGTGTGGAGGGCCAACAGAGGGCTGCAGGGCATGAAGAAGGGCTCCGGAGGGATTCTGAGGGGACTGCCAGGGTCCTAAGGGGTCTCGAGGTGCAAGAGACAGCTCTGGGAAACAAGGAAGGCCCAAAGAGGAGTCGGGAAGACACTAGAGGAGTGCTAGGGGGACTAGAGAGGAAGAAAGTAAAAAGCGGGGAGCAAGGAAGACGTGCGGAGGTGGTGTGAGGGGACAAGAGAGGTTGTGCAGGGTGTGGAGGGCCAGAAGACAGCTCTGGGGCACAGAAGAAAGCTGAAATGTAGTGGCGAGTGCACAAGGGGGATGCTAAGGGGAGCAGAGGGAAAGAAAAAGGTGGAAGGAGGGGGCCAGAGCAGAAGAGAGGGCTGCTAAAGGGTGTGGAGGACCAACAGAGGGCTCCAGGCATGAAGAAGGGCTCCACAGGGATTCTGAGGGGACTGCCAGGGTCCTAAGGGGTCTCGAGGTGCAAGAGACAGCTCTGGGAAACAAGGAAGGCCCAAAGAGGAGTCGGGAAGACACTAGAGGAGTGCTAGGGGGACTAGAGAGGAAGAAAGTAAAAAGCGGGGAGCAAGGAAGACGTGCGGAGGTGGTGTGAGGGGACAAGAGAGGTTGTGCAGGGTGTGGAGGGCCAGAAGACAGCTCTGGGGCACAGAAGAAAGCTGAAATGTAGTGCCGAGTGCACAAGGGGGATGCTAAGGGGAGCAGAGGGAAAGAAAAAGGTGGAAGGAGGGGGCCAGAGCAGAAGAGAGGGCTGCTAAAGGGTGTGGAGGGCCAACAGAGGGCTCCAGGGCATGAAGAAGGGCTCCACAGGGATTCTGAGGGGACTGCCAGGGTCCTAAGTGGGTTTGAGGTGCAAGAGACAGCTCTGGGAAACAAGGAAGGCCCAAAGAGGAGTCGGGAAGACACTAGAGTTTTAGTAGGGGGAGTAGATGGGAAAAAAGTAAAAAGCGGGGAGCAAGGAAGACGTGCGGAGGTGGTGTGAGGGGACAAGAGAGGTTGTGCAGGGTGTGGAGGGCCAGAAGACAGCTCTGGGGCACAGAAGAAAGCTGAACAAGTAGCGCCGAGTGCACAAGGGGGATGCTAAGGGGAGCAGAGGGAAAGAAAAAGGTGGAAGGAGGGGGCCAGAGCAGAAGAGAGGGCTGCTAAAGGGTGTGGAGGGCCAACAGAGGGCTGCAGGGCATGAAGAAGGGCTCCACAGGGATTCTGAGGGGACTGCCAGGGTCCTAAGGGGTCTCGAGGTGCAAGAGACAGCTCTGGGAAACAAGGAAGGCCCAAAGAGGAGTCGGGAAGACACTAGAGGAGTGCTAGGGGGACTAGAGAGGAAGAAAGTAAAAAGCGGGGAGCAAGGAAGACGTGCGGAGGTGGTGTGAGGGGACAAGAGAGGTTGTGCAGGGTGTGGAGGGCCAGAAGACAGCTCTGGGGCACAGAAGAAAGCTGAACAAGTAGCGCCGAGTGCACAAGGGGGATGCTAAGGGGAGCAGAGGGAAAGAAAAAGGTGGAAGGAGGGGGCCAGAGCAGAAGAGAGGGCTGCTAAAGGGTGTGGAGGGCCAACAGAGGGCTGCAGGGCATGAAGAAGGGCTCCACAGGGATTCTGAGGGGACTGCCAGGGTCCTAAGGGGTCTCGAGGTGCAAGAGACAGCTCTGGGAAACAAGGAAGGCCCAAAGAGGAGTCGGGAAGACACTAGAGGAGTGCTAGGGGGACTAGAGAGGAAG
The DNA here is from genome assembly GCF_036417845.1 of Apteryx mantelli. Classification (NCBI taxonomy): domain Eukaryota; kingdom Metazoa; phylum Chordata; class Aves; order Apterygiformes; family Apterygidae; genus Apteryx; species Apteryx mantelli. Next base: position 377,138 of record NC_089980.1, read on the forward strand.
AAAGTAAAAAGCGGGGAGCAAGGAAGACGTGCGGAGGTGGTGTGAGGGGACAAGAGAGGTTGTGCAGGGTGTGGAGGGCCAGAAGACAGCTCTGGGGCACAGAAGAAAGCTGAAATGTAGTGGCGAGTGCACAAGGGGTATGCTAAGGGGAGCAGAGGGAAAGAAAAAGGTGGAAGGAGGGGGCCAGAGCAGAAGAGAGGGCTGCTAAAGGGTGTGGAGGGCCAACAGAGGGCTCCAGGGCATGAAGAAGGGCTCCACAGGGATTCTGAGGGGACTGCCAGGGTCCTAAGGGGTCTCGAGGTGCAAGAGACAGCTCTGGGAACCAAGGAAGGCCCAAAGAGGAGTCGGGAAGACACTAGAGTTTTAGTAGGGGGACTAGATGGGAAAAAAGTAAAAAGCGGGGAGCAAGGAAGACGTGCGGAGGTGGTGTGAGGGGACAAGAGAGGTTGTGCAGGGTGTGGAGGGCCAGAAGACAGCTCTGGGGCACAGAAGAAAGCTGAAATGTTGTGCCGAGTGCACAAGGGGGATGCTAAGGGGAGCAGAGGGAAAGAAAAAGGTGGAAGGAGGGGGCCAGAGCAGAAGAGAGGGCTGCTAAAGGGTGTGGAGGGCCAACAGAGGGCTCCAGGGCATGAAGAAGGGCTCCACAGGGATTCTGAGGGGACTGCCAGGGTCCTAAGTGGGCTTGAGGTGCAAGAGACAGCTCTGGGAAACAAGGAAGGCCCAAAGAGGAGTCGGGAAGACACTAGAGGAGTGCTAGGGGGACTAGAGAGGAAGAAAGTAAAAAGCGGGGAGCAAGGAAGATGTGCGGAGGTGGTGTGAGGGGACAAGAGAGGTTGTGCAGGGTGTGGAGGGCCAGAAGACAGCTCTGGGGCACAGAAGAAAGCTGAACAAGTAGCGCCGAGTGCACAAGGGGGATGCTAAGGGGAGCAGAGGGAAAGAAAAAGGTGGAAGGAGGGGGCCAGAGCAGAAGAGAGGGCTGCTAAAGGGTGTGGAGGGCCAACAGAGGGCTGCAGGGCATGAAGAAGGGCTCCACAGGGATTCTGAGGGGACTGCCAGGGTCCTAAGGGGTCTCGAGGTGCAAGAGACAGCTCTGGGAAACAAGGAAGGCCCAAAGAGGAGTCGGGAAGACACTAGAGGAGTGCTAGGGGGACTAGAGAGGAAGAAAGTAAAAAGCGGGGAGCAAGGAAGACGTGCGGAGGTGGTGTGAGGGGACAAGAGAGGTTGTGCAGGGTGTGGAGGGCCAGAAGACAGCTCTGGGGCACAGAAGAAAGCTGAACAAGTAGCGCCGAGTGCACAAGAGGGATGCTAAGGGGAGCAGAGGGAAAGAAAAAGGTGGAAGGAGGGGGCCAGAGCAGAAGAGAGGGCTGCTAAAGGGTGTGGAGGGCCAACAGAGGGCTGCAGGGCATGAAGAAGGGCTCCGGAGGGATTCTGAGGGGACTGCCAGGGTCCTAAGTGGGTTTGAGGCGCAAGAGACAGCTCTGGGAAACAAGGAAGGCCCAAAGAGGAGTCGGGAAGACACTAGAGTTTTAGTAGGGGGACTAGATGGGAAAAAAGTAAAAAGCGGGGAGCAAGGAAGACGTGCGGAGGTGGTGTGAGGGGACAAGAGAGGTTGTGCAGGGTGTGGAGGGCCAGAAGACAGCTCTGGGGCACAGAAGAAAGCTGAAATGTAGTGCCGAGTGCACAAGGGGGATGCTAAGGGGAGCAGAGGGAAAGAAAAAGGTGGAAGGAGGGGGCCAGAGCAGAAGAGAGGGCTGCTAAAGGGTGTGGAGGGCCAACAGAGGGCTCCAGGGCATGAAGAAGGGCTCCACAGGGATTCTGAGGGGACTGCCAGGGTCCTAAGGGGTCTCGAGGTGCAAGAGACAGCTCTGGGAAACAAGGAAGGCCCAAAGAGGAGTCGGGAAGACACTAGAATTTTAGTAGGGGGAGTAGATGGGAAAAAAGTAAAAAGCGGGGAGCAAGGAAGACGTGCGGAGGTGGTGTGAGGGGACAAGAGAGGTTGTGCAGGGTGTGGAGGGCCAGAAGACAGCTCTGGGGCACAGAAGAAAGCTGAAATGTAGTGCCGAGTGCACAAGGGGGATGCTAAGGGGAGCAGAGGGAAAGAAAAAGGTGGAAGGAGGGGGCCAGAGCAGAAGAGAGGGCTGCTAAAGGGTGTGGAGGGCCAACAGAGGGCTCCAGGGCATGAAGAAGGGCTCCACAGGGATTCTGAGGGGACTGCCAGGGTCCTAAGGGGTCTCGAGGTGCAAGAGACAGCTCTGGGAAACAAGGAAGGCCCAAAGAGGAGTCGGGAAGACACTAGAGGAGTGCTAGGGGGACTAGATGGGAAAAAAGTAAAAAGCGGGGAGCAAGGAAGACGTGCGGAGGTGGTGTGAGGGGATAAGAGAGGTTGTGCAGGGTGTGGAGGGCCAGAAGACAGCTCTGGGGCACAGAAGAATGCTGAACAAGTAGCACCGAGTGCACAAGGGGGATGCTAAGGGGAGCAGAGGGAAAGAAAAAGGTGGAAGGAGGGGGCCAGAGCAGAAGAGAGGGCTGCTAAAGGGTGTGGAGGGCCAACAGAGGGCTCCAGGGCATGAAGAAGGGCTCCACAGGGATTCTGAGGGGACTGCCAGGGTCCTAAGGGGTCTCGAGGTGCAAGAGACAGCTCTGGGAAACAAGGAAGGCCCAAAGAGGAGTCGGGAAGACACTAGAGGAGTGCTAGGGGGACTAGAGAGGAAGAAAGTAAAAAGCGGGGAGCAAGGAAGACGTGCGGAGGTGGTGTGAGGGGACAAGAGAGGTTGTGCAGGGTGTGGAGGGCCAGAAGACAGCTCTGGGGCACAGAAGAAAGCTGAAATGTAGTGCCGAGTGCACAAGGGGGATGCTAAGGGGAGCAGAGGGAAAGAAAAAGGTGGAAGGAGGGGGCCAGAGCAGAAGAGAGGGCTGCTAAAGGGTGTGGAGGGCCAACAGAGGGCTCCAGGGCATGAAGAAGGGCTCCGGAGGGATTCTGAGGGGACTGCCAGGGTCCTAAGGGGTCTCGAGGTGCAAGAGACAGCTCTGGGAAACAAGGAAGGCCCAAAGAGGAGTCGGGAAGACACTAGAGGAGTGCTAGGGGGACTAGAGAGGAAGAAAGTAAAAAGCGGGGAGCAAGGAAGACGTGCGGAGGTGGTGTGAGGGGACAAGAGAGGTTGTGCAGGGTGTGGAGGGCCAGAAGACAGCTCTGGGGCACAGAAGAAAGCTGAACAAGTAGCGCCGAGTGCACAAGGGGGATGCTAAGGGGAGCAGAGGGAAAGAAAAAGGTGGAAGGAGGGGGCCAGAGCAGAAGAGAGGGCTGCTAATGGGTGTGGAGGGCCAACAGAGGGCTGCAGGGCATGAAGAAGGGCTCCGGAGGGATTCTGAGGGGACTGCCAGGGTCCTAAGGGGTCTCGAGGTGCAAGAGACAGCTCTGGGAAACAAGGAAGGCCCAAAGAGGAGTCGGGAAGACACTAGAGGAGTGCTAGGGGGACTAGATAGGAAGAAAGTAAAAAGCGGGGAGCAAGGAAGACGTGCGGAGGTGGTGTGAGGGGACAAGAGAGGTTGTGCAGGGTGTGGAGGGCCAGAAGACAGCTCTGGGGCACAGAAGAAAGCTGAACAAGTAGCGCCGAGTGCACAAGAGGGATGCTAAGGGGAGCAGAGGGAAAGAAAAAGGTGGAAGGAGGGGGCCAGAGCAGAAGAGAGGGCTGCTAAAGGGTGTGGAGGGCCAACAGAGGGCTCCAGGGCATGAAGAAGGGCTCCACAGGGATTCTGAGGGGACCACCAGGGTCCTAAGTGGGTTTGAGGCGCAAGAGACAGCTCTGGGAAACAAGGAAGGCCCAAAGAGGAGTCGGGAAGACACTAGAGTTTTAGTAGGGGGAGTAGATGGGAAAAAAGTAAAAAGCGGGGAGCAAGGAAGACGTGCGGAGGTGGTGTGAGGGGACAAGAGAGGTTGTGCAGGGTGTGGAGGGCCAGAAGACAGCTCTGGGGCACAGAAGAAAGCTGAAATGTAGTGCCGAGTGCACAAGGGGGATGCTAAGGGGAGCAGAGGGAAAGAAAAAGGTGGAAGGAGGGGGCCAGAGCAGAAGAGAGGGCTGCTAAAGGGTGTGGAGGACCAACAGAGGGCTCCAGGCATGAAGAAGGGCTCCGGAGGGATTCTGAGGGGACTGCCAGGGTCCTAAGGGGTCTCGAGGTGCAAGAGACAGCTCTGGGAAACAAGGAAGGCCCAAAGAGGAGTCGGGAAGACACTAGAGGAGTGCTAGGGGGACTAGAGAGGAAGAAAGTAAAAAGCGGGGAGCAAGGAAGACGTGCGGAGGTGGTGTGAGGGGACAAGAGAGGTTGTGCAGGGTGTGGAGGGCCAGAAGACAGCTCTGGGGCACAGAAGAAAGCTGAAATGTAGTGCCGAGTGCACAAGGGGGATGCTAAGGGGAGCAGAGGGAAAGAAAAAGGTGGAAGGAGGGGGCCAGAGCAGAAGAGAGGGCTGCTAAAGGGTGTGGAGGGCCAACAGAGGGCTGCAGGGCATGAAGAAGGGCTCCACAGGGATTCTGAGGGGACTGCCAGGGTCCTAAGGGGTCTCGAGGTGCAAGAGACAGCTCTGGGAAACAAGGAAGGCCCAAAGAGGAGTCGGGAAGACACTAGAGTTTTAGTAGGGGGAGTAGATGGGAAAAAAGTAAAAAGCGGGGAGCAAGGAAGACGTGCGGAGGTGGTGTGAGGGGACAAGAGAGGTTGTGCAGGGTGTGGAGGGCCAGAAGACAGCTGTGGGGCACAGAAGAAAGCTGAAATGTAGTGCCGAGTGCACAAGGGGGATGCTAAGGGGAGCAGAGGGAAAGAAAAAGGTGGAAGGAGGGGGCCAGAGCACAAGAGAGGGCTGCTAAAGGGTGTGGAGGGCCAACAGAGGGCTGCAGGGCATGAAGAAGGGCTCCGGAGGGATTCTGAGGGGACTGCCAGGGTCCTAAGGGGTCTCGAGGTGCAAGAGACAGCTCTGGGAAACAAGGAAGGCCCAAAGAGGAGTCGGGAAGACACTAGAGGAGTGCTAGGGGGACTAGAGAGGAAGAAAGTAAAAAGCGGGGAGCAAGGAAGACGTGCGGAGGTGGTGTGAGGGGACAAGAGAGGTTGTGCAGGGTGTGGAGGGCCAGAAGACAGCTCTGGGGCACAGAAGAAAGCTGAAATGTAGTGCCGAGTGCACAAGGGGGATGCTAAGGGGAGCAGAGGGAAAGAAAAAGGTGGAAGGAGGGGGCCAGAGCAGAAGAGAGGGCTGCTAAAGGGTGTGGAGGGCCAACAGAGGGCTGCAGGGCATGAAGAAGGGCTCCACAGGGATTCTGAGGGGACTGCCAGGGTCCTAAGGGGTCTCGAGGTGCAAGAGACAGCTCTGGGAAACAAGGAAGGCCCAAAGAGGAGTCGGGAAGACACTAGAGTTTTAGTAGGGGGACTAGATGGGAAAAAAGTAAAAAGCGGGGAGCAAGGAAGACGTGCGGAGGTGGTGTGAGGGGACAAGAGAGGTTGTGCAGGGTGTGGAGGGCCAGAAGACAGCTCTGGGGCACAGAAGAAAGCTGAACAAGTAGCGCCGAGTGCACAAGGGGGATGCTAAGGGGAGCAGAGGGAAAGAAAAAGGTGGAAGGAGGGGGCCAGAGCAGAAGAGAGGGCTGCTAAAGGGTGTGGAGGGCCAACAGAGGGCTCCAGGGCATGAAGAAGGGCTCCACAGGGATTCTGAGGGGACTGCCAGGGTCCTAAGGGGTCTCGAGGTGCAAGAGACAGCTCTGGGAAACAAGGAAGGCCCAAAGAGGAGTCGGGAAGACACTAGAGGAGTGCTAGGGGGACTAGAGAGGAAGAAAGTAAAAAGCGGGGAGCAAGGAAGACGTGCGGAGGTGGTGTGAGGGGACAAGAGAGGTTGTGCAGGGTGTGGAGGGCCAGAAGACAGCTGTGGGGCACAGAAGAAAGCTGAAATGTAGTGCCGAGTGCACAAGGGGGATGCTAAGGGGAGCAGAGGGAAAGAAAAAGGTGGAAGGAGGGGGCCAGAGCAGAAGAGAGGGCTGCTAAAGGGTGTGGAGGGCCAACAGAGGGCTGCAGGGCATGAAGAAGGGCTCCACAGGGATTCTGAGGGGACTGCCAGGGTCCTAAGGGGTCTCGAGGTGCAAGAGACAGCTCTGGGAAACAAGGAAGGCCCAAAGAGGAGTCGGGAAGACACTAGAGTTTTAGTAGGGGGAGTAGATGGGAAAAAAGTAAAAAGCGGGGAGCAAGGAAGACGTGCGGAGGTGGTGTGAGGGGACAAGAGAGGTTGTGCAGGGTGTGGAGGGCCAGAAGACAGCTCTGGGGCACAGAAGAAAGCTGAAATGTAGTGGCGAGTGCACAAGGGGGATGCTAAGGGGAGCAGAGGGAAAGAAAAAGGTGGAAGGAGGGGGCCAGAGCAGAAGAGAGGGCTGCTAAAGGGTGTGGAGGGCCAACAGAGGGCTGCAGGGCATGAAGAAGGGCTCCACAGGGATTCTGAGGGGACTGCCAGGGTCCTAAGGGGTCTCGAGGTGCAAGAGACAGCTCTGGGAAACAAGGAAGGCCCAAAGAGGAGTCGGGAAGACACTAGAGGAGTGCTAGGGGGACTAGAGAGGAAGAAAGTAAAAAGCGGGGAGCAAGGAAGACGTGCGGAGGTGGTGTGAGGGGACAAGAGAGGTTGTGCAGGGTGTGGAGGGCCAGAAGACAGCTCTGGGGCACAGAAGAAAGCTGAAATGTAGTGGCGAGTGCACAAGGGGGATGCTAAGGGGAGCAGAGGGAAAGAAAAAGGTGGAAGGAGGGGGCCAGAGCAGAAGAGAGGGCTGCTAAAGGGTGTGGAGGGCCAACAGAGGGCTGCAGGGCATGAAGAAGGGCTCCGGAGGGATTCTGAGGGGACTGCCAGGGTCCTAAGGGGTCTCGAGGTGCAAGAGACAGCTCTGGGAAACAAGGAAGGCCCAAAGAGGAGTCGGGAAGACACTAGAGTTTTAGTAGGGGGAGTAGATGGGAAAAAAGTAAAAAGCGGGGAGCAAGGAAGACGTGCGGAGGTGGTGTGAGGGGACAAGAGAGGTTGTGCAGGGTGTGGAGGGCCAGAAGACAGCTCTGGGGCACAGAAGAAAGCTGAACAAGTAGCGCCGAGTGCACAAGGGGGATGCTAAGGGGAGCAGAGGGAAAGAAAAAGGTGGAAGGAGGGGGCCAGAGCACAAGAGAGGGTGCTAAAGGGTGTGGAGGGCCAACAGAGGGCTCCAGGGCATGAAGAAGGGCTCCACAGGGATTCTGAGGGGACTGCCAGGGTCCTAAGGGGTCTCGAGGTGCAAGAGACAGCTCTGGGAAACAAGGAAGGCCCAAAGAGGAGTCGGGAAGACACTAGAGTTTTAGTAGGGGGAGTAGATGGGAAAAAAGTAAAAAGCGGGGAGCAAGGAAGACGTGCGGAGGTGGTGTGAGGGGACAAGAGAGGTTGTGCAGGGTGTGGAGGGCCAGAAGACAGCTCTGGGGCACAGAAGAAAGCTGAAATGTAGTGCCGAGTGCACAAGGGGGATGCTAAGGGGAGCAGAGGGAAAGAAAAAGGTGGAAGGAGGGGGCCAGAGCAGAAGAGAGGGCTGCTAAAGGGTGTGGAGGACCAACAGAGGGCTCCAGGCATGAAGAAGGGCTCCGGAGGGATTCTGAGGGGACTGCCAGGGTCCTAAGGGGTCTCGAGGTGCAAGAGACAGCTCTGGGAAACAAGGAAGGCCCAAAGAGGAGTCGGGAAGACACTAGAGGAGTGCTAGGGGGACTAGAGAGGAAGAAAGTAAAAAGCGGGGAGCAAGGAAGACGTGCGGAGGTGGTGTGAGGGGACAAGAGAGGTTGTGCAGGGTGTGGAGGGCCAGAAGACAGCTCTGGGGCACAGAAGAAAGCTGAAATGTAGTGCCGAGTGCACAAGGGGGATGCTAAGGGGAGCAGAGGGAAAGAAAAAGGTGGAAGGAGGGGGCCAGAGCAGAAGAGAGGGCTGCTAAAGGGTGTGGAGGACCAACAGAGGGCTCCAGGCATGAAGAAGGGCTCCGGAGGGATTCTGAGGGGACTGCCAGGGTCCTAAGGGGTCTCGAGGTGCAAGAGACAGCTCTGGGAAACAAGGAAGGCCCAAAGAGGAGTCGGGAAGACACTAGAGGAGTGCTAGGGGGACTAGAGAGGAAGAAAGTAAAAAGCGGGGAGCAAGGAAGACGTGCGGAGGTGGTGTGAGGGGACAAGAGAGGTTGTGCAGGGTGTGGAGGGCCAGAAGACAGCTCTGGGGCACAGAAGAAAGCTGAACAAGTAGCGCCGAGTGCACAAGGGGGATGCTAAGGGGAGCAGAGGGAAAGAAAAAGGTGGAAGGAGGGGGCCAGAGCAGAAGAGAGGGCTGCTAAAGGGTGTGGAGGGCCAACAGAGGGCTGCAGGGCATGAAGAAGGGCTCCACAGGGATTCTGAGGGGACTGCCAGGGTCCTAAGGGGTCTCGAGGTGCAAGAGACAGCTCTGGGAAACAAGGAAGGCCCAAAGAGGAGTCGGGAAGACACTAGAGTTTTAGTAGGGGGAGTAGATGGGAAAAAAGTAAAAAGCGGGGAGCAAGGAAGACGTGCGGAGGTGGTGTGAGGGGACAAGAGAGGTTGTGCAGGGTGTGGAGGGCCAGAAGACAGCTCTGGGGCACAGAAGAAAGCTGAAATGTAGTGCCGAGTGCACAAGGGGGATGCTAAGGGGAGCAGAGGGAAAGAAAAAGGTGGAAGGAGGGGGCCAGAGCACAAGAGAGGGCTGCTAAAGGGTGTGGAGGGCCAACAGAGGGCTCCAGGGCATGAAGAAGGGCTCCGGAGGGATTCTGAGGGGACTGCCAGGGTCCTAAGGGGTCTCGAGGTGCAAGAGACAGCTCTGGGAAACAAGGAAGGCCCAAAGAGGAGTCGGGAAGACACTAGAGTTTTAGTAGGGGGAGTAGATGGGAAAAAAGTAAAAAGCGGGGAGCAAGGAAGACGTGCGGAGGTGGTGTGAGGGGACAAGAGAGGTTGTGCAGGGTGTGGAGGGCCAGAAGACAGCTCTGGGGCACAGAAGAAAGCTGAAATGTAGCGCCGAGTGCACAAGGGGGATTCTAAGGGGAGCAGAGGGAAAGAAAAAGGTGGAAGGAGGGGGCCAGAGCAGAAGAGAGGGCTGCTAAAGGGTGTGGAGGGCCAACAGAGGGCTCCAGGGCATGAAGAAGGGCTCCACAGGGATTCTGAGGGGACTGCCAGGGTCCTAAGGGGTCTCGAGGTGCAAGAGACAGCTCTGGGAAACAAGGAAGGCCCAAAGAGGAGTCGGGAAGACACTAGAGTTTTAGTAGGGGGACTAGATGGGAAAAAAGTAAAAAGCGGGGAGCAAGGAAGACGTGCGGAGGTGGTGTGAGGGGACAAGAGAGGTTGTGCAGGGTGTGGAGGGCCAGAAGACAGCTCTGGGGCACAGAAGAAAGCTGAACAAGTAGCGCCGAGTGCACAAGGGGGATGCTAAGGGGAGCAGAGGGAAAGAAAAAGGTGGAAGGAGGGGGCCAGAGCAGAAGAGAGGGCTGCTAATGGGTGTGGAGGGCCAACAGAGGGCTCCAGGGCATGAAGAAGGGCTCCGGAGGGATTCTGAGGGGACTGCCAGGGTCCTAAGGGGTCTCGAGGTGCAAGAGACAGCTCTGGGAAACAAGGAAGGCCCAAAGAGGAGTCGGGAAGACACTAGAGGAGTGCTAGGGGGACTAGAGAGGAAGAAAGTAAAAAGCGGGGAGCAAGGAAGACGTGCGGAGGTGGTGTGAGGGGACAAGAGAGGTTGTGCAGGGTGTGGAGGGCCAGAAGACAGCTCTGGGGCACAGAAGAAAGCTGAACAAGTAGCGCCGAGTGCACAAGGGGGATGCTAAGGGGAGCAGAGGGAAAGAAAAAGGTGGAAGGAGGGGGCCAGAGCACAAGAGAGGGCTGCTAAAGGGTGTGGAGGGCCAACAGAGGGCTGCAGGGCATGAAGAAGGGCTCCACAGGGATTCTGAGGGGACTGCCAGGGTCCTAAGGGGTCTCGAGGTGCAAGAGACAGCTCTGGGAAACAAGGAAGGCCCAAAGAGGAGTCGGGAAGACACTAGAGTTTTAGTAGGGGGAGTAGATGGGAAAAAAGTAAAAAGCGGGGAGCAAGGAAGACGTGCGGAGGTGGTGTGAGGGGACAAGAGAGGTTGTGCAGGGTGTGGAGGGCCAGAAGACAGCTCTGGGGCACAGAAGAAAGCTGAAATGTAGTGGCGAGTGCACAAGGGGGATGCTAAGGGGAGCAGAGGGAAAGAAAAAGGTGGAAGGAGGGGGCCAGAGCAGAAGAGAGGGCTGCTAAAGGGTGTGGAGGGCCAACAGAGGGCTCCAGGGCATGAAGAAGGGCTCCACAGGGATTCTGAGGGGACTGCCAGGGTCCTAAGGGGTCTCGAGGTGCAAGAGACAGCTCTGGGAAACAAGGAAGGCCCAAAGAGGAGTCGGGAAGACACTAGAGGAGTGCTAGGGGGACTAGAGAGGAAGAAAGTAAAAAGCGGGGAGCAAGGAAGACGTGCGGAGGTGGTGTGAGGGGACAAGAGAGGTTGTGCAGGGTGTGGAGGGCCAGAAGACAGCTCTGGGGCACAGAAGAAAGCTGAAATGTAGTGGCGAGTGCACAAGGGGGATGCTAAGGGGAGCAGAGGGAAAGAAAAAGGTGGAAGGAGGGGGCCAGAGCACAAGAGAGGGCTGCTAAAGGGTGTGGAGGGCCAACAGAGGGCTCCAGGGCATGAAGAAGGGCTCCGGAGGGATTCTGAGGGGACTGCCAGGGTCCTAAGGGGTCTCGAGGTGCAAGAGACAGCTCTGGGAAACAAGGAAGGCCCAAAGAGGAGTCGGGAAGACACTAGAGGAGTGCTAGGGGGACTAGAGAGGAAGAAAGTAAAAAGCGGGGAGCAAGGAAGACGTGCGGAGGTGGTGTGAGGGGACAAGAGAGGTTGTGCAGGGTGTGGAGGGCCAGAAGACAGCTCTGGGGCACAGAAGAAAGCTGAAATGTAGTGCCGAGTGCACAAGGGGGATGCTAAGGGGAGCAGAGGGAAAGAAAAAGGTGGAAGGAGGGGGCCAGAGCAGAAGAGAGGGCTGCTAAAGGGTGTGGAGGGCCAACAGAGGGCTGCAGGGCATGAAGAAGGGCTCCGGAGGGATTCTGAGGGGACTGCCAGGGTCCTAAGGGGTCTCGAGGTGCAAGAGACAGCTCTGGGAAACAAGGAAGGCCCAAAGAGGAGTCGGGAAGACACTAGAGTTTTAGTAGGGGGAGTAGATGGGAAAAAAGTAAAAAGCGGGGAGCAAGGAAGACGTGCGGAGGTGGTGTGAGGGGACAAGAGAGGTTGTGCAGGGTGTGGAGGGCCAGAAGACAGCTCTGGGGCACAGAAGAAAGCTGAACAAGTAGCGCCGAGTGCACAAGGGGGATGCTAAGGGGAGCAGAGGGAAAGAAAAAGGTGGAAGGAGGGGGCCAGAGCACAAGAGAGGGTGCTAAAGGGTGTGGAGGGCCAACAGAGGGCTCCAGGGCATGAAGAAGGGCTCCACAGGGATTCTGAGGGGACTGCCAGGGTCCTAAGGGGTCTCGAGGTGCAAGAGACAGCTCTGGGAAACAAGGAAGGCCCAAAGAGGAGTCGGGAAGACACTAGAGTTTTAGTAGGGGGAGTAGATGGGAAAAAAGTAAAAAGCGGGGAGCAAGGAAGACGTGCGGAGGTGGTGTGAGGGGACAAGAGAGGTTGTGCAGGGTGTGGAGGGCCAGAAGACAGCTCTGGGGCACAGAAGAAAGCTGAAATGTAGTGCCGAGTGCACAAGGGGGATGCTAAGGGGAGCAGAGGGAAAGAAAAAGGTGGAAGGAGGGGGCCAGAGCAGAAGAGAGGGCTGCTAAAGGGTGTGGAGGACCAACAGAGGGCTCCAGGCATGAAGAAGGGCTCCGGAGGGATTCTGAGGGGACTGCCAGGGTCCTAAGGGGTCTCGAGGTGCAAGAGACAGCTCTGGGAAACAAGGAAGGCCCAAAGAGGAGTCGGGAAGACACTAGAGGAGTGCTAGGGGGACTAGAGAGGAAGAAAGTAAAAAGCGGGGAGCAAGGAAGACGTGCGGAGGTGGTGTGAGGGGACAAGAGAGGTTGTGCAGGGTGTGGAGGGCCAGAAGACAGCTCTGGGGCACAGAAGAAAGCTGAAATGTAGTGGCGAGTGCACAAGGGGGATGCTAAGGGGAGCAGAGGGAAAGAAAAAGGTGGAAGGAGGGGGCCAGAGCAGAAGAGAGGGCTGCTAAAGGGTGTGGAGGGCCAACAGAGGGCTGCAGGGCATGAAGAAGGGCTCCACAGGGATTCTGAGGGGACTGCCAGGGTCCTAAGGGGTCTCGAGGTGCAAGAGACAGCTCTGGGAAACAAGGAAGGCCCAAAGAGGAGTCGGGAAGACACTAGAGTTTTAGTAGGGGGAGTAGATGGGAAAAAAGTAAAAAGCGGGGAGCAAGGAAGACGTGCGGAGGTGGTGTGAGGGGACAAGAGAGGTTGTGCAGGGTGTGGAGGGCCAGAAGACAGCTCTGGGGCACAGAAGAAAGCTGAAATGTAGTGCCGAGTGCACAAGGGGGATGCTAAGGGGAGCAGAGGGAAAGAAAAAGGTGGAAGGAGGGGGCCAGAGCACAAGAGAGGGCTGCTAAAGGGTGTGGAGGGCCAACAGAGGGCTCCAGGGCATGAAGAAGGGCTCCGGAGGGATTCTGAGGGGACTGCCAGGGTCCTAAGGGGTCTCGAGGTGCAAGAGACAGCTCTGGGAAACAAGGAAGGCCCAAAGAGGAGTCGGGAAGACACTAGAGTTTTAGTAGGGGGAGTAGATGGGAAAAAAGTAAAAAGCGGGGAGCAAGGAAGACGTGCGGAGGTGGTGTGAGGGGACAAGAGAGGTTGTGCAGGGTGTGGAGGGCCAGAAGACAGCTCTGGGGCACAGAAGAAAGCTGAAATGTAGCGCCGAGTGCACAAGGGGGATGCTAAGGGGAGCAGAGGGAAAGAAAAAGGTGGAAGGAGGGGGCCAGAGCAGAAGAGAGGGCTGCTAAAGGGTGTGGAGGGCCAACAGAGGGCTCCAGGGCATGAAGAAGGGCTCCACAGGGATTCTGAGGGGACTGCCAGGGTCCTAAGGGGTCTCGAGGTGCAAGAGACAGCTCTGGGAAACAAGGAAGGCCCAAAGAGGAGTCGGGAAGACACTAGAGTTTTAGTAGGGGGACTAGAGAGGAAGAAAGTAAAAAGCGGGGAGCAAGGAAGACGTGCGGAGGTGGTGTGAGGGGACAAGAGAGGTTGTGCAGGGTGTGGAGGGCCAGAAGACAGCTCTGGGGCACAGAAGAAAGCTGAACAAGTAGCGCCGGGTGCACAAGGGGGATGCTAAGGGGAGCAGAGGGAAAGAAAAAGGTGGAAGGAGGGGGCCAGAGCAGAAGAGAGGGCTGCTAAAGGGTGTGGAGGACCAACAGAGGGCTCCAGGCATGAAGAAGGGCTCCGGAGGGATTCTGAGGGGACTGCCAGGGTCCTAAGGGGTCTCGAGGTGCAAGAGACAGCTCTGGGAAACAAGGAAGGCCCAAAGAGGAGTCGGGAAGACACTAGAGGAGTGCTAGGGGGACTAGAGAGGAAGAAAGTAAAAAGCGGGGAGCAAGGAAGACGTGCGGAGGTGGTGTGAGGGGACAAGAGAGGTTGTGCAGGGTGTGGAGGGCCAGAAGACAGCTCTGGGGCACAGAAGAAAGCTGAAATGTAGTGGCGAGTGCACAAGGGGGATGCTAAGGGGAGCAGAGGGAAAGAAAAAGGTGGAAGGAGGGGGCCAGAGCAGAAGAGAGGGCTGCTAAAGGGTGTGGAGGGCCAACAGAGGGCTGCAGGGCATGAAGAAGGGCTCCACAGGGATTCTGAGGGGACTGCCAGGGTCCTAAGGGGTCTCGAGGTGCAAGAGACAGCTCTGGGAAACAAGGAAGGCCCAAAGAGGAGTCGGGAAGACACTAGAGTTTTAGTAGGGGGAGTAGATGGGAAAAAAGTAAAAAGCGGGGAGCAAGGAAGACGTGCGGAGGTGGTGTGAGGGGACAAGAGAGGTTGTGCAGGGTGTGGAGGGCCAGAAGACAGCTCTGGGGCACAGAAGAAAGCTGAACAAGTAGCGCCGAGTGCACAAGGGGGATGCTAAGGGGAGCAGAGGGAAAGAAAAAGGTGGAAGGAGGGGGCCAGAGCAGAAGAGAGGGCTGCTAATGGGTGTGGAGGGCCAACAGAGGGCTGCAGGGCATGAAGAAGGGCTCCGGAGGGATTCTGAGGGGACTGCCAGGGTCCTAAGGGGTCTCGAGGTGCAAGAGACAGCTCTGGGAAACAAGGAAGGCCCAAAGAGGAGTCGGGAAGACACTAGAGGAGTGCTAGGGGGACTAGAGAGGAAGAAAGTAAAAAGCGGGGAGCAAGGAAGACGTGCGGAGGTGGTGTGAGGGGACAAGAGAGGTTGTGCAGGGTGTGGAGGGCCAGAAGACAGCTCTGGGGCACAGAAGAAAGCTGAAATGTAGTGCCGAGTGCACAAGGGGGATGCTAAGGGGAGCAGAGGGAAAGAAAAAGGTGGAAGGAGGGGGCCAGAGCAGAAGAGAGGGCTGCTAAAGGGTGTGGAGGGCCAACAGAGGGCTGCAGGGCATGAAGAAGGGCTCCAGAGGGATTCTGAGGGGACTGCCAGGGTCCTAAGGGGTCTCGAGGTGCAAGAGACAGCTCTGGGAAACAAGGAAGGCCCAAAGAGGAGTCGGGAAGACACTAGAGTTTTAGTAGGGGGACTAGATGGGAAAAAAGTAAAAAGCGGGGAGCAAGGAAGACGTGCAGAGGTGGTGTGAGGGGACAAGAGAGGTTGTGCAGGGTGTGGAGGGCCAGAAGACAGCTCTGGGGCACAGAAGAAAGCTGAACAAGTAGCGCCGAGTGCACAAGGGGGATGCTAAGGGGAGCAGAGGGAAAGAAAAAGGTGGAAGGAGGGGGCCAGAGCAGAAGAGAGGGCTGCTAAAGGGTGTGGAGGGCCAACAGAGGGCTGCAGGGCATGAAGAAGGGCTCCGGAGGGATTCTGAGGGGACTGCCAGGGTCCTAAGGGGTCTCGAGGTGCAAGAGACAGCTCTGGGAAACAAGGAAGGCCCAAAGAGGAGTCGGGAAGACACTAGAGTTTTAGTAGGGGGAGTAGATGGGAAAAAAGTAAAAAGCGGGGAGCAAGGAAGACGTGCGGAGGTGGTGTGAGGGGACAAGAGAGGTTGTGCAGGGTGTGGAGGGCCAGAAGACAGCTCTGGGGCACAGAAGAAAGCTGAACAAGTAGCGCCGGGTGCACAAGGGGGATGCTAAGGGGAGCAGAGGGAAAGAAAAAGGTGGAAGGAGGGGGCCAGAGCAGAAGAGAGGGCTGCTAAAAGGTGTGGAGGACCAACAGAGGGCTCCAGGCATGAAGAAGGGCTCCGGAGGGATTCTGAGGGGACTGCCAGGGTCCTAAGGGGTCTCGAGGTGCAAGAGACAGCTCTGGGAAACAAGGAAGGCCCAAAGAGGAGTCGGGAAGACACTAGAGGAGTGCTAGGGGGACTAGAGAGGAAGAAAGTAAAAAGCGGGGAGCAAGGAAGACGTGCGGAGGTGGTGTGAGGGGACAAGAGAGGTTGTGCAGGGTGTGGAGGGCCAGAAGACAGCTCTGGGGCACAGAAGAAAGCTGAAATGTAGTGGCGAGTGCACAAGGGGGATGCTAAGGGGAGCAGAGGGAAAGAAAAAGGTGGAAGGAGGGGGCCAGAGCACAAGAGAGGGCTGCTAAAGGGTGTGGAGGGCCAACAGAGGGCTCCAGGGCATGAAGAAGGGCTCCACAGGGATTCTGAGGGGACTGCCAGGGTCCTAAGGGGTCTCGAGGTGCAAGAGACAGCTCTGGGAAACAAGGAAGGCCCAAAGAGGAGTCGGGAAGACACTAGAGTTTTAGTAGGGGGACTAGATGGGAAAAAAGTAAAAAGCGGGGAGCAAGGAAGACGTGCGGAGGTGGTGTGAGGGGACAAGAGAGGTTGTGCAGGGTGTGGAGGGCCAGAAGACAGCTCTGGGGCACAGAAGAAAGCTGAACAAGTAGCGCCGAGTGCACAAGGGGGATGCTAAGGGGAGCAGAGGGAAAGAAAAAGGTGGAAGGAGGGGGCCAGAGCAGAAGAGAGGGCTGCTAATGGGTGTGGAGGGCCAACAGAGGGCTGCAGGGCATGAAGAAGGGCTCCACAGGGATTCTGAGGGGACTGCCAGGGTCCTAAGGGGTCTCGAGGTGCAAGAGACAGCTCTGGGAAACAAGGAAGGCCCAAAGAGGAGTCGGGAAGACACTAGAGGAGTGCTAGGGGGACTAGAGAGGAAGAAAGTAAAAAGCGGGGAGCAAGGAAGACGTGCGGAGGTGGTGTGAGGGGACAAGAGAGGTTGTGCAGGGTGTGGAGGGCCAGAAGACAGCTGTGGGGCACAGAAGAAAGCTGAAATGTAGTGCCGAGTGCACAAGGGGGATGCTAAGGGGAGCAGAGGGAAAGAAAAAGGTGGAAGGAGGGGGCCAGAGCAGAAGAGAGGGCTGCTAAAGGGTGTGGAGGGCCAACAGAGGGCTCCAGGGCATGAAGAAGGGCTCCACAGGGATTCTGAGGGGACTGCCAGGGTCCTAAGGGGTCTCGAGGTGCAAGAGACAGCTCTGGGAAACAAGGAAGGCCCAAAGAGGAGTCGGGAAGACACTAGAGTTTTAGTAGGGGGAGTAGATGGGAAGAAAGTAAAAAGCGGGGAGCAAGGAAGACGTGCGGAGGTGGTGTGAGGGGACAAGAGAGGTTGTGCAGGGTGTGGAGGGCCAGAAGACAGCTCTGGGGCACAGAAGAAAGCTGAACAAGTAGCGCCGGGTGCACAAGGGGGATGCTAAGGGGAGCAGAGGGAAAGAAAAAGGTGGAAGGAGGGGGCCAGAGCAGAAGAGAGGGCTGCTAAAAGGTGTGGAGGACCAACAGAGGGCTCCAGGCATGAAGAAGGGCTCCGGAGGGATTCTGAGGGGACTGCCAGGGTCCTAAGGGGTCTCGAGGTGCAAGAGACAGCTCTGGGAAACAAGGAAGGCCCAAAGAGGAGTCGGGAAGACACTAGAGGAGTGCTAGGGGGACTAGAGAGGAAGAAAGTAAAAAGCGGGGAGCAAGGAAGACGTGCGGAGGTGGTGTGAGGGGACAAGAGAGGTTGTGCAGGGTGTGGAGGGCCAGAAGACAGCTCTGGGGCACAGAAGAAAGCTGAAATGTAGTGGCAAGTGCACAAGGGGGATGCTAAGGGGAGCAGAGGGAAAGAAAAAGGTGGAAGGAGGGGGCCAGAGCAGAAGAGAGGGCTGCTAAAGGGTGTGGAGGGCCAACAGAGGGCTCCAGGGCATGAAGAAGGGCTCCACAGGGATTCTGAGGGGACTGCCAGGGTCCTAAGGGGTCTCGAGGTGCAAGAGACAGCTCTGGGAAACAAGGAAGGCCCAAAGAGGAGTCGGGAAGACACTAGAGGAGTGCTAGGGGGACTAGAGAGGAAGAAAGTAAAAAGCGGGGAGCAAGGAAGACGTGCGGAGGTGGTGTGAGGGGACAAGAGAGGTTGTGCAGGGTGTGGAGGGCCAGAAGACAGCTGTGGGGCACAGAAGAAAGCTGAAATGTAGTGCCGAGTGCACAAGGGGGATGCTAAGGGGAGCAGAGGGAAAGAAAAAGGTGGAAGGAGGGGGCCAGAGCAGAAGAGAGGGCTGCTAAAGGGTGTGGAGAGCCAACAGAGGGCTGCAGGGCATGAAGAAGGGCTCCGGAGGGATTCTGAGGGGACTGCCAGGGTCCTAAGGGGTCTCGAGGTGCAAGAGACAGCTCTGGGAAACAAGGAAGGCCCAAAGAGGAGTCGGGAAGACACTAGAGTTTTAGTAGGGGGACTAGATGGGAAAAAAGTAAAAAGCGGGGAGCAAGGAAGACGTGCGGAGGTGGTGTGAGGGGACAAG
Source organism: Apteryx mantelli (assembly GCF_036417845.1). Taxonomy (NCBI): domain Eukaryota; kingdom Metazoa; phylum Chordata; class Aves; order Apterygiformes; family Apterygidae; genus Apteryx; species Apteryx mantelli. The sequence continues at coordinate 395,002 of NC_089980.1, forward strand.
AGAGGTTGTGCAGGGTGTGGAGGGCCAGAAGACAGCTCTGGGGCACAGAAGAAAGCTGAACAAGTAGCGCCGAGTGCACAAGGGGGATGCTAAGGGGAGCAGAGGGAAAGAAAAAGGTGGAAGGAGGGGGCCAGAGCAGAAGAGAGGGCTGCTAATGGGTGTGGAGGGCCAACAGAGGGCTCCAGGGCATGAAGAAGGGCTCCGGAGGGATTCTGAGGGGACTGCCAGGGTCCTAAGGGGTCTCGAGGTGCAAGAGACAGCTCTGGGAAACAAGGAAGGCCCAAAGAGGAGTCGGGAAGACACTAGAGTTTTAGTAGGGGGAGTAGATGGGAAAAAAGTAAAAAGCGGGGAGCAAGGAAGACGTGCGGAGGTGGTGTGAGGGGACAAGAGAGGTTGTGCAGGGTGTGGAGGGCCAGAAGACAGTTCTGGGGCACAGAAGAAAGCTGAAATGTAGTGGCGAGTGCACAAGGGGGATGCTAAGGGGAGCAGAGGGAAAGAAAAAGGTGGAAGGAGGGGGCCAGAGCAGAAGAGAGGGCTGCTAAAGGGTGTGGAGGGCCAACAGAGGGCTGCAGGGCATGAAGAAGGGCTCCACAGGGATTCTGAGGGGACTGCCAGGGTCCTAAGGGGTCTCGAGGTGCAAGAGACAGCTCTGGGAACCAAGGAAGGCCCAAAGAGGAGTCGGGAAGACACTAGAGTTTTAGTAGGGGGACTAGATGGGAAAAAAGTAAAAAGCGGGGAGCAAGGAAGACGTGCGGAGGTGGTGTGAGGGTACAAGAGAGGTTGTGCAGGGTGTGGAGGGCCAGAAGACAGCTCTGGGGCACAGAAGAAAGCTGAACAAGTAGCGCCGAGTGCACAAGGGGGATGCTAAGGGGAGCAGAGGGAAAGAAAAAGGTGGAAGGAGGGGGCCAGAGCAGAAGAGAGGGCTGCTAATGGGTGTGGAGGGCCAACAGAGGGCTCCAGGGCATGAAGAAGGGCTCCGGAGGGATTCTGAGGGGACTGCCAGGGTCCTAAGGGGTCTCGAGGTGCAAGAGACAGCTCTGGGAAACAAGGAAGGCCCAAAGAGGAGTCGGGAAGACACTAGAGTTTTAGTAGGGGGAGTAGATGGGAAAAAAGTAAAAAGCGGGGAGCAAGGAAGACGTGCGGAGGTGGTGTGAGGGGACAAGAGAGGTTGTGCAGGGTGTGGAGGGCCAGAAGACAGTTCTGGGGCACAGAAGAAAGCTGAAATGTAGTGGCGAGTGCACAAGGGGGATGCTAAGGGGAGCAGAGGGAAAGAAAAAGGTGGAAGGAGGGGGCCAGAGCAGAAGAGAGGGCTGCTAAAGGGTGTGGAGGGCCAACAGAGGGCTGCAGGGCATGAAGAAGGGCTCCACAGGGATTCTGAGGGGACTGCCAGGGTCCTAAGGGGTCTCGAGGTGCAAGAGACAGCTCTGGGAACCAAGGAAGGCCCAAAGAGGAGTCGGGAAGACACTAGAGTTTTAGTAGGGGGACTAGATGGGAAAAAAGTAAAAAGCGGGGAGCAAGGAAGACGTGCGGAGGTGGTGTGAGGGGACAAGAGAGGTTGTGCAGGGTGTGGAGGGCCAGAAGACAGCTCTGGGGCACAGAAGAAAGCTGAACAAGTAGCGCCGAGTGCACAAGGGGGATGCTAAGGGGAGCAGAGGGAAAGAAAAAGGTGGAAGGAGGGGGCCAGAGCAGAAGAGAGGGCTGCTAATGGGTGTGGAGGGCCAACAGAGGGCTCCAGGGCATGAAGAAGGGCTCCGGAGGGATTCTGAGGGGACTGCCAGGGTCCTAAGGGGTCTCGAGGTGCAAGAGACAGCTCTGGGAAACAAGGAAGGCCCAAAGAGGAGTCGGGAAGACACTAGAGTTTTAGTAGGGGGAGTAGATGGGAAAAAAGTAAAAAGCGGGGAGCAAGGAAGACGTGCGGAGGTGGTGTGAGGGGACAAGAGAGGTTGTGCAGGGTGTGGAGGGCCAGAAGACAGCTCTGGGGCACAGAAGAAAGCTGAACAAGTAGCGCCGGGTGCACAAGGGGGATGCTAAGGGGAGCAGAGGGAAAGAAAAAGGTGGAAGGAGGGGGCCAGAGCAGAAGAGAGGGCTGCTAAAAGGTGTGGAGGACCAACAGAGGGCTCCAGGCATGAAGAAGGGCTCCGGAGGGATTCTGAGGGGACTGCCAGGGTCCTAAGGGGTCTCGAGGTGCAAGAGACAGCTCTGGGAAACAAGGAAGGCCCAAAGAGGAGTCGGGAAGACACTAGAGGAGTGCTAGGGGGACTAGAGAGGAAGAAAGTAAAAAGCGGGGAGCAAGGAAGACGTGCGGAGGTGGTGTGAGGGGACAAGAGAGGTTGTGCAGGGTGTGGAGGGCCAGAAGACAGCTCTGGGGCACAGAAGAAAGCTGAAATGTAGTGGCGAGTGCACAAGGGGGATGCTAAGGGGAGCAGAGGGAAAGAAAAAGGTGGAAGGAGGGGGCCAGAGCACAAGAGAGGGCTGCTAAAGGGTGTGGAGGGCCAACAGAGGGCTCCAGGGCATGAAGAAGGGCTCCACAGGGATTCTGAGGGGACTGCCAGGGTCCTAAGGGGTCTCGAGGTGCAAGAGACAGCTCTGGGAAACAAGGAAGGCCCAAAGAGGAGTCGGGAAGACACTAGAGGAGTGCTAGGGGGACTAGAGAGGAAGAAAGTAAAAAGCGGGGAGCAAGGAAGACGTGCGGAGGTGGTGTGAGGGGACAAGAGAGGTTGTGCAGGGTGTGGAGGGCCAGAAGACAGCTCTGGGGCACAGAAGAAAGCTGAAATGTAGTGCCGAGTGCACAAGGGGGATGCTAAGGGGAGCAGAGGGAAAGAAAAAGGTGGAAGGAGGGGGCCAGAGCAGAAGAGAGGGCTGCTAAAAGGTGTGGAGGACCAACAGAGGGCTCCAGGCATGAAGAAGGGCTCCGGAGGGATTCTGAGGGGACTGCCAGGGTCCTAAGGGGTCTCGAGGTGCAAGAGACAGCTCTGGGAAACAAGGAAGGCCCAAAGAGGAGTCGGGAAGACACTAGAGGAGTGCTAGGGGGACTAGAGAGGAAGAAAGTAAAAAGCGGGGAGCAAGGAAGACGTGCGGAGGTGGTGTGAGGGGACAAGAGAGGTTGTGCAGGGTGTGGAGGGCCAGAAGACAGCTCTGGGGCACAGAAGAAAGCTGAAATGTAGTGGCGAGTGCACAAGGGGGATGCTAAGGGGAGCAGAGGGAAAGAAAAAGGTGGAAGGAGGGGGCCAGAGCACAAGAGAGGGCTGCTAAAGGGTGTGGAGGGCCAACAGAGGGCTGCAGGGCATGAAGAAGGGCTCCACAGGGATTCTGAGGGGACTGCCAGGGTCCTAAGGGGTCTCGAGGTGCAAGAGACAGCTCTGGGAAACAAGGAAGGCCCAAAGAGGAGTCGGGAAGACACTAGAGTTTTAGTAGGGGGAGTAGATGGGAAAAAAGTAAAAAGCGGGGAGCAAGGAAGACGTGCGGAGGTGGTGTGAGGGGACAAGAGAGGTTGTGCAGGGTGTGGAGGGCCAGAAGACAGCTCTGGGGCACAGAAGAAAGCTGAAATGTAGTGCCGAGTGCACAAGGGGGATTCTAAGGGGAGCAGAGGGAAAGAAAAAGGTGGAAGGAGGGGGCCAGAGCAGAAGAGAGGGCTGCTAAAGAGTGTGGAGGGCCAACAGAGGGCTCCAGGGCATGAAGAAGGGCTCCACAGGGATTCTGAGGGGACCGCCAGGGTCCTAAGTGGGCTTGAGGTGCAAGAGACAGCTCTGGGAAACAAGGAAGGCCCAAAGAGGAGTCGGGAAGACACTAGAGTTTTAGTAGGGGGACTAGATGGGAAAAAAGTAAAAAGCGGGGAGCAAGGAAGACGTGCGGAGGTGGTGTGAGGGGACAAGAGAGGTTGTGCAGGGTGTGGAGGGCCAGAAGACAGCTCTGGGGCACAGAAGAAAGCTGAACAAGTAGCGCCGAGTGCACAAGGGGGATGCTAAGGGGAGCAGAGGGAAAGAAAAAGGTGGAAGGAGGGGGCCAGAGCAGAAGAGAGGGCTGCTAAAGGGTGTGGAGGGCCAACAGAGGGCTCCAGGGCATGAAGAAGGGCTCCACAGGGATTCTGAGGGGACTGCCAGGGTCCTAAGGGGTCTCGAGGTGCAAGAGACAGCTCTGGGAAACAAGGAAGGCCCAAAGAGGAGTCGGGAAGACACTAGAGTTTTAGTAGGGGGAGTAGATGGGAAGAAAGTAAAAAGCGGGGAGCAAGGAAGACGTGCGGAGGTGGTGTGAGGGGACAAGAGAGGTTGTGCAGGGTGTGGAGGGCCAGAAGACAGCTCTGGGGCACAGAAGAAAGCTGAACAAGTAGCGCCGGGTGCACAAGGGGGATGCTAAGGGGAGCAGAGGGAAAGAAAAAGGTGGAAGGAGGGGGCCAGAGCAGAAGAGAGGGCTGCTAAAAGGTGTGGAGGACCAACAGAGGGCTCCAGGCATGAAGAAGGGCTCCGGAGGGATTCTGAGGGGACTGCCAGGGTCCTAAGGGGTCTCGAGGTGCAAGAGACAGCTCTGGGAAACAAGGAAGGCCCAAAGAGGAGTCGGGAAGACACTAGAGGAGTGCTAGGGGGACTAGAGAGGAAGAAAGTAAAAAGCGGGGAGCAAGGAAGACGTGCGGAGGTGGTGTGAGGGGACAAGAGAGGTTGTGCAGGGTGTGGAGGGCCAGAAGACAGCTCTGGGGCACAGAAGAAAGCTGAAATGTAGTGGCAAGTGCACAAGGGGGATGCTAAGGGGAGCAGAGGGAAAGAAAAAGGTGGAAGGAGGGGGCCAGAGCAGAAGAGAGGGCTGCTAATGGGTGTGGAGGGCCAACAGAGGGCTCCAGGGCATGAAGAAGGGCTCCACAGGGATTCTGAGGGGACTGCCAGGGTCCTAAGGGGTCTCGAGGTGCAAGAGACAGCTCTGGGAAACAAGGAAGGCCCAAAGAGGAGTCGGGAAGACACTAGAGGAGTGCTAGGGGGACTAGAGAGGAAGAAAGTAAAAAGCGGGGAGCAAGGAAGACGTGCGGAGGTGGTGTGAGGGGACAAGAGAGGTTGTGCAGGGTGTGGAGGGCCAGAAGACAGCTGTGGGGCACAGAAGAAAGCTGAAATGTAGTGCCGAGTGCACAAGGGGGATGCTAAGGGGAGCAGAGGGAAAGAAAAAGGTGGAAGGAGGGGGCCAGAGCAGAAGAGAGGGCTGCTAAAGGGTGTGGAGAGCCAACAGAGGGCTGCAGGGCATGAAGAAGGGCTCCACAGGGATTCTGAGGGGACTGCCAGGGTCCTAAGGGGTCTCGAGGTGCAAGAGACAGCTCTGGGAAACAAGGAAGGCCCAAAGAGGAGTCGGGAAGACACTAGAGTTTTAGTAGGGGGACTAGATGGGAAAAAAGTAAAAAGCGGGGAGCAAGGAAGACGTGCGGAGGTGGTGTGAGGGGACAAGAGAGGTTGTGCAGGGTGTGGAGGGCCAGAAGACAGCTCTGGGGCACAGAAGAAAGCTGAACAAGTAGCGCCGGGTGCACAAGGGGGATGCTAAGGGGAGCAGAGGGAAAGAAAAAGGTGGAAGGAGGGGGCCAGAGCAGAAGAGAGGGCTGCTAAAAGGTGTGGAGGACCAACAGAGGGCTCCAGGCATGAAGAAGGGCTCCGGAGGGATTCTGAGGGGACTGCCAGGGTCCTAAGGGGTCTCGAGGTGCAAGAGACAGCTCTGGGAAACAAGGAAGGCCCAAAGAGGAGTCGGGAAGACACTAGAGTTTTAGTAGGGGGAGTAGATGGGAAAAAAGTAAAAAGCGGGGAGCAAGGAAGACGTGCGGAGGTGGTGTGAGGGGACAAGAGAGGTTGTGCAGGGTGTGGAGGGCCAGAAGACAGCTCTGGGGCACAGAAGAAAGCTGAACAAGTAGCGCCGAGTGCACAAGGGGGATGCTAAGGGGAGCAGAGGGAAAGAAAAAGGTGGAAGGAGGGGGCCAGAGCAGAAGAGAGGGCTGCTAAAAGGTGTGGAGGACCAACAGAGGGCTCCAGGCATGAAGAAGGGCTCCGGAGGGATTCTGAGGGGACTGCCAGGGTCCTAAGGGGTCTCGAGGTGCAAGAGACAGCTCTGGGAAACAAGGAAGGCCCAAAGAGGAGTCGGGAAGACACTAGAGGAGTGCTAGGGGGACTAGAGAGGAAGAAAGTAAAAAGCGGGGAGCAAGGAAGACGTGCGGAGGTGGTGTGAGGGGACAAGAGAGGTTGTGCAGGGTGTGGAGGGCCAGAAGACAGTTCTGGGGCACAGAAGAAAGCTGAAATGTAGTGCCGAGTGCACAAGGGGGATGCTAAGGGGAGCAGAGGGAAAGAAAAAGGTGGAAGGAGGGGGCCAGAGCAGAAGAGAGGGCTGCTAAAGGGTGTGGAGGGCCAACAGAGGGCTGCAGGGCATGAAGAAGGGCTCCACAGGGATTCTGAGGGGACTGCCAGGGTCCTAAGGGGTCTCGAGGTGCAAGAGACAGCTCTGGGAAACAAGGAAGGCCCAAAGAGGAGTCGGGAAGACACTAGAGTTTTAGTAGGGGGACTAGATGGGAAAAAAGTAAAAAGCGGGGAGCAAGGAAGACGTGCGGAGGTGGTGTGAGGGGACAAGAGAGGTTGTGCAGGGTGTGGAGGGCCAGAAGACAGCTCTGGGGCACAGAAGAAAGCTGAACAAGTAGCGCCGAGTGCACAAGGGGGATGCTAAGGGGAGCAGAGGGAAAGAAAAAGGTGGAAGGAGGGGGCCAGAGCAGAAGAGAGGGCTGCTAATGGGTGTGGAGGGCCAACAGAGGGCTCCAGGGCATGAAGAAGGGCTCCACAGGGATTCTGAGGGGACTGCCAGGGTCCTAAGGGGTCTCGAGGTGCAAGAGACAGCTCTGGGAAACAAGGAAGGCCCAAAGAGGAGTCGGGAAGACACTAGAGGAGTGCTAGGGGGACTAGAGAGGAAGAAAGTAAAAAGCGGGGAGCAAGGAAGACGTGCGGAGGTGGTGTGAGGGTACAAGAGAGGTTGTGCAGGGTGTGGAGGGCCAGAAGACAGCTCTGGGGCACAGAAGAAAGCTGAACAAGTAGCGCCGAGTGCACAAGGGGGATGCTAAGGGGAGCAGAGGGAAAGAAAAAGGTGGAAGGAGGGGGCCAGAGCAGAAGAGAGGGCTGCTAAAGGGTGTGGAGGGCCAACAGAGGGCTGCAGGGCATGAAGAAGGGCTCCGGAGGGATTCTGAGGGGACTGCCAGGGTCCTAAGGGGTCTCGAGGTGCAAGAGACAGCTCTGGGAAACAAGGAAGGCCCAAAGAGGAGTCGGGAAGACACTAGAGTTTTAGTAGGGGGAGTAGATGGGAAAAAAGTAAAAAGCGGGGAGCAAGGAAGACGTGCGGAGGTGGTGTGAGGGGACAAGAGAGGTTGTGCAGGGTGTGGAGGGCCAGAAGACAGCTCTGGGGCACAGAAGAAAGCTGAACAAGTAGCGCCGAGTGCACAAGGGGGATGCTAAGGGGAGCAGAGGGAAAGAAAAAGGTGGAAGGAGGGGGCCAGAGCAGAAGAGAGGGCTGCTAAAGGGTGTGGAGGGCCAACAGAGGGCTCCAGGGCATGAAGAAGGGCTCCGGAGGGATTCTGAGGGGACTGCCAGGGTCCTAAGGGGTCTCGAGGTGCAAGAGACAGCTCTGGGAAACAAGGAAGGCCCAAAGAGGAGTCGGGAAGACACTAGAGGAGTGCTAGGGGGACTAGAGAGGAAGAAAGTAAAAAGCGGGGAGCAAGGAAGACGTGCGGAGGTGGTGTGAGGGGACAAGAGAGGTTGTGCAGGGTGTGGAGGGCCAGAAGACAGCTCTGGGGCACAGAAGAAAGCTGAACAAGTAGCGCCGAGTGCACAAGGGGGATGCTAAGGGGAGCAGAGGGAAAGAAAAAGGTGGAAGGAGGGGGCCAGAGCAGAAGAGAGGGCTGCTAAAGGGTGTGGAGGGCCAACAGAGGGCTCCAGGGCATGAAGAAGGGCTCCACAGGGATTCTGAGGGGACTGCCAGGGTCCTAAGGGGTCTCGAGGTGCAAGAGACAGCTCTGGGAAACAAGGAAGGCCCAAAGAGGAGTCGGGAAGACACTAGAGTTTTAGTAGGGGGACTAGATGGGAAAAAAGTAAAAAGCAGGGAGCAAGGAAGACGTGCGGAGGTGGTGTGAGGGGACAAGAGAGGTTGTGCAGGGTGTGGAGGGCCAGAAGACAGCTCTGGGGCACAGAAGAAAGCTGAAATGTAGTGCCGAGTGCACAAGGGGGATGCTAAGGGGAGCAGAGGGAAAGAAAAAGGTGGAAGGAGGGGGCCAGAGCAGAAGAGAGGGCTGCTAAAGGGTGTGGAGGGCCAACAGAGGGCTCCAGGCATGAAGAAGGGCTCCGGAGGGATTCTGAGGGGACTGCCAGGGTCCTAAGGGGTCTCGAGGTGCAAGAGACAGCTCTGGGAAACAAGGAAGGCCCAAAGAGGAGTCGGGAAGACACTAGAGTTTTAGTAGGGGGAGTAGATGGGAAAAAAGTAAAAAGCGGGGAGCAAGGAAGACGTGCGGAGGTGGTGTGAGGGGACAAGAGAGGTTGTGCAGGGTGTGGAGGGCCAGAAGACAGCTGTGGGGCACAGAAGAAAGCTGAAATGTAGTGCCGAGTGCACAAGGGGGATGCTAAGGGGAGCAGAGGGAAAGAAAAAGGTGGAAGGAGGGGGCCAGAGCAGAAGAGAGGGCTGCTAAAGGCTGTGGAGGACCAACAGAGGGCTGCAGGGCATGAAGAAGGGCTCCGGAGGGATTCTGAGGGGACTGCCAGGGTCCTAAGGGGTCTCGAGGTGCAAGAGACAGCTCTGGGAAACAAGGAAGGCCCAAAGAGGAGTCGGGAAGACACTAGAGGAGTGCTAGGGGGACTAGAGAGGAAGAAAGTAAAAAGCGGGGAGCAAGGAAGACGTGCGGAGGTGGTGTGAGGGGACAAGAGAGGTTGTGCAGGGTGTGGAGGGCCAGAAGACAGCTCTGGGGCACAGAAGAAAGCTGAAATGTAGTGCCGAGTGCACAAGGGGGATGCTAAGGGGAGCAGAGGGAAAGAAAAAGGTGGAAGGAGGGGGCCAGAGCAGAAGAGAGGGCTGCTAAAGGGTGTGGAGGGCCAACAGAGGGCTGCAGGGCATGAAGAAGGGCTCCGGAGGGATTCTGAGGGGACTGCCAGGGTCCTAAGGGGTCTCGAGGTGCAAGAGACAGCTCTGGGAAACAAGGAAGGCCCAAAGAGGAGTCGGGAAGACACTAGAGTTTTAGTAGGGGGACTAGATGGGAAAAAAGTAAAAAGCGGGGAGCAAGGAAGACGTGCGGAGGTGGTGTGAGGGGACAAGAGAGGTTGTGCAGGGTGTGGAGGGCCAGAAGACAGCTCTGGGGCACAGAAGAAAGCTGAAATGTAGTGCCGAGTGCACAAGGGGGATGCTAAGGGGAGCAGAGGGAAAGAAAAAGGTGGAAGGAGGGGGCCAGAGCAGAAGAGAGGGCTGCTAATGGGTGTGGAGGGCCAACAGAGGGCTGCAGGGCATGAAGAAGGGCTCCACAGGGATTCTGAGGGGACTGCCAGGGTCCTAAGGGGTCTCGAGGTGCAAGAGACAGCTCTGGGAAACAAGGAAGGCCCAAAGAGGAGTCGGGAAGACACTAGAGTTTTAGTAGGGGGAGTAGATGGGAAGAAAGTAAAAAGCGGGGAGCAAGGAAGACGTGCGGAGGTGGTGTGAGGGGACAAGAGAGGTTGTGCAGGGTGTGGAGGGCCAGAAGACAGCTCTGGGGCACAGAAGAAAGCTGAACAAGTAGCGCCGGGTGCACAAGGGGGATGCTAAGGGGAGCAGAGGGAAAGAAAAAGGTGGAAGGAGGGGGCCAGAGCAGAAGAGAGGGCTGCTAAAGGGTGTGGAGGACCAACAGAGGGCTCCAGGCATGAAGAAGGGCTCCGGAGGGATTCTGAGGGGACTGCCAGGGTCCTAAGGGGTCTCGAGGTGCAAGAGACAGCTCTGGGAAACAAGGAAGGCCCAAAGAGGAGTCGGGAAGACACTAGAGGAGTGCTAGGGGGACTAGAGAGGAAGAAAGTAAAAAGCGGGGAGCAAGGAAGACGTGTGGAGGTGGTGTGAGGGGACAAGAGAGGTTGTGCAGGGTGTGGAGGGCCAGAAGACAGCTCTGGGGCACAGAAGAAAGCTGAACAAGTAGCGCCGAGTGCACAAGGGGGATGCTAAGGGGAGCAGAGGGGAAGAAAAAGGTGGAAGGAGGGGGCCAGAGCACAAGAGAGGGCTGCTAATGGGTGTGGAGGGCCAACAGAGGGCTGCAGGGCATGAAGAAGGGCTCCACAGGGATTCTGAGGGGACTGCCAGGGTCCTAAGGGGTCTCGAGGTGCAAGAGACAGCTCTGGGAAACAAGGAAGGCCCAAAGAGGAGTCGGGAAGACACTAGAGTTTTAGTAGGGGGAGTAGATGGGAAAAAAGTAAAAAGCGGGGAGCAAGGAAGACGTGCGGAGGTGGTGTGAGGGGACAAGAGAGGTTGTGCAGGGTGTGGAGGGCCAGAAGACAGCTCTGGGGCACAGAAGAAAGCTGAACAAGTAGCGCCGAGTGCACAAGGGGGATGCTATGGGGAGCAGAGGGAAAGAAAAAGGTGGAAGGAGGGGGCCAGAGCAGAAGAGAGGGCTGCTAATAGGTGTGGAGGGCCAACAGAGGGCTCCAGGGCATGAAGAAGGGCTCCACAGGGATTCTGAGGGGACTGCCAGGGTCCTAAGGGGTCTCGAGGTGCAAGAGACAGCTCTGGGAAACAAGGAAGGCCCAAAGAGGAGTCGGGAAGACACTAGAGGAGTGCCAGGGGGACTAGAGAGGAAGAAAGTAAAAAGCGGGGAGCAAGGAAGACGTGCGGAGGTGGTGTGAGGGGACAAGAGAGGTTGTGCAGGGTGTGGAGGGCCAGAAGACAGCTGTGGGGCACAGAAGAAAGCTGAAATGTAGTGCCGAGTGCACAAGGGGGATGCTAAGGGGAGCAGAGGGAAAGAAAAAGGTGGAAGGAGGGGGCCAGAGCAGAAGAGAGGGCTGCTAAAGGGTGTGGAGGGCCAACAGAGGGCTGCAGGGCATGAAGAAGGGCTCCACAGGGATTCTGAGGGGACTGCCAGGGTCCTAAGGGGTCTCGAGGTGCAAGAGACAGCTCTGGGAAACAAGGAAGGCCCAAAGAGGAGTCGGGAAGACACTAGAGGAGTGCTAGGGGGACTAGAGAGGAAGAAAGTAAAAAGCGGGGAGCAAGGAAGACGTGCGGAGGTGGTGTGAGGGGACAAGAGAGGTTGTGCAGGGTGTGGAGGGCCAGAAGACAGCTCTGGGGCACAGAAGAAAGCTGAAATGTAGTGCCGAGTGCACAAGGGGGATGCTAAGGGGAGCAGAGGGAAAGAAAAAGGTGGAAGGAGGGGGCCAGAGCAGAAGAGAGGGCTGCTAAAGGGTGTGGAGGGCCAACAGAGGGCTGCAGGGCATGAAGAAGGGCTCCGGAGGGATTCTGAGGGGACTGCCAGGGTCCTAAGGGGTCTCGAGGTGCAAGAGACAGCTCTGGGAAACAAGGAAGGCCCAAAGAGGAGTCGGGAAGACACTAGAGTTTTAGTAGGGGGAGTAGATGGGAAAAAAGTAAAAAGCGGGGAGCAAGGAAGACGTGCGGAGGTGGTGTGAGGGGACAAGAGAGGTTGTGCAGGGTGTGGAGGGCCAGAAGACAGCTCTGGGGCACAGAAGAAAGCTGAACAAGTAGCGCCGAGTGCACAAGAGGGATGCTAAGGGGAGCAGAGGGAAAGAAAAAGGTGGAAGGAGGGGGCCAGAGCACAAGAGAGGGCTGCTAAAGGGTGTGGAGGGCCAACAGAGGGCTCCAGGCATGAAGAAGGGCTCCGGAGGGATTCTGAGGGGACTGCCAGGGTCCTAAGGGGTCTCGAGGTGCAAGAGACAGCTCTGGGAAACAAGGAAGGCCCAAAGAGGAGTCGGGAAGACACTAGAGTTTTAGTAGGGGGAGTAGATGGGAAAAAAGTAAAAAGCGGGGAGCAAGGAAGACGTGCGGAGGTGGTGTGAGGGGACAAGAGAGGTTGTGCAGGGTGTGGAGGGCCAGAAGACAGCTCTGGGGCACAGAAGAAAGCTGAAATGTAGTGCCGAGTGCACAAGGGGGATGCTAAGGGGAGCAGAGGGAAAGAAAAAGGTGGAAGGAGGGGGCCAGAGCAGAAGAGAGGGCTGCTAAAGGCTGTGGAGGACCAACAGAGGGCTCCAGGCATGAAGAAGGGCTCCGGAGGGATTCTGAGGGGACTGCCAGGGTCCTAAGGGGTCTCGAGGTGCAAGAGACAGCTCTGGGAAACAAGGAAGGCCCAAAGAGGAGTCGGGAAGACACTAGAGGAGTGCTAGGGGGACTAGAGAGGAAGAAAGTAAAAAGCGGGGAGCAAGGAAGACGTGCGGAGGTGGTGTGAGGGGACAAGAGAGGTTGTGCAGGGTGTGGAGGGCCAGAAGACAGCTCTGGGGCACAGAAGAAAGCTGAAATGTAGTGGCGAGTGCACAAGGGGGATGCTAAGGGGAGCAGAGGGAAAGAAAAAGGTGGAAGGAGGGGGCCAGAGCAGAAGAGAGGGCTGCTAAAGGGTGTGGAGGGCCAACAGAGGGCTGCAGGGCATGAAGAAGGGCTCCGGAGGGATTCTGAGGGGACTGCCAGGGTCCTAAGGGGTCTCGAGGTGCAAGAGACAGCTCTGGGAAACAAGGAAGGCCCAAAGAGGAGTCGGGAAGACACTAGAGTTTTAGTAGGGGGACTAGATGGGAAAAAAGTAAAAAGCGGGGAGCAAGGAAGACGTGCGGAGGTGGTGTGAGGGGACAAGAGAGGTTGTGCAGGGTGTGGAGGGCCAGAAGACAGCTCTGGGGCACAGAAGAAAGCTGAACAAGTAGCGCCGAGTGCACAAGAGGGATGCTAAGGGGAGCAGAGGGAAAGAAAAAGGTGGAAGGAGGGGGCCAGAGCAGAAGAGAGGGCTGCTAAAGGGTGTGGAGGGCCAACAGAGGGCTCCAGGGCATGAAGAAGGGCTCCGGAGGGATTCTGAGGGGACCACCAGGGTCCTAAGGGGTCTCGAGGTGCAAGAGACAGCTCTGGGAAACAAGGAAGGCCCAAAGAGGAGTCGGGAAGACACTAGAGTTTTAGTAGGGGGACTAGATGGGAAAAAAGTAAAAAGCGGGGAGCAAGGAAGACGTGTGGAGGTGGTGTGAGGGGACAAGAGAGGTTGTGCAGGGTGTGGAGGGCCAGAAGACAGCTCTGGGGCACAGAAGAAAGCTGAACAAGTAGCGCCGGGTGCACAAGGGGGATGCTAAGGGGAGCAGAGGGAAAGAAAAAGGTGGAAGGAGGGGGCCAGAGCAGAAGAGAGGGCTGCTAAAAGGTGTGGAGGACCAACAGAGGGCTCCAGGCATGAAGAAGGGCTCCGGAGGGATTCTGAGGGGACTGCCAGGGTCCTAAGGGGTCTCGAGGTGCAAGAGACAGCTCTGGGAAACAAGGAAGGCCCAAAGAGGAGTCGGGAAGACACTAGAGGAGTGCTAGGGGGACTAGAGAGGAAGAAAGTAAAAAGCGGGGAGCAAGGAAGACGTGCGGAGGTGGTGTGAGGGGACAAGAGAGGTTGTGCAGGGTGTGGAGGGCCAGAAGACAGCTGTGGGGCACAGAAGAAAGCTGAAATGTAGTGGCGCCGAGTGCACAAGGGGGATGCTAAGGGGAGCAGAGGGAAAGAAAAAGGTGGAAGGAGGGGGCCAGAGCAGAAGAGAGGGCTGCTAATGGGTGTGGAGGGCCAACAGAGGGCTGCAGGGCATGAAGAAGGGCTCCACAGGGATTCTGAGGGGACTGCCAGGGTCCTAAGGGGTCTCGAGGTGCAAGAGACAGCTCTGGGAAACAAGGAAGGCCCAAAGAGGAGTCGGGAAGACACTAGAGTTTTAGTAGGGGGAGTAGATGGGAAAAAAGTAAAAAGCGGGGAGCAAGGAAGACGTGCGGAGGTGGTGTGAGGGGACAAGAGAGGTTGTGCAGGGTGTGGAGGGCCAGAAGACAGCTCTGGGGCACAGAAGAAAGCTGAACAAGTAGCGCCGAGTGCACAAGGGGGATGCTAAGGGGAGCAGAGGGGAAGAAAAAGGTGGAAGGAGGGGGCCAGAGCAGAAGAGAGGGCTGCTAATGGGTGTGGAGGGCCAACAGAGGGCTCCAGGGCATGAAGAAGGGCTCCACAGGGATTCTGAGGGGACTGCCAGGGTCCTAAGGGGTCTCGAGGTGCAAGAGACAGCTCTGGGAAACAAGGAAGGCCCAAAGAGGAGTCGGGAAGACACTAGAGGAGTGCTAGGGGGACTAGAGAGGAAGAAAGTAAAAAGCGGGGAGCAAGGAAGACGTGCGGAGGTGGTGTGAGGGGACAAGAGAGGTTGTGCAGGGTGTGGAGGGCCAGAAGACAGCTCTGGGGCACAGAAGAAAGCTGAAATGTAGTGCCGAGTGCACAAGGGGGATGCTAAGGGGAGCAGAGGGAAAGAAAAAGGTGGAAGGAGGGGGCCAGAGCAGAAGAGAGGGCTGCTAAAGGGTGTGGAGGGCCAACAGAGGGCTCCAGGGCATGAAGAAGGGCTCCACAGGGATTCTGAGGGGACTGCCAGGGTCCTAAGGGGTCTCGAGGTGCAAGAGACAGCTCTGGGAAACAAGGAAGGCCCAAAGAGGAGTCGGGAAGACACTAGAGTTTTAGTAGGGGGACTAGATGGGAAAAAAGTAAAAAGCGGGGAGCAAGGAAGACGTGCGGAGGTGGTGTGAGGGGACAAGAGAGGTTGTGCAGGGTGTGGAGGGCCAGAAGACAGCTCTGGGGCACAGAAGAAAGCTGAACAAGTAGCGCCGAGTGCACAAGAGGGATGCTAAGGGGAGCAGAGGGAAAGAAAAAGGTGGAAGGAGGGGGCCAGAGCAGAAGAGAGGGCTGCTAAAGGGTGTGGAGGGCCAACAGAGGGCTCCAGGGCATGAAGAAGGGCTCCGGAGGGATTCTGAGGGGACCACCAGGGTCCTAAGGGGTCTCGAGGTGCAAGAGACAGCTCTGGGAAACAAGGAAGGCCCAAAGAGGAGTCGGGAAGACACTAGAGTTTTAGTAGGGGGACTAGATGGGAAAAAAGTAAAAAGCGGGGAGCAAGGAAGACGTGTGGAGGTGGTGTGAGGGGACAAGAGAGGTTGTGCAGGGTGTGGAGGGCCAGAAGACAGCTCTGGGGCACAGAAGAAAGCTGAAATGTAGTGGCGAGTGCACAAGGGGGATGCTAAGGGGAGCAGAGGGAAAGAAAAAGGTGGAAGGAGGGGGCCAGAGCAGAAGAGAGGGCTGCTAAAGGGTGTGGAGGGCCAACAGAGGGCTGCAGGGCATGAAGAAGGGCTCCACAGGGATTCTGAGGGGACTGCCAGGGTCCTAAGGGGTCTCGAGGTGCAAGAGACAGCTCTGGGAAACAAGGAAGGCCCAAAGAGGAGTCGGGAAGACACTAGAGTTTTAGTAGGGGGAGTAGATGGGAAAAAAGTAAAAAGCGGGGAGCAAGGAAGACGTGCGGAGGTGGTGTGAGGGGACAAGAGAGGTTGTGCAGGGTGTGGAGGGCCAGAAGACAGCTCTGGGGCACAGAAGAAAGCTGAACAAGTAGCGCCGAGTGCACAAGGCGGGTGCTAAGGGGAGCAGAGGGAAAGAAAAAGGTGGAAGGAGGGGGCCAGAGCAGAAGAGAGGGCTGCTAAAGGGTGTGGAGGACCAACAGAGGGCTCCAGGCATGAAGAAGGGCTCCGGAGGGATTCTGAGGGGACTGCCAGGGTCCTAAGGGGTCTCGAGGTGCAAGAGACAGCTCTGGGAAACAAGGAAGGCCCAAAGAGGAGTCGGGAAGACACTAGAGGAGTGCTAGGGGGACTAGAGAGGAAGAAAGTAAAAAGCGGGGAGCAAGGAAGACATGCGGAGGTGGTGTGAGGGGACAAGAGAGGTTGTGCAGGGTGTGGAGGGCCAGAAGACAGCTCTGGGGCACAGAAGAAAGCTGAACAAGTAGCGCCGAGTGCACAAGGGGGATGCTAAGGGGAGCAGAGGGAAAGAAAAAGGTGGAAGGAGGGGGCCAGAGCAGAAGAGAGGGCTGCTAAAGGGTGTGGAGGGCCAACAGAGGGCTGCAGGGCATGAAGAAGGGCTCCGGAGGGATTCTGAGGGGACTGCCAGGGTCCTAAGTGGGCTTGAGGTGCAAGAGACAGCTCTGGGAAACAAGGAAGGCCCAAAGAGGAGTCGGGAAGACACTAGAGGAGTGCTAGGGGGACTAGATGGGAAAAAAGTAAAAAGCGGGGAGCAAGGAAGACGTGCGGAGGTGGTGTGAGGGGACAGGAGAGGTTGTGCAGGGTGTGGAGGGCCAGAAGACAGCTCTGGGGCACAGAAGAAAGCTGAAATGTAGTGGCGAGTGCACAAGGGGGATGCTAAGGGGAGCAGAGGGAAAGAAAAAGGTGGAAGGAGGGGGCCAGAGCAGAAGAGAGGGCTGCTAAAGGGTGTGGAGGGCCAACAGAGGGCTGCAGGGCATGAAGAAGGGCTCCACAGGGATTCTGAGGGGACTGCCAGGGTCCTAAGGGGTCTCGAGGTGCAAGAGACAGCTCTGGGAAACAAGGAAGGCCCAAAGAGGAGTCGGGAAGACACTAGAGTTTTAGTAGGGGGAGTAGATGGGAAAAAAGTAAAAAGCGGGGAGCAAGGAAGACGTGCGGAGGTGGTGTGAGGGGACAAGAGAGGTTGTGCAGGGTGTGGAGGGCCAGAAGACAGCTCTGGGGCACAGAAGAAAGCTGAACAAGTAGCGCCGAGTGCACAAGGCGGGTGCTAAGGGGAGCAGAGGGAAAGAAAAAGGTGGAAGGAGGGGGCCAGAGCAGAAGAGAGGGCTGCTAAAGGGTGTGGAGGACCAACAGAGGGCTCCAGGCATGAAGAAGGGCTCCGGAGGGATTCTGAGGGGACTGCCAGGGTCCTAAGGGGTCTCGAGGTGCAAGAGACAGCTCTGGGAAACAAGGAAGGCCCAAAGAGGAGTCGGGAAGACACTAGAGGAGTGCTAGGGGGACTAGAGAGGAAGAAAGTAAAAAGCGGGGAGCAAGGAAGACGTGCGGAGGTGGTGTGAGGGGACAAGAGAGGTTGTGCAGGGTGTGGAGGGCCAGAAGACAGCTCTGGGGCACAGAAGAAAGCTGAACAAGTAGCGCCGAGTGCACAAGGGGGATGCTAAGGGGAGCAGAGGGAAAGAAAAAGGTGGAAGGAGGGGGCCAGAGCAGAAGAGAGGGCTGCTAAAGGGTGTGGAGGGCCAACAGAGGGCTCCAGGGCATGAAGAAGGGCTCCACAGGGATTCTGAGGGGACTGCCAGGGTCCTAAGGGGTCTCGAGGTGCAAGAGACAGCTCTGGGAAACAAGGAAGGCCCAAAGAGGAGTCGGGAAGACACTAGAGTTTTAGTAGGGGGACTAGATGGGAAAAAAGTAAAAAGCGGGGAGCAAGGAAGACGTGCGGAGGTGGTGTGAGGGGACAAGAGAGGTTGTGCAGGGTGTGGAGGGCCAGAAGACAGCTCTGGGGCACAGAAGAAAGCTGAAATGTAGTGCCGAGTGCACAAGGGGGATGCTAAGGGGAGCAGAGGGAAAGAAAAAGGTGGAAGGAGGGGGCCAGAGCAGAAGAGAGGGCTGCTAAAGGGTGTGGAGGGCCAACAGAGGGCTGCAGGGCATGAAGAAGGGCTCCGGAGGGATTCTGAGGGGACTGCCAGGGTCCTAAGGGGTCTCGAGGTGCAAGAGACAGCTCTGGGAAACAAGGAAGGCCCAAAGAGGAGTCGGGAAGACACTAGAGTTTTAGTAGGGGGAGTAGATGGGAAAAAAGTAAAAAGCGGGGAGCAAGGAAGACGTGCGGAGGTGGTGTGAGGGGACAAGAGAGGTTGTGCAGGGTGTGGAGGGCCAGAAGACAGCTCTGGGGCACAGAAGAAAGCTGAACAAGTAGCGCCGAGTGCACAAGAGGGATGCTAAGGGGAGCAGAGGGAAAGAAAAAGGTGGAAGGAGGGGGCCAGAGCACAAGAGAGGGCTGCTAAAGGGTGTGGAGGGCCAACAGAGGGCTCCAGGCATGAAGAAGGGCTCCGGAGGGATTCTGAGGGGACTGCCAGGGTCCTAAGGGGTCTCGAGGTGCAAGAGACAGCTCTGGGAAACAAGGAAGGCCCAAAGAGGAGTCGGGAAGACACTAGAGGAGTGCTAGGGGGACTAGAGAGGAAGAAAGTAAAAAGCGGGGAGCAAGGAAGACGTGCGGAGGTGGTGTGAGGGGACAAGAGAGGTTGTGCAGGGTGTGGAGGGCCAGAAGACAGCTCTGGGGCACAGAAGAAAGCTGAAATGTAGTGCCGAGTGCACAAGGGGGATGCTAAGGGGAGCAGAGGGAAAGAAAAAGGTGGAAGGAGGGGGCCAGAGCAGAAGAGAGGGCTGCTAAAGGGTGTGGAGGGCCAACAGAGGGCTGCAGGGCATGAAGAAGGGCTCCGGAGGGATTCTGAGGGGACTGCCAGGGTCCTAAGGGGTCTCGAGGTGCAAGAGACAGCTCTGGGAAACAAGGAAGGCCCAAAGAGGAGTCGGGAAGACACTAGAGTTTTAGTAGGGGGACTAGATGGGAAAAAAGTAAAAAGCGGGGAGCAAGGAAGACGTGCGGAGGTGGTGTGAGGGGACAAGAGAGGTTGTGCAGGGTGTGGAGGGCCAGAAGACAGCTCTGGGGCACAGAAGAAAGCTGAACAAGTAGCGCCGAGTGCACAAGAGGGATGCTAAGGGGAGCAGAGGGAAAGAAAAAGGTGGAAGGAGGGGGCCAGAGCAGAAGAGAGGGCTGCTAAAGGGTGTGGAGGGCCAACAGAGGGCTCCAGGGCATGAAGAACGGCTCCGGAGGGATTCTGAGGGGACCACCAGGGTCCTAAGGGGTCTCGAGGTGCAAGAGACAGCTCTGGGAAACAAGGAAGGCCCAAAGAGGAGTCGGGAAGACACTAGAGTTTTAGTAGGGGGACTAGATGGGAAAAAAGTAAAAAGCGGGGAGCAAGGAAGACGTGTGGAGGTGGTGTGAGGGGACAAGAGAGGTTGTGCAGGGTGTGGAGGGCCAGAAGACAGCTCTGGGGCACAGAAGAAAGCTGAACAAGTAGCGCCGGGTGCACAAGGGGGATGCTAAGGGGAGCAGAGGGAAAGAAAAAGGTGGAAGGAGGGGGCCAGAGCAGAAGAGAGGGCTGCTAAAAGGTGTGGAGGACCAACAGAGGGCTCCAGGCATGAAGAAGGGCTCCGGAGGGATTCTGAGGGGACTGCCAGGGTCCTAAGGGGTCTCGAGGTGCAAGAGACAGCTCTGGGAAACAAGGAAGGCCCAAAGAGGAGTCGGGAAGACACTAGAGGAGTGCTAGGGGGACTAGAGAGGAAGAAAGTAAAAAGCGGGGAGCAAGGAAGACGTGCGGAGGTGGTGTGAGGGGACAAGAGAGGTTGTGCAGGGTGTGGAGGGCCAGAAGACAGCTGTGGGGCACAGAAGAAAGCTGAAATGTAGTGGCGCCGAGTGCACAAGGGGGATGCTAAGGGGAGCAGAGGGAAAGAAAAAGGTGGAAGGAGGGGGCCAGAGCAGAAGAGAGGGCTGCTAATGGGTGTGGAGGGCCAACAGAGGGCTGCAGGGCATGAAGAAGGGCTCCACAGGGATTCTGAGGGGACTGCCAGGGTCCTAAGGGGTCTCGAGGTGCAAGAGACAGCTCTGGGAAACAAGGAAGGCCCAAAGAGGAGTCGGGAAGACACTAGAGTTTTAGTAGGGGGAGTAGATGGGAAAAAAGTAAAAAGCGGGGAGCAAGGAAGACGTGCGGAGGTGGTGTGAGGGGACAAGAGAGGTTGTGCAGGGTGTGGAGGGCCAGAAGACAGCTCTGGGGCACAGAAGAAAGCTGAACAAGTAGCGCCGAGTGCACAAGGGGGATGCTAAGGGGAGCAGAGGGGAAGAAAAAGGTGGAAGGAGGGGGCCAGAGCAGAAGAGAGGGCTGCTAATGGGTGTGGAGGGCCAACAGAGGGCTCCAGGGCATGAAGAAGGGCTCCACAGGGATTCTGAGGGGACTGCCAGGGTCCTAAGGGGTCTCGAGGTGCAAGAGACAGCTCTGGGAAACAAGGAAGGCCCAAAGAGGAGTCGGGAAGACACTAGAGGAGTGCTAGGGGGACTAGAGAGGAAGAAAGTAAAAAGCGGGGAGCAAGGAAGACGTGCGGAGGTGGTGTGAGGGGACAAGAGAGGTTGTGCAGGGTGTGGAGGGCCAGAAGACAGCTCTGGGGCACAGAAGAAAGCTGAAATGTAGTGCCGAGTGCACAAGGGGGATGCTAAGGGGAGCAGAGGGAAAGAAAAAGGTGGAAGGAGGGGGCCAGAGCAGAAGAGAGGGCTGCTAAAGGGTGTGGAGGGCCAACAGAGGGCTCCAGGGCATGAAGAAGGGCTCCACAGGGATTCTGAGGGGACTGCCAGGGTCCTAAGGGGTCTCGAGGTGCAAGAGACAGCTCTGGGAAACAAGGAAGGCCCAAAGAGGAGTCGGGAAGACACTAGAGTTTTAGTAGGGGGACTAGATGGGAAAAAAGTAAAAAGCGGGGAGCAAGGAAGACGTGCGGAGGTGGTGTGAGGGGACAAGAGAGGTTGTGCAGGGTGTGGAGGGCCAGAAGACAGCTCTGGGGCACAGAAGAAAGCTGAACAAGTAGCGCCGAGTGCACAAGAGGGATGCTAAGGGGAGCAGAGGGAAAGAAAAAGGTGGAAGGAGGGGGCCAGAGCAGAAGAGAGGGCTGCTAAAGGGTGTGGAGGGCCAACAGAGGGCTCCAGGGCATGAAGAAGGGCTCCGGAGGGATTCTGAGGGGACCACCAGGGTCCTAAGGGGTCTCGAGGTGCAAGAGACAGCTCTGGGAAACAAGGAAGGCCCAAAGAGGAGTCGGGAAGACACTAGAGTTTTAGTAGGGGGACTAGATGGGAAAAAAGTAAAAAGCGGGGAGCAAGGAAGACGTGTGGAGGTGGTGTGAGGGGACAAGAGAGGTTGTGCAGGGTGTGGAGGGCCAGAAGACAGCTCTGGGGCACAGAAGAAAGCTGAAATGTAGTGGCGAGTGCACAAGGGGGATGCTAAGGGGAGCAGAGGGAAAGAAAAAGGTGGAAGGAGGGGGCCAGAGCAGAAGAGAGGGCTGCTAAAGGGTGTGGAGGGCCAACAGAGGGCTGCAGGGCATGAAGAAGGGCTCCACAGGGATTCTGAGGGGACTGCCAGGGTCCTAAGGGGTCTCGAGGTGCAAGAGACAGCTCTGGGAAACAAGGAAGGCCCAAAGAGGAGTCGGGAAGACACTAGAGTTTTAGTAGGGGGAGTAGATGGGAAAAAAGTAAAAAGCGGGGAGCAAGGAAGACGTGCGGAGGTGGTGTGAGGGGACAAGAGAGGTTGTGCAGGGTGTGGAGGGCCAGAAGACAGCTCTGGGGCACAGAAGAAAGCTGAACAAGTAGCGCCGAGTGCACAAGGCGGGTGCTAAGGGGAGCAGAGGGAAAGAAAAAGGTGGAAGGAGGGGGCCAGAGCAGAAGAGAGGGCTGCTAAAGGGTGTGGAGGACCAACAGAGGGCTCCAGGCATGAAGAAGGGCTCCGGAGGGATTCTGAGGGGACTGCCAGGGTCCTAAGGGGTCTCGAGGTGCAAGAGACAGCTCTGGGAAACAAGGAAGGCCCAAAGAGGAGTCGGGAAGACACTAGAGGAGTGCTAGGGGGACTAGAGAGGAAGAAAGTAAAAAGCGGGGAGCAAGGAAGACGTGCGGAGGTGGTGTGAGGGGACAAGAGAGGTTGTGCAGGGTGTGGAGGGCCAGAAGACAGCTCTGGGGCACAGAAGAAAGCTGAACAAGTAGCGCCGAGTGCACAAGGGGGATGCTAAGGGGAGCAGAGGGAAAGAAAAAGGTGGAAGGAGGGGGCCAGAGCAGAAGAGAGGGCTGCTAAAGGGTGTGGAGGGCCAACAGAGGGCTGCAGGGCATGAAGAAGGGCTCCGGAGGGATTCTGAGGGGACTGCCAGGGTCCTAAGTGGGCTTGAGGTGCAAGAGACAGCTCTGGGAAACAAGGAAGGCCCAAAGAGGAGTCGGGAAGACACTAGAGGAGTGCTAGGGGGACTAGATGGGAAAAAAGTAAAAAGCGGGGAGCAAGGAAGACGTGCGGAGGTGGTGTGAGGGGACAGGAGAGGTTGTGCAGGGTGTGGAGGGCCAGAAGACAGCTCTGGGGCACAGAAGAAAGCTGAAATGTAGTGGCGAGTGCACAAGGGGGATGCTAAGGGGAGCAGAGGGAAAGAAAAAGGTGGAAGGAGGGGGCCAGAGCAGAAGAGAGGGCTGCTAAAGGGTGTGGAGGGCCAACAGAGGGCTGCAGGGCATGAAGAAGGGCTCCACAGGGATTCTGAGGGGACTGCCAGGGTCCTAAGGGGTCTCGAGGTGCAAGAGACAGCTCTGGGAAACAAGGAAGGCCCAAAGAGGAGTCGGGAAGACACTAGAGTTTTAGTAGGGGGAGTAGATGGGAAAAAAGTAAAAAGCGGGGAGCAAGGAAGACGTGCGGAGGTGGTGTGAGGGGACAAGAGAGGTTGTGCAGGGTGTGGAGGGCCAGAAGACAGCTCTGGGGCACAGAAGAAAGCTGAACAAGTAGCGCCGAGTGCACAAGGCGGGTGCTAAGGGGAGCAGAGGGAAAGAAAAAGGTGGAAGGAGGGGGCCAGAGCAGAAGAGAGGGCTGCTAAAGGGTGTGGAGGACCAACAGAGGGCTCCAGGCATGAAGAAGGGCTCCGGAGGGATTCTGAGGGGACTGCCAGGGTCCTAAGGGGTCTCGAGGTGCAAGAGACAGCTCTGGGAAACAAGGAAGGCCCAAAGAGGAGTCGGGAAGACACTAGAGGAGTGCTAGGGGGACTAGAGAGGAAGAAAGTAAAAAGCGGGGAGCAAGGAAGACGTGCGGAGGTGGTGTGAGGGGACAAGAGAGGTTGTGCAGGGTGTGGAGGGCCAGAAGACAGCTCTGGGGCACAGAAGAAAGCTGAAATGTAGTGCCGAGTGCACAAGGGGGATGCTAAGGGGAGCAGAGGGAAAGAAAAAGGTGGAAGGAGGGGGCCAGAGCAGAAGAGAGGGCTGCTAAAGGGTGTGGAGGGCCAACAGAGGGCTGCAGGGCATGAAGAAGGGCTCCGGAGGGATTCTGAGGGGACTGCCAGGGTCCTAAGGGGTCTCGAGGTGCAAGAGACAGCTCTGGGAAACAAGGAAGGCCCAAAGAGGAGTCGGGAAGACACTAGAGTTTTAGTAGGGGGACTAGATGGGAAAAAAGTAAAAAGCGGGGAGCAAGGAAGACGTGCGGAGGTGGTGTGAGGGGACAAGAGAGGTTGTGCAGGGTGTGGAGGGCCAGAAGACAGCTCTGGGGCACAGAAGAAAGCTGAAATGTAGTGCCGAGTGCACAAGGGGGATGCTAAGGGGAGCAGAGGGAAAGAAAAAGGTGGAAGGAGGGGGCCAGAGCAGAAGAGAGGGCTGCTAATGGGTGTGGAGGGCCAACAGAGGGCTGCAGGGCATGAAGAAGGGCTCCACAGGGATTCTGAGGGGACTGCCAGGGTCCTAAGGGGTCTCGAGGTGCAAGAGACAGCTCTGGGAAACAAGGAAGGCCCAAAGAGGAGTCGGGAAGACACTAGAGTTTTAGTAGGGGGAGTAGATGGGAAGAAAGTAAAAAGCGGGGAGCAAGGAAGACGTGCGGAGGTGGTGTGAGGGGACAAGAGAGGTTGTGCAGGGTGTGGAGGGCCAGAAGACAGCTCTGGGGCACAGAAGAAAGCTGAACAAGTAGCGCCGGGTGCACAAGGGGGATGCTAAGGGGAGCAGAGGGAAAGAAAAAGGTGGAAGGAGGGGGCCAGAGCAGAAGAGAGGGCTGCTAAAGGGTGTGGAGGACCAACAGAGGGCTCCAGGCATGAAGAAGGGCTCCGGAGGGATTCTGAGGGGACTGCCAGGGTCCTAAGGGGTCTCGAGGTGCAAGAGACAGCTCTGGGAAACAAGGAAGGCCCAAAGAGGAGTCGGGAAGACACTAGAGTTTTAGTAGGGGGACTAGATGGGAAAAAAGTAAAAAGCGGGGAGCAAGGAAGACGTGTGGAGGTGGTGTGAGGGGACAAGAGAGGTTGTGCAGGGTGTGGAGGGCCAGAAGACAGCTCTGGGGCACAGAAGAAAGCTGAAATGTAGTGGCGAGTGCACAAGGGGGATGCTAAGGGGAGCAGAGGGAAAGAAAAAGGTGGAAGGAGGGGGCCAGAGCAGAAGAGAGGGCTGCTAAAGGGTGTGGAGGGCCAACAGAGGGCTGCAGGGCATGAAGAAGGGCTCCACAGGGATTCTGAGGGGACTGCCAGGGTCCTAAGGGGTCTCGAGGTGCAAGAGACAGCTCTGGGAAACAAGGAAGGCCCAAAGAGGAGTCGGGAAGACACTAGAGTTTTAGTAGGGGGAGTAGATGGGAAAAAAGTAAAAAGCGGGGAGCAAGGAAGACGTGCGGAGGTGGTGTGAGGGGACAAGAGAGGTTGTGCAGGGTGTGGAGGGCCAGAAGACAGCTGTGGGGCACAGAAGAAAGCTGAAATGTAGTGGCGAGTGCACAAGGGGGATGCTAAGGGGAGCAGAGGGAAAGAAAAAGGTGGAAGGAGGGGGCCAGAGCAGAAGAGAGGGCTGCTAATGGGTGTGGAGGGCCAACAGAGGGCTGCAGGGCATGAAGAAGGGCTCCACAGGGATTCTGAGGGGACTGCCAGGGTCCTAAGGGGTCTCGAGGTGCAAGAGACAGCTCTGGGAAACAAGGAAGGCCCAAAGAGGAGTCGGGAAGACACTAGAGTTTTAGTAGGGGGAGTAGATGGGAAAAAAGTAAAAAGCGGGGAGCAAGGAAGACGTGCGGAGGTGGTGTGAGGGGACAAGAGAGGTTGTGCAGGGTGTGGAGGGCCAGAAGACAGCTCTGGGGCACAGAAGAAAGCTGAACAAGTAGCGCCGAGTGCACAAGGCGGGTGCTAAGGGGAGCAGAGGGAAAGAAAAAGGTGGAAGGAGGGGGCCAGAGCAGAAGAGAGGGCTGCTAAAGGGTGTGGAGGACCAACAGAGGGCTCCAGGCATGAAGAAGGGCTCCGGAGGGATTCTGAGGGGACTGCCAGGGTCCTAAGGGGTCTCGAGGTGCAAGAGACAGCTCTGGGAAACAAGGAAGGCCCAAAGAGGAGTCGGGAAGACACTAGAGGAGTGCTAGGGGGACTAGAGAGGAAGAAAGTAAAAAGCGGGGAGCAAGGAAGACGTGCGGAGGTGGTGTGAGGGGACAAGAGAGGTTGTGCAGGGTGTGGAGGGCCAGAAGACAGCTCTGGGGCACAGAAGAAAGCTGAACAAGTAGCGCCGAGTGCACAAGGGGGATGCTAAGGGGAGCAGAGGGGAAGAAAAAGGTGGAAGGAGGGGGCCAGAGCAGAAGAGAGGGCTGCTAAAGGGTGTGGAGGGCCAACAGAGGGCTGCAGGGCATGAAGAAGGGCTCCGGAGGGATTCTGAGGGGACTGCCAGGGTCCTAAGTGGGCTTGAGGTGCAAGAGACAGCTCTGGGAAACAAGGAAGGCCCAAAGAGGAGTCGGGAAGACACTAGAGGAGTGCTAGGGGGACTAGATGGGAAAAAAGTAAAAAGCGGGGAGCAAGGAAGACGTGCGGAGGTGGTGTGAGGGGACAAGAGAGGTTGTGCAGGGTGTGGAGGGCCAGAAGACAGCTCTGGGGCACAGAAGAAAGCTGAAATGTAGTGGCGAGTGCACAAGGGGGATGCTAAGGGGAGCAGAGGGAAAGAAAAAGGTGGAAGGAGGGGGCCAGAGCAGAAGAGAGGGCTGCTAAAGGGTGTGGAGGGCCAACAGAGGGCTGCAGGGCATGAAGAAGGGCTCCACAGGGATTCTGAGGGGACTGCCAGGGTCCTAAGGGGTCTCGAGGTGCAAGAGACAGCTCTGGGAAACAAGGAAGGCCCAAAGAGGAGTCGGGAAGACACTAGAGTTTTAGTAGGGGGAGTAGATGGGAAAAAAGTAAAAAGCGGGGAGCAAGGAAGACGTGCGGAGGTGGTGTGAGGGGACAAGAGAGGTTGTGCAGGGTGTGGAGGGCCAGAAGACAGCTCTGGGGCACAGAAGAAAGCTGAACAAGTAGCGCCGAGTGCACAAGGCGGGTGCTAAGGGGAGCAGAGGGAAAGAAAAAGGTGGAAGGAGGGGGCCAGAGCAGAAGAGAGGGCTGCTAAAGGGTGTGGAGGACCAACAGAGGGCTCCAGGCATGAAGAAGGGCTCCGGAGGGATTCTGAGGGGACTGCCAGGGTCCTAAGGGGTCTCGAGGTGCAAGAGACAGCTCTGGGAAACAAGGAAGGCCCAAAGAGGAGTCGGGAAGACACTAGAGGAGTGCTAGGGGGACTAGAGAGGAAGAAAGTAAAAAGCGGGGAGCAAGGAAGACGTGCGGAGGTGGTGTGAGGGGACAAGAGAGGTTGTGCAGGGTGTGGAGGGCCAGAAGACAGCTCTGGGGCACAGAAGAAAGCTGAAATGTAGTGCCGAGTGCACAAGGGGGATGCTAAGGGGAGCAGAGGGAAAGAAAAAGGTGGAAGGAGGGGGCCAGAGCAGAAGAGAGGGCTGCTAAAGGGTGTGGAGGGCCAACAGAGGGCTGCAGGGCATGAAGAAGGGCTCCGGAGGGATTCTGAGGGGACTGCCAGGGTCCTAAGGGGTCTCGAGGTGCAAGAGACAGCTCTGGGAAACAAGGAAGGCCCAAAGAGGAGTCGGGAAGACACTAGAGTTTTAGTAGGGGGACTAGATGGGAAAAAAGTAAAAAGCGGGGAGCAAGGAAGACGTGCGGAGGTGGTGTGAGGGGACAAGAGAGGTTGTGCAGGGTGTGGAGGGCCAGAAGACAGCTCTGGGGCACAGAAGAAAGCTGAAATGTAGTGCCGAGTGCACAAGGGGGATGCTAAGGGGAGCAGAGGGAAAGAAAAAGGTGGAAGGAGGGGGCCAGAGCAGAAGAGAGGGCTGCTAATGGGTGTGGAGGGCCAACAGAGGGCTGCAGGGCATGAAGAAGGGCTCCACAGGGATTCTGAGGGGACTGCCAGGGTCCTAAGGGGTCTCGAGGTGCAAGAGACAGCTCTGGGAAACAAGGAAGGCCCAAAGAGGAGTCGGGAAGACACTAGAGTTTTAGTAGGGGGAGTAGATGGGAAGAAAGTAAAAAGCGGGGAGCAAGGAAGACGTGCGGAGGTGGTGTGAGGGGACAAGAGAGGTTGTGCAGGGTGTGGAGGGCCAGAAGACAGCTCTGGGGCACAGAAGAAAGCTGAACAAGTAGCGCCGAGTGCACAAGGGGGATGCTAAGGGGAGCAGAGGGAAAGAAAAAGGTGGAAGGAGGGGGCCAGAGCAGAAGAGAGGGCTGCTAAAGGGTGTGGAGGACCAACAGAGGGCTCCAGGCATGAAGAAGGGCTCCGGAGGGATTCTGAGGGGACTGCCAGGGTCCTAAGGGGTCTCGAGGTGCAAGAGACAGCTCTGGGAAACAAGGAAGGCCCAAAGAGGAGTCGGGAAGACACTAGAGGAGTGCTAGGGGGACTAGAGAGGAAGAAAGTAAAAAGCGGGGAGCAAGGAAGACGTGCGGAGGTGGTCTGAGGGGACAAGAGAGGTTGTGCAGGGTGTGGAGGGCCGGAAGACAGCTCTGGGGCACAGAAGAAAGCTGAAATGTAGTGCCGAGTGCACAAGGGGGATGCTAAGGGGAGCAGAGGGAAAGAAAAAGGTGGAAGGAGGGGGCCAGAGCAGAAGAGAGGGCTGCTAAAGGGTGTGGAGGGCCAACAGAGGGCTGCAGGGCATGAAGAAGGGCTCCGGAGGGATTCTGAGGGGACTGCCAGGGTCCTAAGGGGTCTCGAGGTGCAAGAGACAGCTCTGGGAAACAAGGAAGGCCCAAAGAGGAGTCGGGAAGACACTAGAGTTTTAGTAGGGGGACTAGATGGGAAAAAAGTAAAAAGCGGGGAGCAAGGAAGACGTGCGGAGGTGGTCTGAGGGGACAAGAGAGGTTGTGCAGGGTGTGGAGGGCCAGAAGACAGCTCTGGGGCACAGAAGAAAGCTGAAATGTAGTGCCGAGTGCACAAGGGGGATGCTAAGGGGAGCAGAGGGAAAGAAAAAGGTGGAAGGAGGGGGCCAGAGCAGAAGAGAGGGCTGCTAATGGGTGTGGAGGGCCAACAGAGGGCTGCAGGGCATGAAGAAGGGCTCCACAGGGATTCTGAGGGGACTGCCAGGGTCCTAAGGGGTCTCGAGGTGCAAGAGACAGCTCTGGGAAACAAGGAAGGCCCAAAGAGGAGTCGGGAAGACACTAGAGTTTTAGTAGGGGGAGTAGATGGGAAGAAAGTAAAAAGCGGGGAGCAAGGAAGACGTGCGGAGGTGGTGTGAGGGGACAAGAGAGGTTGTGCAGGGTGTGGAGGGCCAGAAGACAGCTCTGGGGCACAGAAGAAAGCTGAACAAGTAGCGCCGGGTGCACAAGGGGGATGCTAAGGGGAGCAGAGGGAAAGAAAAAGGTGGAAGGAGGGGGCCAGAGCAGAAGAGAGGGCTGCTAAAGGGTGTGGAGGACCAACAGAGGGCTCCAGGCATGAAGAAGGGCTCCGGAGGGATTCTGAGGGGACTGCCAGGGTCCTAAGGGGTCTCGAGGTGCAAGAGACAGCTCTGGGAAACAAGGAAGGCCCAAAGAGGAGTCGGGAAGACACTAGAGTTTTAGTAGGGGGACTAGATGGGAAAAAAGTAAAAAGCGGGGAGCAAGGAAGACGTGTGGAGGTGGTGTGAGGGGACAAGAGAGGTTGTGCAGGGTGTGGAGGGCCAGAAGACAGCTCTGGGGCACAGAAGAAAGCTGAAATGTAGTGGCGAGTGCACAAGGGGGATGCTAAGGGGAGCAGAGGGAAAGAAAAAGGTGGAAGGAGGGGGCCAGAGCAGAAGAGAGGGCTGCTAAAGGCTGTGGAGGACCAACAGAGGGCTGCAGGGCATGAAGAAGGGCTCCACAGGGATTCTGAGGGGACTGCCAGGGTCCTAAGGGGTCTCGAGGTGCAAGAGACAGCTCTGGGAAACAAGGAAGGCCCAAAGAGGAGTCGGGAAGACACTAGAGTTTTAGTAGGGGGAGTAGATGGGAAAAAAGTAAAAAGCGGGGAGCAAGGAAGACGTGCGGAGGTGGTGTGAGGGGACAAGAGAGGTTGTGCAGGGTGTGGAGGGCCAGAAGACAGCTGTGGGGCACAGAAGAAAGCTGAAATGTAGTGGCGAGTGCACAAGGGGGATGCTAAGGGGAGCAGAGGGAAAGAAAAAGGTGGAAGGAGGGGGCCAGAGCAGAAGAGAGGGCTGCTAATGGGTGTGGAGGGCCAACAGAGGGCTGCAGGGCATGAAGAAGGGCTCCACAGGGATTCTGAGGGGACTGCCAGGGTCCTAAGGGGTCTCGAGGTGCAAGAGACAGCTCTGGGAAACAAGGAAGGCCCAAAGAGGAGTCGGGAAGACACTAGAGTTTTAGTAGGGGGAGTAGATGGGAAAAAAGTAAAAAGCGGGGAGCAAGGAAGACGTGCGGAGGTGGTGTGAGGGGACAAGAGAGGTTGTGCAGGGTGTGGAGGGCCAGAAGACAGCTCTGGGGCACAGAAGAAAGCTGAAATGTAGTGCCGAGTGCACAAGGGGGATGCTAAGGGGAGCAGAGGGAAAGAAAAAGGTGGAAGGAGGGGGCCAGAGCAGAAGAGAGGGCTGCTAATGGGTGTGGAGGGCCAACAGAGGGCTGCAGGGCATGAAGAAGGGCTCCACAGGGATTCTGAGGGGACTGCCAGGGTCCTAAGGGGTCTCGAGGTGCAAGAGACAGCTCTGGGAAACAAGGAAGGCCCAAAGAGGAGTCGGGAAGACACTAGAGTTTTAGTAGGGGGAGTAGATGGGAAGAAAGTAAAAAGCGGGGAGCAAGGAAGACGTGCGGAGGTGGTGTGAGGGGACAAGAGAGGTTGTGCAGGGTGTGGAGGGCCAGAAGACAGCTCTGGGGCACAGAAGAAAGCTGAACAAGTAGCGCCGAGTGCACAAGGGGGATGCTAAGGGGAGCAGAGGGAAAGAAAAAGGTGGAAGGAGGGGGCCAGAGCAGAAGAGAGGGCTGCTAAAGGGTGTGGAGGACCAACAGAGGGCTCCAGGCATGAAGAAGGGCTCCGGAGGGATTCTGAGGGGACTGCCAGGGTCCTAAGGGGTCTCGAGGTGCAAGAGACAGCTCTGGGAAACAAGGAAGGCCCAAAGAGGAGTCGGGAAGACACTAGAGGAGTGCTAGGGGGACTAGATAGGAAGAAAGTAAAAAGCGGGGAGCAAGGAAGACGTGCGGAGGTGGTCTGAGGGGACAAGAGAGGTTGTGCAGGGTGTGGAGGGCCGGAAGACAGCTCTGGGGCACAGAAGAAAGCTGAAATGTAGTGCCGAGTGCACAAGGGGGATGCTAAGGGGAGCAGAGGGAAAGAAAAAGGTGGAAGGAGGGGGCCAGA
Organism: Apteryx mantelli; assembly: GCF_036417845.1. Taxonomy (NCBI): domain Eukaryota; kingdom Metazoa; phylum Chordata; class Aves; order Apterygiformes; family Apterygidae; genus Apteryx; species Apteryx mantelli. The sequence continues at coordinate 425,345 of NC_089980.1, forward strand.
GCAGAAGAGAGGGCTGCTAAAGGGTGTGGAGGGCCAACAGAGGGCTGCAGGGCATGAAGAAGGGCTCCGGAGGGATTCTGAGGGGACTGCCAGGGTCCTAAGGGGTCTCGAGGTGCAAGAGACAGCTCTGGGAAACAAGGAAGGCCCAAAGAGGAGTCGGGAAGACACTAGAGTTTTAGTAGGGGGACTAGATGGGAAAAAAGTAAAAAGCGGGGAGCAAGGAAGACGTGCGGAGGTGGTCTGAGGGGACAAGAGAGGTTGTGCAGGGTGTGGAGGGCCAGAAGACAGCTCTGGGGCACAGAAGAAAGCTGAAATGTAGTGCCGAGTGCACAAGGGGGATGCTAAGGGGAGCAGAGGGAAAGAAAAAGGTGGAAGGAGGGGGCCAGAGCAGAAGAGAGGGCTGCTAATGGGTGTGGAGGGCCAACAGAGGGCTGCAGGGCATGAAGAAGGGCTCCACAGGGATTCTGAGGGGACTGCCAGGGTCCTAAGGGGTCTCGAGGTGCAAGAGACAGCTCTGGGAAACAAGGAAGGCCCAAAGAGGAGTCGGGAAGACACTAGAGTTTTAGTAGGGGGAGTAGATGGGAAGAAAGTAAAAAGCGGGGAGCAAGGAAGACGTGCGGAGGTGGTGTGAGGGGACAAGAGAGGTTGTGCAGGGTGTGGAGGGCCAGAAGACAGCTCTGGGGCACAGAAGAAAGCTGAACAAGTAGCGCCGGGTGCACAAGGGGGATGCTAAGGGGAGCAGAGGGAAAGAAAAAGGTGGAAGGAGGGGGCCAGAGCAGAAGAGAGGGCTGCTAAAGGGTGTGGAGGACCAACAGAGGGCTCCAGGCATGAAGAAGGGCTCCGGAGGGATTCTGAGGGGACTGCCAGGGTCCTAAGGGGTCTCGAGGTGCAAGAGACAGCTCTGGGAAACAAGGAAGGCCCAAAGAGGAGTCGGGAAGACACTAGAGTTTTAGTAGGGGGACTAGATGGGAAAAAAGTAAAAAGCGGGGAGCAAGGAAGACGTGTGGAGGTGGTGTGAGGGGACAAGAGAGGTTGTGCAGGGTGTGGAGGGCCAGAAGACAGCTCTGGGGCACAGAAGAAAGCTGAAATGTAGTGGCGAGTGCACAAGGGGGATGCTAAGGGGAGCAGAGGGAAAGAAAAAGGTGGAAGGAGGGGGCCAGAGCAGAAGAGAGGGCTGCTAAAGGGTGTGGAGGGCCAACAGAGGGCTGCAGGGCATGAAGAAGGGCTCCACAGGGATTCTGAGGGGACTGCCAGGGTCCTAAGGGGTCTCGAGGTGCAAGAGACAGCTCTGGGAAACAAGGAAGGCCCAAAGAGGAGTCGGGAAGACACTAGAGTTTTAGTAGGGGGAGTAGATGGGAAAAAAGTAAAAAGCGGGGAGCAAGGAAGACGTGCGGAGGTGGTGTGAGGGGACAAGAGAGGTTGTGCAGGGTGTGGAGGGCCAGAAGACAGCTGTGGGGCACAGAAGAAAGCTGAAATGTAGTGGCGAGTGCACAAGGGGGATGCTAAGGGGAGCAGAGGGAAAGAAAAAGGTGGAAGGAGGGGGCCAGAGCAGAAGAGAGGGCTGCTAATGGGTGTGGAGGGCCAACAGAGGGCTGCAGGGCATGAAGAAGGGCTCCACAGGGATTCTGAGGGGACTGCCAGGGTCCTAAGGGGTCTCGAGGTGCAAGAGACAGCTCTGGGAAACAAGGAAGGCCCAAAGAGGAGTCGGGAAGACACTAGAGTTTTAGTAGGGGGAGTAGATGGGAAAAAAGTAAAAAGCGGGGAGCAAGGAAGACGTGCGGAGGTGGTGTGAGGGGACAAGAGAGGTTGTGCAGGGTGTGGAGGGCCAGAAGACAGCTCTGGGGCACAGAAGAAAGCTGAACAAGTAGCGCCGAGTGCACAAGGCGGGTGCTAAGGGGAGCAGAGGGAAAGAAAAAGGTGGAAGGAGGGGGCCAGAGCAGAAGAGAGGGCTGCTAAAGGGTGTGGAGGGCCAACAGAGGGCTGCAGGCATGAAGAAGGGCTCCGGAGGGATTCTGAGGGGACTGCCAGGGTCCTAAGGGGTCTCGAGGTGCAAGAGACAGCTCTGGGAAACAAGGAAGGCCCAAAGAGGAGTCGGGAAGACACTAGAGGAGTGCTAGGGGGACTAGAGAGGAAGAAAGTAAAAAGCGGGGAGCAAGGAAGACGTGCGGAGGTGGTGTGAGGGGACAAGAGAGGTTGTGCAGGGTGTGGAGGGCCAGAAGACAGCTCTGGGGCACAGAAGAAAGCTGAACAAGTAGCGCCGAGTGCACAAGGGGGATGCTAAGGGGAGCAGAGGGGAAGAAAAAGGTGGAAGGAGGGGGCCAGAGCAGAAGAGAGGGCTGCTAAAGGGTGTGGAGGGCCAACAGAGGGCTGCAGGGCATGAAGAAGGGCTCCGGAGGGATTCTGAGGGGACTGCCAGGGTCCTAAGTGGGCTTGAGGTGCAAGAGACAGCTCTGGGAAACAAGGAAGGCCCAAAGAGGAGTCGGGAAGACACTAGAGGAGTGCTAGGGGGACTAGATGGGAAAAAAGTAAAAAGCGGGGAGCAAGGAAGACGTGCGGAGGTGGTGTGAGGGGACAAGAGAGGTTGTGCAGGGTGTGGAGGGCCAGAAGACAGCTCTGGGGCACAGAAGAAAGCTGAAATGTAGTGGCGAGTGCACAAGGGGGATGCTAAGGGGAGCAGAGGGAAAGAAAAAGGTGGAAGGAGGGGGCCAGAGCAGAAGAGAGGGCTGCTAAAGGGTGTGGAGGGCCAACAGAGGGCTGCAGGGCATGAAGAAGGGCTCCACAGGGATTCTGAGGGGACTGCCAGGGTCCTAAGGGGTCTCGAGGTGCAAGAGACAGCTCTGGGAAACAAGGAAGGCCCAAAGAGGAGTCGGGAAGACACTAGAGTTTTAGTAGGGGGAGTAGATGGGAAAAAAGTAAAAAGCGGGGAGCAAGGAAGACGTGCGGAGGTGGTGTGAGGGGACAAGAGAGGTTGTGCAGGGTGTGGAGGGCCAGAAGACAGCTCTGGGGCACAGAAGAAAGCTGAACAAGTAGCGCCGAGTGCACAAGGCGGGTGCTAAGGGGAGCAGAGGGGAAGAAAAAGGTGGAAGGAGGGGGCCAGAGCAGAAGAGAGGGCTGCTAAAGGGTGTGGAGGACCAACAGAGGGCTCCAGGCATGAAGAAGGGCTCCGGAGGGATTCTGAGGGGACTGCCAGGGTCCTAAGGGGTCTCGAGGTGCAAGAGACAGCTCTGGGAAACAAGGAAGGCCCAAAGAGGAGTCGGGAAGACACTAGAGGAGTGCTAGGGGGACTAGAGAGGAAGAAAGTAAAAAGCGGGGAGCAAGGAAGACGTGCGGAGGTGGTGTGAGGGGACAAGAGAGGTTGTGCAGGGTGTGGAGGGCCAGAAGACAGCTCTGGGGCACAGAAGAAAGCTGAAATGTAGTGCCGAGTGCACAAGGGGGATGCTAAGGGGAGCAGAGGGAAAGAAAAAGGTGGAAGGAGGGGGCCAGAGCAGAAGAGAGGGCTGCTAAAGGGTGTGGAGGGCCAACAGAGGGCTGCAGGGCATGAAGAAGGGCTCCGGAGGGATTCTGAGGGGACTGCCAGGGTCCTAAGGGGTCTCGAGGTGCAAGAGACAGCTCTGGGAAACAAGGAAGGCCCAAAGAGGAGTCGGGAAGACACTAGAGTTTTAGTAGGGGGACTAGATGGGAAAAAAGTAAAAAGCGGGGAGCAAGGAAGACGTGCGGAGGTGGTGTGAGGGGACAAGAGAGGTTGTGCAGGGTGTGGAGGGCCAGAAGACAGCTCTGGGGCACAGAAGAAAGCTGAAATGTAGTGCCGAGTGCACAAGGGGGATGCTAAGGGGAGCAGAGGGAAAGAAAAAGGTGGAAGGAGGGGGCCAGAGCAGAAGAGAGGGCTGCTAATGGGTGTGGAGGGCCAACAGAGGGCTGCAGGGCATGAAGAAGGGCTCCACAGGGATTCTGAGGGGACTGCCAGGGTCCTAAGGGGTCTCGAGGTGCAAGAGACAGCTCTGGGAAACAAGGAAGGCCCAAAGAGGAGTCGGGAAGACACTAGAGTTTTAGTAGGGGGAGTAGATGGGAAGAAAGTAAAAAGCGGGGAGCAAGGAAGACGTGCGGAGGTGGTGTGAGGGGACAAGAGAGGTTGTGCAGGGTGTGGAGGGCCAGAAGACAGCTCTGGGGCACAGAAGAAAGCTGAACAAGTAGCGCCGAGTGCACAAGGGGGATGCTAAGGGGAGCAGAGGGAAAGAAAAAGGTGGAAGGAGGGGGCCAGAGCAGAAGAGAGGGCTGCTAAAGGGTGTGGAGGACCAACAGAGGGCTCCAGGCATGAAGAAGGGCTCCGGAGGGATTCTGAGGGGACTGCCAGGGTCCTAAGGGGTCTCGAGGTGCAAGAGACAGCTCTGGGAAACAAGGAAGGCCCAAAGAGGAGTCGGGAAGACACTAGAGGAGTGCTAGGGGGACTAGAGAGGAAGAAAGTAAAAAGCGGGGAGCAAGGAAGACGTGTGGAGGTGGTGTGAGGGGACAAGAGAGGTTGTGCAGGGTGTGGAGGGCCAGAAGACAGCTCTGGGGCACAGAAGAAAGCTGAACAAGTAGCGCCGAGTGCACAAGGGGGATGCTAAGGGGAGCAGAGGGGAAGAAAAAGGTGGAAGGAGGGGGCCAGAGCAGAAGAGAGGGCTGCTAATGGGTGTGGAGGGCCAACAGAGGGCTGCAGGGCATGAAGAAGGGCTCCACAGGGATTCTGAGGGGACTGCCAGGGTCCTAAGGGGTCTCGAGGTGCAAGAGACAGCTCTGGGAAACAAGGAAGGCCCAAAGAGGAGTCGGGAAGACACTAGAGTTTTAGTAGGGGGAGTAGATGGGAAAAAAGTAAAAAGCGGGGAGCAAGGAAGACGTGCGGAGGTGGTGTGAGGGGACAAGAGAGGTTGTGCAGGGTGTGGAGGGCCAGAAGACAGCTCTGGGGCACAGAAGAAAGCTGAACAAGTAGCGCCGAGTGCACAAGGGGGATGCTAAGGGGAGCAGAGGGAAAGAAAAAGGTGGAAGGAGGGGGCCAGAGCAGAAGAGAGGGCTGCTAATGGGTGTGGAGGGCCAACAGAGGGCTCCAGGGCATGAAGAAGGGCTCCACAGGGATTCTGAGGGGACTGCCAGGGTCCTAAGGGGTCTCGAGGTGCAAGAGACAGCTCTGGGAAACAAGGAAGGCCCAAAGAGGAGTCGGGAAGACACTAGAGGAGTGCCAGGGGGACTAGAGAGGAAGAAAGTAAAAAGCGGGGAGCAAGGAAGACGTGCGGAGGTGGTGTGAGGGGACAAGAGAGGTTGTGCAGGGTGTGGAGGGCCAGAAGACAGCTGTGGGGCACAGAAGAAAGCTGAAATGTAGTGCCGAGTGCACAAGGGGGATGCTAAGGGGAGCAGAGGGAAAGAAAAAGGTGGAAGGAGGGGGCCAGAGCAGAAGAGAGGGCTGCTAAAGGGTGTGGAGGGCCAACAGAGGGCTGCAGGGCATGAAGAAGGGCTCCACAGGGATTCTGAGGGGACTGCCAGGGTCCTAAGGGGTCTCGAGGTGCAAGAGACAGCTCTGGGAAACAAGGAAGGCCCAAAGAGGAGTCGGGAAGACACTAGAGGAGTGCTAGGGGGACTAGAGAGGAAGAAAGTAAAAAGCGGGGAGCAAGGAAGACGTGCGGAGGTGGTGTGAGGGGACAAGAGAGGTTGTGCAGGGTGTGGAGGGCCAGAAGACAGCTCTGGGGCACAGAAGAAAGCTGAAATGTAGTGCCGAGTGCACAAGGGGGATGCTAAGGGGAGCAGAGGGAAAGAAAAAGGTGGAAGGAGGGGGCCAGAGCAGAAGAGAGGGCTGCTAAAGGGTGTGGAGGGCCAACAGAGGGCTGCAGGGCATGAAGAAGGGCTCCGGAGGGATTCTGAGGGGACTGCCAGGGTCCTAAGGGGTCTCGAGGTGCAAGAGACAGCTCTGGGAAACAAGGAAGGCCCAAAGAGGAGTCGGGAAGACACTAGAGTTTTAGTAGGGGGAGTAGATGGGAAGAAAGTAAAAAGCGGGGAGCAAGGAAGACGTGCGGAGGTGGTGTGAGGGGACAAGAGAGGTTGTGCAGGGTGTGGAGGGCCAGAAGACAGCTCTGGGGCACAGAAGAAAGCTGAACAAGTAGCGCCGAGTGCACAAGAGGGATGCTAAGGGGAGCAGAGGGAAAGAAAAAGGTGGAAGGAGGGGGCCAGAGCACAAGAGAGGGCTGCTAAAGGGTGTGGAGGGCCAACAGAGGGCTCCAGGCATGAAGAAGGGCTCCGGAGGGATTCTGAGGGGACTGCCAGGGTCCTAAGGGGTCTCGAGGTGCAAGAGACAGCTCTGGGAAACAAGGAAGGCCCAAAGAGGAGTCGGGAAGACACTAGAGTTTTAGTAGGGGGAGTAGATGGGAAAAAAGTAAAAAGCGGGGAGCAAGGAAGACGTGCGGAGGTGGTGTGAGGGGACAAGAGAGGTTGTGCAGGGTGTGGAGGGCCAGAAGACAGCTCTGGGGCACAGAAGAAAGCTGAAATGTAGTGCCGAGTGCACAAGGGGGATGCTAAGGGGAGCAGAGGGAAAGAAAAAGGTGGAAGGAGGGGGCCAGAGCAGAAGAGAGGGCTGCTAAAGGCTGTGGAGGACCAACAGAGGGCTGCAGGGCATGAAGAAGGGCTCCGGAGGGATTCTGAGGGGACTGCCAGGGTCCTAAGGGGTCTCGAGGTGCAAGAGACAGCTCTGGGAAACAAGGAAGGCCCAAAGAGGAGTCGGGAAGACACTAGAGGAGTGCTAGGGGGACTAGAGAGGAAGAAAGTAAAAAGCGGGGAGCAAGGAAGACGTGCGGAGGTGGTGTGAGGGGACAAGAGAGGTTGTGCAGGGTGTGGAGGGCCAGAAGACAGCTCTGGGGCACAGAAGAAAGCTGAAATGTAGTGGCGAGTGCACAAGGGGGATGCTAAGGGGAGCAGAGGGAAAGAAAAAGGTGGAAGGAGGGGGCCAGAGCAGAAGAGAGGGCTGCTAAAGGGTGTGGAGGGCCAACAGAGGGCTGCAGGGCATGAAGAAGGGCTCCGGAGGGATTCTGAGGGGACTGCCAGGGTCCTAAGGGGTCTCGAGGTGCAAGAGACAGCTCTGGGAAACAAGGAAGGCCCAAAGAGGAGTCGGGAAGACACTAGAGTTTTAGTAGGGGGACTAGATGGGAAAAAAGTAAAAAGCGGGGAGCAAGGAAGACGTGCGGAGGTGGTGTGAGGGGACAAGAGAGGTTGTGCAGGGTGTGGAGGGCCAGAAGACAGCTCTGGGGCACAGAAGAAAGCTGAACAAGTAGCGCCGAGTGCACAAGAGGGATGCTAAGGGGAGCAGAGGGAAAGAAAAAGGTGGAAGGAGGGGGCCAGAGCAGAAGAGAGGGCTGCTAAAGGGTGTGGAGGGCCAACAGAGGGCTCCAGGGCATGAAGAAGGGCTCCGGAGGGATTCTGAGGGGACCACCAGGGTCCTAAGGGGTCTCGAGGTGCAAGAGACAGCTCTGGGAAACAAGGAAGGCCCAAAGAGGAGTCGGGAAGACACTAGAGTTTTAGTAGGGGGACTAGATGGGAAAAAAGTAAAAAGCGGGGAGCAAGGAAGACGTGTGGAGGTGGTGTGAGGGGACAAGAGAGGTTGTGCAGGGTGTGGAGGGCCAGAAGACAGCTCTGGGGCACAGAAGAAAGCTGAACAAGTAGCGCCGGGTGCACAAGGGGGATGCTAAGGGGAGCAGAGGGAAAGAAAAAGGTGGAAGGAGGGGGCCAGAGCAGAAGAGAGGGCTGCTAAAAGGTGTGGAGGACCAACAGAGGGCTCCAGGCATGAAGAAGGGCTCCGGAGGGATTCTGAGGGGACTGCCAGGGTCCTAAGGGGTCTCGAGGTGCAAGAGACAGCTCTGGGAAACAAGGAAGGCCCAAAGAGGAGTCGGGAAGACACTAGAGGAGTGCTAGGGGGACTAGAGAGGAAGAAAGTAAAAAGCGGGGAGCAAGGAAGACGTGCGGAGGTGGTGTGAGGGGACAAGAGAGGTTGTGCAGGGTGTGGAGGGCCAGAAGACAGCTGTGGGGCACAGAAGAAAGCTGAAATGTAGTGGCGCCGAGTGCACAAGGGGGATGCTAAGGGGAGCAGAGGGAAAGAAAAAGGTGGAAGGAGGGGGCCAGAGCAGAAGAGAGGGCTGCTAATGGGTGTGGAGGGCCAACAGAGGGCTGCAGGGCATGAAGAAGGGCTCCACAGGGATTCTGAGGGGACTGCCAGGGTCCTAAGGGGTCTCGAGGTGCAAGAGACAGCTCTGGGAAACAAGGAAGGCCCAAAGAGGAGTCGGGAAGACACTAGAGTTTTAGTAGGGGGAGTAGATGGGAAAAAAGTAAAAAGCGGGGAGCAAGGAAGACGTGCGGAGGTGGTGTGAGGGGACAAGAGAGGTTGTGCAGGGTGTGGAGGGCCAGAAGACAGCTCTGGGGCACAGAAGAAAGCTGAACAAGTAGCGCCGAGTGCACAAGGGGGATGCTAAGGGGAGCAGAGGGGAAGAAAAAGGTGGAAGGAGGGGGCCAGAGCAGAAGAGAGGGCTGCTAATGGGTGTGGAGGGCCAACAGAGGGCTCCAGGGCATGAAGAAGGGCTCCACAGGGATTCTGAGGGGACTGCCAGGGTCCTAAGGGGTCTCGAGGTGCAAGAGACAGCTCTGGGAAACAAGGAAGGCCCAAAGAGGAGTCGGGAAGACACTAGAGGAGTGCTAGGGGGACTAGAGAGGAAGAAAGTAAAAAGCGGGGAGCAAGGAAGACGTGCGGAGGTGGTGTGAGGGGACAAGAGAGGTTGTGCAGGGTGTGGAGGGCCAGAAGACAGCTCTGGGGCACAGAAGAAAGCTGAAATGTAGTGCCAAGTGCACAAGGGGGATGCTAAGGGGAGCAGAGGGAAAGAAAAAGGTGGAAGGAGGGGGCCAGAGCAGAAGAGAGGGCTGCTAAAGGGTGTGGAGGGCCAACAGAGGGCTCCAGGGCATGAAGAAGGGCTCCGGAGGGATTCTGAGGGGACCACCAGGGTCCTAAGGGGTCTCGAGGTGCAAGAGACAGCTCTGGGAAACAAGGAAGGCCCAAAGAGGAGTCGGGAAGACACTAGAGTTTTAGTAGGGGGACTAGATGGGAAAAAAGTAAAAAGCGGGGAGCAAGGAAGACGTGTGGAGGTGGTGTGAGGGGACAAGAGAGGTTGTGCAGGGTGTGGAGGGCCAGAAGACAGCTGTGGGGCACAGAAGAAAGCTGAAATGTAGTGCCGAGTGCACAAGGGGGATGCTAAGGGGAGCAGAGGGAAAGAAAAAGGTGGAAGGAGGGGGCCAGAGCAGAAGAGAGGGCTGCTAAAGGGTGTGGAGGGCCAACAGAGGGCTGCAGGGCATGAAGAAGGGCTCCACAGGGATTCTGAGGGGACTGCCAGGGTCCTAAGGGGTCTCGAGGTGCAAGAGACAGCTCTGGGAAACAAGGAAGGCCCAAAGAGGAGTCGGGAAGACACTAGAGGAGTGCTAGGGGGACTAGAGAGGAAGAAAGTAAAAAGCGGGGAGCAAGGAAGACGTGCGGAGGTGGTGTGAGGGGACAAGAGAGGTTGTGCAGGGTGTGGAGGGCCAGAAGACAGCTCTGGGGCACAGAAGAAAGCTGAAATGTAGTGCCGAGTGCACAAGGGGGATGCTAAGGGGAGCAGAGGGAAAGAAAAAGGTGGAAGGAGGGGGCCAGAGCAGAAGAGAGGGCTGCTAAAGGGTGTGGAGGGCCAACAGAGGGCTGCAGGGCATGAAGAAGGGCTCCGGAGGGATTCTGAGGGGACTGCCAGGGTCCTAAGGGGTCTCGAGGTGCAAGAGACAGCTCTGGGAAACAAGGAAGGCCCAAAGAGGAGTCGGGAAGACACTAGAGGAGTGCTAGGGGGACTAGAGAGGAAGAAAGTAAAAAGCGGGGAGCAAGGAAGACGTGCGGAGGTGGTGTGAGGGGACAAGAGAGGTTGTGCAGGGTGTGGAGGGCCAGAAGACAGCTCTGGGGCACAGAAGAAAGCTGAACAAGTAGCGCCGAGTGCACAAGAGGGATGCTAAGGGGAGCAGAGGGAAAGAAAAAGGTGGAAGGAGGGGGCCAGAGCAGAAGAGAGGGCTGCTAAAGGGTGTGGAGGACCAACAGAGGGCTCCAGGCATGAAGAAGGGCTCCGGAGGGATTCTGAGGGGACTGCCAGGGTCCTAAGGGGTCTCGAGGTGCAAGAGACAGCTCTGGGAAACAAGGAAGGCCCAAAGAGGAGTCGGGAAGACACTAGAGTTTTAGTAGGGGGAGTAGATGGGAAAAAAGTAAAAAGCGGGGAGCAAGGAAGACGTGCGGAGGTGGTGTGAGGGGACAAGAGAGGTTGTGCAGGGTGTGGAGGGCCAGAAGACAGCTCTGGGGCACAGAAGAAAGCTGAAATGTAGTGCCGAGTGCACAAGGGGGATGCTAAGGGGAGCAGAGGGAAAGAAAAAGGTGGAAGGAGGGGGCCAGAGCAGAAGAGAGGGCTGCTAAAGGCTGTGGAGGACCAACAGAGGGCTGCAGGGCATGAAGAAGGGCTCCGGAGGGATTCTGAGGGGACTGCCAGGGTCCTAAGGGGTCTCGAGGTGCAAGAGACAGCTCTGGGAAACAAGGAAGGCCCAAAGAGGAGTCGGGAAGACACTAGAGGAGTGCTAGGGGGACTAGAGAGGAAGAAAGTAAAAAGCGGGGAGCAAGGAAGACGTGCGGAGGTGGTGTGAGGGGACAAGAGAGGTTGTGCAGGGTGTGGAGGGCCAGAAGACAGCTCTGGGGCACAGAAGAAAGCTGAAATGTAGTGGCGAGTGCACAAGGGGGATGCTAAGGGGAGCAGAGGGAAAGAAAAAGGTGGAAGGAGGGGGCCAGAGCAGAAGAGAGGGCTGCTAAAGGGTGTGGAGGGCCAACAGAGGGCTGCAGGGCATGAAGAAGGGCTCCGGAGGGATTCTGAGGGGACTGCCAGGGTCCTAAGGGGTCTCGAGGTGCAAGAGACAGCTCTGGGAAACAAGGAAGGCCCAAAGAGGAGTCGGGAAGACACTAGAGTTTTAGTAGGGGGACTAGATGGGAAAAAAGTAAAAAGCGGGGAGCAAGGAAGACGTGCGGAGGTGGTGTGAGGGGACAAGAGAGGTTGTGCAGGGTGTGGAGGGCCAGAAGACAGCTCTGGGGCACAGAAGAAAGCTGAACAAGTAGCGCCGAGTGCACAAGAGGGATGCTAAGGGGAGCAGAGGGAAAGAAAAAGGTGGAAGGAGGGGGCCAGAGCAGAAGAGAGGGCTGCTAAAGGGTGTGGAGGGCCAACAGAGGGCTCCAGGGCATGAAGAAGGGCTCCGGAGGGATTCTGAGGGGACCACCAGGGTCCTAAGGGGTCTCGAGGTGCAAGAGACAGCTCTGGGAAACAAGGAAGGCCCAAAGAGGAGTCGGGAAGACACTAGAGTTTTAGTAGGGGGACTAGATGGGAAAAAAGTAAAAAGCGGGGAGCAAGGAAGACGTGTGGAGGTGGTGTGAGGGGACAAGAGAGGTTGTGCAGGGTGTGGAGGGCCAGAAGACAGCTCTGGGGCACAGAAGAAAGCTGAACAAGTAGCGCCGGGTGCACAAGGGGGATGCTAAGGGGAGCAGAGGGAAAGAAAAAGGTGGAAGGAGGGGGCCAGAGCAGAAGAGAGGGCTGCTAAAAGGTGTGGAGGACCAACAGAGGGCTCCAGGCATGAAGAAGGGCTCCGGAGGGATTCTGAGGGGACTGCCAGGGTCCTAAGGGGTCTCGAGGTGCAAGAGACAGCTCTGGGAAACAAGGAAGGCCCAAAGAGGAGTCGGGAAGACACTAGAGGAGTGCTAGGGGGACTAGAGAGGAAGAAAGTAAAAAGCGGGGAGCAAGGAAGACGTGCGGAGGTGGTGTGAGGGGACAAGAGAGGTTGTGCAGGGTGTGGAGGGCCAGAAGACAGCTGTGGGGCACAGAAGAAAGCTGAAATGTAGTGGCGCCGAGTGCACAAGGGGGATGCTAAGGGGAGCAGAGGGAAAGAAAAAGGTGGAAGGAGGGGGCCAGAGCAGAAGAGAGGGCTGCTAATGGGTGTGGAGGGCCAACAGAGGGCTGCAGGGCATGAAGAAGGGCTCCACAGGGATTCTGAGGGGACTGCCAGGGTCCTAAGGGGTCTCGAGGTGCAAGAGACAGCTCTGGGAAACAAGGAAGGCCCAAAGAGGAGTCGGGAAGACACTAGAGTTTTAGTAGGGGGAGTAGATGGGAAAAAAGTAAAAAGCGGGGAGCAAGGAAGACGTGCGGAGGTGGTGTGAGGGGACAAGAGAGGTTGTGCAGGGTGTGGAGGGCCAGAAGACAGCTCTGGGGCACAGAAGAAAGCTGAACAAGTAGCGCCGAGTGCACAAGGGGGATGCTAAGGGGAGCAGAGGGGAAGAAAAAGGTGGAAGGAGGGGGCCAGAGCAGAAGAGAGGGCTGCTAATGGGTGTGGAGGGCCAACAGAGGGCTCCAGGGCATGAAGAAGGGCTCCACAGGGATTCTGAGGGGACTGCCAGGGTCCTAAGGGGTCTCGAGGTGCAAGAGACAGCTCTGGGAAACAAGGAAGGCCCAAAGAGGAGTCGGGAAGACACTAGAGGAGTGCTAGGGGGACTAGAGAGGAAGAAAGTAAAAAGCGGGGAGCAAGGAAGACGTCCGGAGGTGGTCTGAGGGGACAAGAGAGGTTGTGCAGGGTGTGGAGGGCCAGAAGACAGCTCTGGGGCACAGAAGAAAGCTGAAATGTAGTGCCGAGTGCACAAGGGGGATGCTAAGGGGAGCAGAGGGAAAGAAAAAGGTGGAAGGAGGGGGCCAGAGCAGAAGAGAGGGCTGCTAAAGGGTGTGGAGGGCCAACAGAGGGCTCCAGGGCATGAAGAAGGGCTCCACAGGGATTCTGAGGGGACTGCCAGGGTCCTAAGGGGTCTCGAGGTGCAAGAGACAGCTCTGGGAAACAAGGAAGGCCCAAAGAGGAGTCGGGAAGACACTAGAGTTTTAGTAGGGGGACTAGATGGGAAAAAAGTAAAAAGCGGGGAGCAAGGAAGACGTGCGGAGGTGGTGTGAGGGGACAAGAGAGGTTGTGCAGGGTGTGGAGGGCCAGAAGACAGCTCTGGGGCACAGAAGAAAGCTGAACAAGTAGCGCCGAGTGCACAAGAGGGATGCTAAGGGGAGCAGAGGGAAAGAAAAAGGTGGAAGGAGGGGGCCAGAGCAGAAGAGAGGGCTGCTAAAGGGTGTGGAGGGCCAACAGAGGGCTCCAGGGCATGAAGAAGGGCTCCGGAGGGATTCTGAGGGGACCACCAGGGTCCTAAGGGGTCTCGAGGTGCAAGAGACAGCTCTGGGAAACAAGGAAGGCCCAAAGAGGAGTCGGGAAGACACTAGAGTTTTAGTAGGGGGACTAGATGGGAAAAAAGTAAAAAGCGGGGAGCAAGGAAGACGTGTGGAGGTGGTGTGAGGGGACAAGAGAGGTTGTGCAGGGTGTGGAGGGCCAGAAGACAGCTCTGGGGCACAGAAGAAAGCTGAAATGTAGTGGCGAGTGCACAAGGGGGATGCTAAGGGGAGCAGAGGGAAAGAAAAAGGTGGAAGGAGGGGGCCAGAGCAGAAGAGAGGGCTGCTAAAGGGTGTGGAGGGCCAACAGAGGGCTCCAGGGCATGAAGAAGGGCTCCACAGGGATTCTGAGGGGACTGCCAGGGTCCTAAGGGGTCTCGAGGTGCAAGAGACAGCTCTGGGAAACAAGGAAGGCCCAAAGAGGAGTCGGGAAGACACTAGAGTTTTAGTAGGGGGAGTAGATGGGAAAAAAGTAAAAAGCGGGGAGCAAGGAAGACGTGCGGAGGTGGTGTGAGGGGACAAGAGAGGTTGTGCAGGGTGTGGAGGGCCAGAAGACAGCTGTGGGGCACAGAAGAAAGCTGAAATGTAGTGGCGAGTGCACAAGGGGGATGCTAAGGGGAGCAGAGGGAAAGAAAAAGGTGGAAGGAGGGGGCCAGAGCAGAAGAGAGGGCTGCTAATGGGTGTGGAGGGCCAACAGAGGGCTGCAGGGCATGAAGAAGGGCTCCACAGGGATTCTGAGGGGACTGCCAGGGTCCTAAGGGGTCTCGAGGTGCAAGAGACAGCTCTGGGAAACAAGGAAGGCCCAAAGAGGAGTCGGGAAGACACTAGAGTTTTAGTAGGGGGAGTAGATGGGAAAAAAGTAAAAAGCGGGGAGCAAGGAAGACGTGCGGAGGTGGTGTGAGGGGACAAGAGAGGTTGTGCAGGGTGTGGAGGGCCAGAAGACAGCTCTGGGGCACAGAAGAAAGCTGAACAAGTAGCGCCGAGTGCACAAGGCGGGTGCTAAGGGGAGCAGAGGGAAAGAAAAAGGTGGAAGGAGGGGGCCAGAGCAGAAGAGAGGGCTGCTAAAGGGTGTGGAGGACCAACAGAGGGCTCCAGGCATGAAGAAGGGCTCCGGAGGGATTCTGAGGGGACTGCCAGGGTCCTAAGGGGTCTCGAGGTGCAAGAGACAGCTCTGGGAAACAAGGAAGGCCCAAAGAGGAGTCGGGAAGACACTAGAGGAGTGCTAGGGGGACTAGAGAGGAAGAAAGTAAAAAGCGGGGAGCAAGGAAGACGTGCGGAGGTGGTGTGAGGGGACAAGAGAGGTTGTGCAGGGTGTGGAGGGCCAGAAGACAGCTCTGGGGCACAGAAGAAAGCTGAACAAGTAGCGCCGAGTGCACAAGGGGGATGCTAAGGGGAGCAGAGGGAAAGAAAAAGGTGGAAGGAGGGGGCCAGAGCAGAAGAGAGGGCTGCTAAAGGGTGTGGAGGGCCAACAGAGGGCTCCAGGGCATGAAGAAGGGCTCCGGAGGGATTCTGAGGGGACTGCCAGGGTCCTAAGTGGGCTTGAGGTGCAAGAGACAGCTCTGGGAAACAAGGAAGGCCCAAAGAGGAGTCGGGAAGACACTAGAGGAGTGCTAGGGGGACTAGATGGGAAAAAAGTAAAAAGCGGGGAGCAAGGAAGACGTGCGGAGGTGGTGTGAGGGGACAAGAGAGGTTGTGCAGGGTGTGGAGGGCCAGAAGACAGCTCTGGGGCACAGAAGAAAGCTGAAATGTAGTGGCGAGTGCACAAGGGGGATGCTAAGGGGAGCAGAGGGAAAGAAAAAGGTGGAAGGAGGGGGCCAGAGCAGAAGAGAGGGCTGCTAAAGGGTGTGGAGGGCCAACAGAGGGCTGCAGGGCATGAAGAAGGGCTCCACAGGGATTCTGAGGGGACTGCCAGGGTCCTAAGGGGTCTCGAGGTGCAAGAGACAGCTCTGGGAAACAAGGAAGGCCCAAAGAGGAGTCGGGAAGACACTAGAGTTTTAGTAGGGGGACTAGAGAGGAAGAAAGTAAAAAGCGGGGAGCAAGGAAGACGTGCGGAGGTGGTGTGAGGGGACAAGAGAGGTTGTGCAGGGTGTGGAGGGCCAGAAGACAGCTCTGGGGCACAGAAGAAAGCTGAAATGTAGTGGCGAGTGCACAAGGGGGATGCTAAGGGGAGCAGAGGGAAAGAAAAAGGTGGAAGGAGGGGGCCAGAGCAGAAGAGAGGGCTGCTAAAGGGTGTGGAGGGCCAACAGAGGGCTCCAGGGCATGAAGAAGGGCTCCGGAGGGATTCTGAGGGGACTGCCAGGGTCCTAAGGGGTCTCGAGGTGCAAGAGACAGCTCTGGGAAACAAGGAAGGCCCAAAGAGGAGTCGGGAAGACACTAGAGGAGTGCTAGGGGGACTAGAGAGGAAGAAAGTAAAAAGCGGGGAGCAAGGAAGACGTGCGGAGGTGGTGTGAGGGGACAAGAGAGGTTGTGCAGGGTGTGGAGGGCCAGAAGACAGCTCTGGGGCACAGAAGAAAGCTGAAATGTAGTGCCGAGTGCACAAGGGGGATGCTAAGGGGAGCAGAGGGAAAGAAAAAGGTGGAAGGAGGGGGCCAGAGCAGAAGAGAGGGCTGCTAAAGGGTGTGGAGGGCCAACAGAGGGCTCCAGGGCATGAAGAAGGGCTCCACAGGGATTCTGAGGGGACTGCCAGGGTCCTAAGGGGTCTCGAGGTGCAAGAGACAGCTCTGGGAAACAAGGAAGGCCCAAAGAGGAGTCGGGAAGACACTAGAGTTTTAGTAGGGGGACTAGATGGGAAAAAAGTAAAAAGCAGGGAGCAAGGAAGACGTGCGGAGGTGGTGTGAGGGGACAAGAGAGGTTGTGCAGGGTGTGGAGGGCCAGAAGACAGCTCTGGGGCACAGAAGAAAGCTGAACAAGTAGCGCCGAGTGCACAAGGGGGATGCTAAGGGGAGCAGAGGGAAAGAAAAAGGTGGAAGGAGGGGGCCAGAGCAGAAGAGAGGGCTGCTAATGGGTGTGGAGGGCCAACAGAGGGCTCCAGGGCATGAAGAAGGGCTCCGGAGGGATTCTGAGGGGACTGCCAGGGTCCTAAGGGGTCTCGAGGTGCAAGAGACAGCTCTGGGAAACAAGGAAGGCCCAAAGAGGAGTCGGGAAGACACTAGAGGAGTGCTAGGGGGACTAGAGAGGAAGAAAGTAAAAAGCGGGGAGCAAGGAAGACGTGCGGAGGTGGTGTGAGGGGACAAGAGAGGTTGTGCAGGGTGTGGAGGGCCAGAAGACAGCTGTGGGGCACAGAAGAAAGCTGAAATGTAGTGCCGAGTGCACAAGGGGGATGCTAAGGGGAGCAGAGGGAAAGAAAAAGGTGGAAGGAGGGGGCCAGAGCAGAAGAGAGGGCTGCTAAAGGGTGTGGAGGGCCAACAGAGGGCTGCAGGGCATGAAGAAGGGCTCCACAGGGATTCTGAGGGGACTGCCAGGGTCCTAAGGGGTCTCGAGGTGCAAGAGACAGCTCTGGGAAACAAGGAAGGGCCAAAGAGGAGTCGGGAAGACACTAGAGTTTTAGTAGGGGGAGTAGATGGGAAAAAAGTAAAAAGCGGGGAGCAAGGAAGACGTGCGGAGGTGGTGTGAGGGGACAAGAGAGGTTGTGCAGGGTGTGGAGGGCCAGAAGACAGCTCTGGGGCACAGAAGAAAGCTGAAATGTAGTGGCGAGTGCACAAGGGGGATGCTAAGGGGAGCAGAGGGAAAGAAAAAGGTGGAAGGAGGGGGCCAGAGCAGAAGAGAGGGCTGCTAAAGGGTGTGGAGGGCCAACAGAGGGCTGCAGGGCATGAAGAAGGGCTCCACAGGGATTCTGAGGGGACTGCCAGGGTCCTAAGGGGTCTCGAGGTGCAAGAGACAGCTCTGGGAAACAAGGAAGGCCCAAAGAGGAGTCGGGAAGACACTAGAGTTTTAGTAGGGGGACTAGATGGGAAAAAAGTAAAAAGCGGGGAGCAAGGAAGACGTGCGGAGGTGGTGTGAGGGGACAAGAGAGGTTGTGCAGGGTGTGGAGGGCCAGAAGACAGCTCTGGGGCACAGAAGAAAGCTGAACAAGTAGCGCCGAGTGCACAAGGGGGATGCTAAGGGGAGCAGAGGGAAAGAAAAAGGTGGAAGGAGGGGGCCAGAGCAGAAGAGAGGGCTGCTAAAGGGTGTGGAGGGCCAACAGAGGGCTGCAGGGCATGAAGAAGGGCTCCGGAGGGATTCTGAGGGGACTGCCAGGGTCCTAAGGGGTCTCGAGGTGCAAGAGACAGCTCTGGGAAACAAGGAAGGCCCAAAGAGGAGTCGGGAAGACACTAGAGTTTTAGTAGGGGGAGTAGATGGGAAAAAAGTAAAAAGCGGGGAGCAAGGAAGACGTGCGGAGGTGGTGTGAGGGGACAAGAGAGGTTGTGCAGGGTGTGGAGGGCCAGAAGACAGCTCTGGGGCACAGAAGAAAGCTGAACAAGTAGCGCCGAGTGCACAAGGGGGATGCTAAGGGGAGCAGAGGGAAAGAAAAAGGTGGAAGGAGGGGGCCAGAGCACAAGAGAGGGTGCTAAAGGGTGTGGAGGGCCAACAGAGGGCTGCAGGGCATGAAGAAGGGCTCCACAGGGATTCTGAGGGGACTGCCAGGGTCCTAAGGGGTCTCGAGGTGCAAGAGACAGCTCTGGGAAACAAGGAAGGCCCAAAGAGGAGTCGGGAAGACACTAGAGTTTTAGTAGGGGGAGTAGATGGGAAAAAAGTAAAAAGCGGGGAGCAAGGAAGACGTGCGGAGGTGGTGTGAGGGGACAAGAGAGGTTGTGCAGGGTGTGGAGGGCCAGAAGACAGCTCTGGGGCACAGAAGAAAGCTGAACAAGTAGCGCCGGGTGCACAAGGGGGATGCTAAGGGGAGCAGAGGGAAAGAAAAAGGTGGAAGGAGGGGGCCAGAGCAGAAGAGAGGGCTGCTAAAAGGTGTGGAGGACCAACAGAGGGCTCCAGGGCATGAAGAAGGGCTCCGGAGGGATTCTGAGGGGACTGCCAGGGTCCTAAGGGGTCTCGAGGTGCAAGAGACAGCTCTGGGAAACAAGGAAGGCCCAAAGAGGAGTCGGGAAGACACTAGAGGAGTGCTAGGGGGACTAGAGAGGAAGAAAGTAAAAAGCGGGGAGCAAGGAAGACGTGCGGAGGTGGTGTGAGGGGACAAGAGAGGTTGTGCAGGGTGTGGAGGGCCAGAAGACAGCTCTGGGGCACAGAAGAAAGCTGAAATGTAGTGGCGCCGAGTGCACAAGGGGGATGCTAAGGGGAGCAGAGGGAAAGAAAAAGGTGGAAGGAGGGGGCCAGAGCAGAAGAGAGGGCTGCTAATGGGTGTGGAGGGCCAACAGAGGGCTGCAGGGCATGAAGAAGGGCTCCACAGGGATTCTGAGGGGACTGCCAGGGTCCTAAGGGGTCTCGAGGTGCAAGAGACAGCTCTGGGAAACAAGGAAGGCCCAAAGAGGAGTCGGGAAGACACTAGAGTTTTAGTAGGGGGAGTAGATGGGAAAAAAGTAAAAAGCGGGGAGCAAGGAAGACGTGCGGAGGTGGTGTGAGGGGACAAGAGAGGTTGTGCAGGGTGTGGAGGGCCAGAAGACAGCTCTGGGGCACAGAAGAAAGCTGAACAAGTAGCGCCGAGTGCACAAGGGGGATGCTAAGGGGAGCAGAGGGGAAGAAAAAGGTGGAAGGAGGGGGCCAGAGCAGAAGAGAGGGCTGCTAATGGGTGTGGAGGGCCAACAGAGGGCTCCAGGGCATGAAGAAGGGCTCCACAGGGATTCTGAGGGGACTGCCAGGGTCCTAAGGGGTCTCGAGGTGCAAGAGACAGCTCTGGGAAACAAGGAAGGCCCAAAGAGGAGTCGGGAAGACACTAGAGGAGTGCTAGGGGGACTAGAGAGGAAGAAAGTAAAAAGCGGGGAGCAAGGAAGACGTGCGGAGGTGGTGTGAGGGGACAAGAGAGGTTGTGCAGGGTGTGGAGGGCCAGAAGACAGCTCTGGGGCACAGAAGAAAGCTGAAATGTAGTGGCGCCGAGTGCACAAGGGGGATGCTAAGGGGAGCAGAGGGAAAGAAAAAGGTGGAAGGAGGGGGCCAGAGCAGAAGAGAGGGCTGCTAAAGGGTGTGGAGGGCCAACAGAGGGCTCCAGGGCATGAAGAAGGGCTCCACAGGGATTCTGAGGGGACTGCCAGGGTCCTAAGGGGTCTCGAGGTGCAAGAGACAGCTCTGGGAAACAAGGAAGGCCCAAAGAGGAGTCGGGAAGACACTAGAGTTTTAGTAGGGGGACTAGATGGGAAAAAAGTAAAAAGCGGGGAGCAAGGAAGACGTGCGGAGGTGGTGTGAGGGGACAAGAGAGGTTGTGCAGGGTGTGGAGGGCCAGAAGACAGCTCTGGGGCACAGAAGAAAGCTGAACAAGTAGCGCCGAGTGCACAAGAGGGATGCTAAGGGGAGCAGAGGGAAAGAAAAAGGTGGAAGGAGGGGGCCAGAGCAGAAGAGAGGGCTGCTAAAGGGTGTGGAGGGCCAACAGAGGGCTCCAGGGCATGAAGAAGGGCTCCGGAGGGATTCTGAGGGGACCACCAGGGTCCTAAGGGGTCTCGAGGTGCAAGAGACAGCTCTGGGAAACAAGGAAGGCCCAAAGAGGAGTCGGGAAGACACTAGAGTTTTAGTAGGGGGACTAGATGGGAAAAAAGTAAAAAGCGGGGAGCAAGGAAGACGTGTGGAGGTGGTGTGAGGGGACAAGAGAGGTTGTGCAGGGTGTGGAGGGCCAGAAGACAGCTCTGGGGCACAGAAGAAAGCTGAAATGTAGTGGCGAGTGCACAAGGGGGATGCTAAGGGGAGCAGAGGGAAAGAAAAAGGTGGAAGGAGGGGGCCAGAGCAGAAGAGAGGGCTGCTAAAGGGTGTGGAGGGCCAACAGAGGGCTGCAGGGCATGAAGAAGGGCTCCGGAGGGATTCTGAGGGGACTGCCAGGGTCCTAAGGGGTCTCGAGGTGCAAGAGACAGCTCTGGGAAACAAGGAAGGCCCAAAGAGGAGTCGGGAAGACACTAGAGTTTTAGTAGGGGGAGTAGATGGGAAAAAAGTAAAAAGCGGGGAGCAAGGAAGACGTGCGGAGGTGGTGTGAGGGGACAAGAGAGGTTGTGCAGGGTGTGGAGGGCCAGAAGACAGCTCTGGGGCACAGAAGAAAGCTGAACAAGTAGCGCCGAGTGCACAAGGGGGATGCTAAGGGGAGCAGAGGGAAAGAAAAAGGTGGAAGGAGGGGGCCAGAGCACAAGAGAGGGCTGCTAAAGGGTGTGGAGGACCAACAGAGGGCTCCAGGGCATGAAGAAGGGCTCCACAGGGATTCTGAGGGGACTGCCAGGGTCCTAAGGGGTCTCGAGGTGCAAGAGACAGCTCTGGGAAACAAGGAAGGCCCAAAGAGGAGTCGGGAAGACACTAGAGTTTTAGTAGGGGGACTAGATGGGAAAAAAGTAAAAAGCGGGGAGCAAGGAAGACGTGCGGAGGTGGTGTGAGGGGACAAGAGAGGTTGTGCAGGGTGTGGAGGGCCAGAAGACAGCTCTGGGGCACAGAAGAAAGCTGAAATGTAGTGCCGAGTGCACAAGGGGGATGCTAAGGGGAGCAGAGGGAAAGAAAAAGGTGGAAGGAGGGGGCCAGAGCAGAAGAGAGGGCTGCTAATGGGTGTGGAGGGCCAACAGAGGGCTCCAGGGCATGAAGAAGGGCTCCGGAGGGATTCTGAGGGGACTGCCAGGGTCCTAAGGGGTCTCGAGGTGCAAGAGACAGCTCTGGGAAACAAGGAAGGCCCAAAGAGGAGTCGGGAAGACACTAGAGGAGTGCTAGGGGGACTAGAGAGGAAGAAAGTAAAAAGCGGGGAGCAAGGAAGACGTGCGGAGGTGGTGTGAGGGGACAAGAGAGGTTGTGCAGGGTGTGGAGGGCCAGAAGACAGCTGTGGGGCACAGAAGAAAGCTGAAATGTAGTGCCGAGTGCACAAGGGGGATGCTAAGGGGAGCAGAGGGAAAGAAAAAGGTGGAAGGAGGGGGCCAGAGCAGAAGAGAGGGCTGCTAAAGGGTGTGGAGGGCCAACAGAGGGCTGCAGGGCATGAAGAAGGGCTCCGGAGGGATTCTGAGGGGACTGCCAGGGTCCTAAGGGGTCTCGAGGTGCAAGAGACAGCTCTGGGAAACAAGGAAGGCCCAAAGAGGAGTCGGGAAGACACTAGAGTTTTAGTAGGGGGACTAGATGGGAAAAAAGTAAAAAGCGGGGAGCAAGGAAGACGTGCGGAGGTGGTGTGAGGGGACAAGAGAGGTTGTGCAGGGTGTGGAGGGCCAGAAGACAGCTCTGGGGCACAGAAGAAAGCTGAACAAGTAGCGCCGGGTGCACAAGGGGGATGCTAAGGGGAGCAGAGGGAAAGAAAAAGGTGGAAGGAGGGGGCCAGAGCAGAAGAGAGGGCTGCTAAAAGGTGTGGAGGACCAACAGAGGGCTCCAGGCATGAAGAAGGGCTCCGGAGGGATTCTGAGGGGACTGCCAGGGTCCTAAGGGGTCTCGAGGTGCAAGAGACAGCTCTGGGAAACAAGGAAGGCCCAAAGAGGAGTCGGGAAGACACTAGAGGAGTGCTAGGGGGACTAGAGAGGAAGAAAGTAAAAAGCGGGGAGCAAGGAAGACGTGCGGAGGTGGTGTGAGGGGACAAGAGAGGTTGTGCAGGGTGTGGAGGGCCAGAAGACAGCTCTGGGGCACAGAAGAAAGCTGAAATGTAGTGGCGAGTGCACAAGGGGGATGCTAAGGGGAGCAGAGGGAAAGAAAAAGGTGGAAGGAGGGGGCCAGAGCAGAAGAGAGGGCTGCTAAAGGGTGTGGAGGGCCAACAGAGGGCTCCAGGGCATGAAGAAGGGCTCCACAGGGATTCTGAGGGGACTGCCAGGGTCCTAAGGGGTCTCGAGGTGCAAGAGACAGCTCTGGGAAACAAGGAAGGCCCAAAGAGGAGTCGGGAAGACACTAGAGTTTTAGTAGGGGGAGTAGATGGGAAAAAAGTAAAAAGCGGGGAGCAAGGAAGACGTGCGGAGGTGGTGTGAGGGGACAAGAGAGGTTGTGCAGGGTGTGGAGGGCCAGAAGACAGCTCTGGGGCACAGAAGAAAGCTGAAATGTAGTGCCGAGTGCACAAGGGGGATTCTAAGGGGAGCAGAGGGAAAGAAAAAGGTGGAAGGAGGGGGCCAGAGCAGAAGAGAGGGCTGCTAAAGAGTGTGGAGGGCCAACAGAGGGCTCCAGGGCATGAAGAAGGGCTCCACAGGGATTCTGAGGGGACCGCCAGGGTCCTAAGTGGGCTTGAGGTGCAAGAGACAGCTCTGGGAAACAAGGAAGGCCCAAAGAGGAGTCGGGAAGACACTAGAGTTTTAGTAGGGGGACTAGATGGGAAAAAAGTAAAAAGCGGGGAGCAAGGAAGACGTGCGGAGGTGGTGTGAGGGGACAAGAGAGGTTGTGCAGGGTGTGGAGGGCCAGAAGACAGCTCTGGGGCACAGAAGAAAGCTGAACAAGTAGCGCCGAGTGCACAAGGGGGATGCTAAGGGGAGCAGAGGGAAAGAAAAAGGTGGAAGGAGGGGGCCAGAGCAGAAGAGAGGGCTGCTAAAGGGTGTGGAGGGCCAACAGAGGGCTGCAGGGCATGAAGAAGGGCTCCGGAGGGATTCTGAGGGGACTGCCAGGGTCCTAAGGGGTCTCGAGGTGCAAGAGACAGCTCTGGGAAACAAGGAAGGCCCAAAGAGGAGTCGGGAAGACACTAGAGTTTTAGTAGGGGGAGTAGATGGGAAGAAAGTAAAAAGCGGGGAGCAAGGAAGACGTGCGGAGGTGGTGTGAGGGGACAAGAGAGGTTGTGCAGGGTGTGGAGGGCCAGAAGACAGCTCTGGGGCACAGAAGAAAGCTGAACAAGTAGCGCCGAGTGCACAAGGGGGATGCTAAGGGGAGCAGAGGGGAAGAAAAAGGTGGAAGGAGGGGGCCAGAGCAGAAGAGAGGGCTGCTAAAAGGTGTGGAGGACCAACAGAGGGCTCCAGGCATGAAGAAGGGCTCCGGAGGGATTCTGAGGGGACTGCCAGGGTCCTAAGGGGTCTCGAGGTGCAAGAGACAGCTCTGGGAAACAAGGAAGGCCCAAAGAGGAGTCGGGAAGACACTAGAGGAGTGCTAGGGGGACTAGAGAGGAAGAAAGTAAAAAGCGGGGAGCAAGGAAGACGTGCGGAGGTGGTGTGAGGGGACAAGAGAGGTTGTGCAGGGTGTGGAGGGCCAGAAGACAGCTCTGGGGCACAGAAGAAAGCTGAAATGTAGTGGCGAGTGCACAAGGGGGATGCTAAGGGGAGCAGAGGGAAAGAAAAAGGTGGAAGGAGGGGGCCAGAGCAGAAGAGAGGGCTGCTAAAGGGTGTGGAGGGCCAACAGAGGGCTGCAGGGCATGAAGAAGGGCTCCACAGGGATTCTGAGGGGACTGCCAGGGTCCTAAGGGGTCTCGAGGTGCAAGAGACAGCTCTGGGAAACAAGGAAGGCCCAAAGAGGAGTCGGGAAGACACTAGAGTTTTAGTAGGGGGACTAGATGGGAAAAAAGTAAAAAGCGGGGAGCAAGGAAGACGTGCGGAGGTGGTGTGAGGGGACAAGAGAGGTTGTGCAGGGTGTGGAGGGCCAGAAGACAGCTCTGGGGCACAGAATAAAGCTGAACAAGTAGCGCCGAGTGCACAAGGGGGATGCTAAGGGGAGCAGAGGGAAAGAAAAAGGTGGAAGGAGGGGGCCAGAGCAGAAGAGAGGGCTGCTAATGGGTGTGGAGGGCCAACAGAGGGCTGCAGGGCATGAAGAAGGGCTCCACAGGGATTCTGAGGGGACTGCCAGGGTCCTAAGGGGTCTCGAGGTGCAAGAGACAGCTCTGGGAAACAAGGAAGGCCCAAAGAGGAGTCGGGAAGACACTAGAGGAGTGCTAGGGGGACTAGAGAGGAAGAAAGTAAAAAGCGGGGAGCAAGGAAGACGTGCGGAGGTGGTGTGAGGGGACAAGAGAGGTTGTGCAGGGTGTGGAGGGCCAGAAGACAGCTGTGGGGCACAGAAGAAAGCTGAAATGTAGTGCCGAGTGCACAAGGGGGATGCTAAGGGGAGCAGAGGGAAAGAAAAAGGTGGAAGGAGGGGGCCAGAGCAGAAGAGAGGGCTGCTAAAGGGTGTGGAGAGCCAACAGAGGGCTGCAGGGCATGAAGAAGGGCTCCACAGGGATTCTGAGGGGACTGCCAGGGTCCTAAGGGGTCTCGAGGTGCAAGAGACAGCTCTGGGAAACAAGGAAGGCCCAAAGAGGAGTCGGGAAGACACTAGAGTTTTAGTAGGGGGACTAGATGGGAAGAAAGTAAAAAGCGGGGAGCAAGGAAGACGTGCGGAGGTGGTGTGAGGGGACAAGAGAGGTTGTGCAGGGTGTGGAGGGCCAGAAGACAGCTCTGGGGCACAGAAGAAAGCTGAACAAGTAGCGCCGGGTGCACAAGGGGGATGCTAAGGGGAGCAGAGGGAAAGAAAAAGGTGGAAGGAGGGGGCCAGAGCAGAAGAGAGGGCTGCTAAAAGGTGTGGAGGACCAACAGAGGGCTCCAGGCATGAAGAAGGGCTCCGGAGGGATTCTGAGGGGACTGCCAGGGTCCTAAGGGGTCTCGAGGTGCAAGAGACAGCTCTGGGAAACAAGGAAGGCCCAAAGAGGAGTCGGGAAGACACTAGAGTTTTAGTAGGGGGACTAGATGGGAAAAAAGTAAAAAGCGGGGAGCAAGGAAGACGTGCGGAGGTGGTGTGAGGGGACAAGAGAGGTTGTGCAGGGTGTGGAGGGCCAGAAGACAGCTCTGGGGCACAGAAGAAAGCTGAACAAGTAGCGCCGAGTGCACAAGGGGGATGCTAAGGGGAGCAGAGGGAAAGAAAAAGGTGGAAGGAGGGGGCCAGAGCAGAAGAGAGGGCTGCTAAAGGGTGTGGAGGGCCAACAGAGGGCTCCAGGGCATGAAGAAGGGCTCCACAGGGATTCTGAGGGGACTGCCAGGGTCCTAAGGGGTCTCGAGGTGCAAGAGACAGCTCTGGGAAACAAGGAAGGCCCAAAGAGGAGTCGGGAAGACACTAGAGGAGTGCTAGGGGGACTAGAGAGGAAGAAAGTAAAAAGCGGGGAGCAAGGAAGACGTGCGGAGGTGGTGTGAGGGGACAAGAGAGGTTGTGCAGGGTGTGGAGGGCCAGAAGACAGCTGTGGGGCACAGAAGAAAGCTGAAATGTAGTGCCGAGTGCACAAGGGGGATGCTAAGGGGAGCAGAGGGAAAGAAAAAGGTGGAAGGAGGGGGCCAGAGCAGAAGAGAGGGCTGCTAAAGGGTGTGGAGGGCCAACAGAGGGCTGCAGGGCATGAAGAAGGGCTCCGGAGGGATTCTGAGGGGACTGCCAGGGTCCTAAGGGGTCTCGAGGTGCAAGAGACAGCTCTGGGAAACAAGGAAGGCCCAAAGAGGAGTCGGGAAGACACTAGAGGAGTGCTAGGGGGACTAGAGAGGAAGAAAGTAAAAAGCGGGGAGCAAGGAAGACGTGCGGAGGTGGTGTGAGGGGACAAGAGAGGTTGTGCAGGGTGTGGAGGGCCAGAAGACAGCTCTGGGGCACAGAAGAAAGCTGAAATGTAGTGGCGAGTGCACAAGGGGGATGCTAAGGGGAGCAGAGGGAAAGAAAAAGGTGGAAGGAGGGGGCCAGAGCAGAAGAGAGGGCTGCTAAAGGGTGTGGAGGGCCAACAGAGGGCTGCAGGGCATGAAGAAGGGCTCCGGAGGGATTCTGAGGGGACTGCCAGGGTCCTAAGGGGTCTCGAGGTGCAAGAGACAGCTCTGGGAAACAAGGAAGGCCCAAAGAGGAGTCGGGAAGACACTAGAGTTTTAGTAGGGGGAGTAGATGGGAAAAAAGTAAAAAGCGGGGAGCAAGGAAGACGTGCGGAGGTGGTGTGAGGGGACAAGAGAGGTTGTGCAGGGTGTGGAGGGCCAGAAGACAGCTCTGGGGCACAGAAGAAAGCTGAACAAGTAGCGCTGAGTGCACAAGGGGGATGCTAAGGGGAGCAGAGGGAAAGAAAAAGGTGGAAGGAGGGGGCCAGAGCAGAAGAGAGGGCTGCTAATGGGTGTGGAGGGCCAACAGAGGGCTCCAGGGCATGAAGAAGGGCTCCACAGGGATTCTGAGGGGACTACCAGGGTCCTAAGGGGTCTCGAGGTGCAAGAGACAGCTCTGGGAAACAAGGAAGGCCCAAAGAGGAGTCGGGAAGACACTAGAGTTTTAGTAGGGGGACTAGATGGGAAAAAAGTAAAAAGCGGGGAGCAAGGAAGACGTGTGGAGGTGGTGTGAGGGGACAAGAGAGGTTGTGCAGGGTGTGGAGGGCCAGAAGACAGCTCTGGGGCACAGAAGAAAGCTGAAATGTAGTGGCGAGTGCACAAGGGGGATGCTAAGGGGAGCAGAGGGGAAGAAAAAGGTGGAAGGAGGGGGCCAGAGCAGAAGAGAGGGCTGCTAAAGGGTGTGGAGGGCCAACAGAGGGCTCCCGGGCATGAAGAAGGGCTCCACAGGGATTCTGAGGGGACTGCCAGGGTCCTAAGGGGTCTCGAGGTGCAAGAGACAGCTCTGGGAAACAAGGAAGGCCCAAAGAGGAGTCGGGAAGACACTAGAGTTTTAGTAGGGGGAGTAGATGGGAAAAAAGTAAAAAGCGGGGAGCAAGGAAGACGTGCGGAGGTGGTGTGAGGGGACAAGAGAGGTTGTGCAGGGTGTGGAGGGCCAGAAGACAGCTCTGGGGCACAGAAGAAAGCTGAACAAGTAGCGCCGGGTGCACAAGGGGGATGCTAAGGGGAGCAGAGGGAAAGAAAAAGGTGGAAGGAGGGGGCCAGAGCAGAAGAGAGGGCTGCTAAAAGGTGTGGAGGACCAACAGAGGGCTCCAGGCATGAAGAAGGGCTCCGGAGGGATTCTGAGGGGACTGCCAGGGTCCTAAGGGGTCTCGAGGTGCAAGAGACAGCTCTGGGAAACAAGGAAGGCCCAAAGAGGAGTCGGGAAGACACTAGAGGAGTGCTAGGGGGACTAGAGAGGAAGAAAGTAAAAAGCGGGGAGCAAGGAAGACGTGCGGAGGTGGTGTGAGGGGACAAGAGAGGTTGTGCAGGGTGTGGAGGGCCAGAAGACAGCTCTGGGGCACAGAAGAAAGCTGAAATGTAGTGGCGCCGAGTGCACAAGGGGGATGCTAAGGGGAGCAGAGGGAAAGAAAAAGGTGGATGGAGGGGGCCAGAGCAGAAGAGAGGGCTGCTAATGGGTGTGGAGGGCCAACAGAGGGCTGCAGGGCATGAAGAAGGGCTCCACAGGGATTCTGAGGGGACTGCCAGGGTCCTAAGGGGTCTCGAGGTGCAAGAGACAGCTCTGGGAAACAAGGAAGGCCCAAAGAGGAGTCGGGAAGACACTAGAGTTTTAGTAGGGGGAGTAGATGGGAAAAAAGTAAAAAGCGGGGAGCAAGGAAGACGTGCGGAGGTGGTGTGAGGGGACAAGAGAGGTTGTGCAGGGTGTGGAGGGCCAGAAGACAGCTCTGGGGCACAGAAGAAAGCTGAACAAGTAGCGCCGAGTGCACAAGGGGGATGCTAAGGGGAGCAGAGGGGAAGAAAAAGGTGGAAGGAGGGGGCCAGAGCAGAAGAGAGGGCTGCTAATGGGTGTGGAGGGCCAACAGAGGGCTCCAGGGCATGAAGAAGGGCTCCGGAGGGATTCTGAGGGGACTGCCAGGGTCCTAAGGGGTCTCGAGGTGCAAGAGACAGCTCTGGGAAACAAGGAAGGCCCAAAGAGGAGTCGGGAAGACACTAGAGGAGTGCTAGGGGGACTAGAGAGGAAGAAAGTAAAAAGCGGGGAGCAAGGAAGACGTGCGGAGGTGGTGTGAGGGGACAAGAGAGGTTGTGCAGGGTGTGGAGGGCCAGAAGACAGCTCTGGGGCACAGAAGAAAGCTGAAATGTAGTGGCGAGTGCACAAGGGGGATGCTAAGGGGAGCAGAGGGAAAGAAAAAGGTGGAAGGAGGGGGCCAGAGCAGAAGAGAGGGCTGCTAAAGGGTGTGGAGAGCCAACAGAGGGCTGCAGGGCATGAAGAAGGGCTCCACAGGGATTCTGAGGGGACTGCCAGGGTCCTAAGGGGTCTCGAGGTGCAAGAGACAGCTCTGGGAAACAAGGAAGGCCCAAAGAGGAGTCGGGAAGACACTAGAGTTTTAGTAGGGGGACTAGATGGGAAGAAAGTAAAAAGCGGGGAGCAAGGAAGACGTGCGGAGGTGGTGTGAGGGGACAAGAGAGGTTGTGCAGGGTGTGGAGGGCCAGAAGACAGCTCTGGGGCACAGAAGAAAGCTGAACAAGTAGCGCCGGGTGCACAAGGGGGATGCTAAGGGGAGCAGAGGGAAAGAAAAAGGTGGAAGGAGGGGGCCAGAGCAGAAGAGAGGGCTGCTAAAGGGTGTGGAGGGCCAACAGAGGGCTCCAGGGCATGAAGAAGGGCTCCGGAGGGATTCTGAGGGGACTGCCAGGGTCCTAAGGGGTCTCGAGGTGCAAGAGACAGCTCTGGGAAACAAGGAAGGCCCAAAGAGGAGTCGGGAAGACACTAGAGTTTTAGTAGGGGGAGTAGATGGGAAAAAAGTAAAAAGCGGGGAGCAAGGAAGACGTGCGGAGGTGGTGTGAGGGGACAAGAGAGGTTGTGCAGGGTGTGGAGGGCCAGAAGACAGCTCTGGGGCACAGAAGAAAGCTGAACAAGTAGCGCCGAGTGCACAAGGGGGATGCTAAGGGGAGCAGAGGGAAAGAAAAAGGTGGAAGGAGGGGGCCAGAGCAGAAGAGAGGGCTGCTAAAGGCTGTGGAGGACCAACAGAGGGCTGCAGGGCATGAAGAAGGGCTCCGGAGGGATTCTGAGGGGACTGCCAGGGTCCTAAGGGGTCTCGAGGTGCAAGAGACAGCTCTGGGAAACAAGGAAGGCCCAAAGAGGAGTCGGGAAGACACTAGAGTTTTAGTAGGGGGACTAGATGGGAAAAAAGTAAAAAGCGGGGAGCAAGGAAGACGTGCGGAGGTGGTGTGAGGGGACAAGAGAGGTTGTGCAGGGTGTGGAGGGCCAGAAGACAGCTCTGGGGCACAGAAGAAAGCTGAACAAGTAGCGCCGAGTGCACAAGGGGGATGCTAAGGGGAGCAGAGGGAAAGAAAAAGGTGGAAGGAGGGGGCCAGAGCAGAAGAGAGGGCTGCTAAAGGGTGTGGAGGGCCAACAGAGGGCTGCAGGGCATGAAGAAGGGCTCCACAGGGATTCTGAGGGGACTGCCAGGGTCCTAAGGGGTCTCGAGGTGCAAGAGACAGCTCTGGGAAACAAGGAAGGCCCAAAGAGGAGTCGGGAAGACACTAGAGGAGTGCTAGGGGGACTAGAGAGGAAGAAAGTAAAAAGCGGGGAGCAAGGAAGACGTGCGGAGGTGGTGTGAGGGGACAAGAGAGGTTGTGCAGGGTGTGGAGGGCCAGAAGACAGCTCTGGGGCACAGAAGAAAGCTGAAATGTAGTGGCGAGTGCACAAGGGGGATGCTAAGGGGAGCAGAGGGAAAGAAAAAGGTGGAAGGAGGGGGCCAGAGCAGAAGAGAGGGCTGCTAAAGGGTGTGGAGGGCCAACAGAGGGCTGCAGGGCATGAAGAAGGGCTCCGGAGGGATTCTGAGGGGACTGCCAGGGTCCTAAGGGGTCTCGAGGTGCAAGAGACAGCTCTGGGAAACAAGGAAGGCCCAAAGAGGAGTCGGGAAGACACTAGAGTTTTAGTAGGGGGAGTAGATGGGAAAAAAGTA
This sequence comes from Apteryx mantelli, assembly GCF_036417845.1. Classification (NCBI taxonomy): domain Eukaryota; kingdom Metazoa; phylum Chordata; class Aves; order Apterygiformes; family Apterygidae; genus Apteryx; species Apteryx mantelli. Next base: position 455,387 of record NC_089980.1, read on the forward strand.
AAAAGCGGGGAGCAAGGAAGACGTGCGGAGGTGGTGTGAGGGGACAAGAGAGGTTGTGCAGGGTGTGGAGGGCCAGAAGACAGCTCTGGGGCACAGAAGAAAGCTGAACAAGTAGCGCCGAGTGCACAAGGGGGATGCTAAGGGGAGCAGAGGGAAAGAAAAAGGTGGAAGGAGGGGGCCAGAGCAGAAGAGAGGGCTGCTAATGGGTGTGGAGGGCCAACAGAGGGCTCCAGGGCATGAAGAAGGGCTCCACAGGGATTCTGAGGGGACTACCAGGGTCCTAAGGGGTCTCGAGGTGCAAGAGACAGCTCTGGGAAACAAGGAAGGCCCAAAGAGGAGTCGGGAAGACACTAGAGTTTTAGTAGGGGGACTAGATGGGAAAAAAGTAAAAAGCGGGGAGCAAGGAAGACGTGTGGAGGTGGTGTGAGGGGACAAGAGAGGTTGTGCAGGGTGTGGAGGGCCAGAAGACAGCTCTGGGGCACAGAAGAAAGCTGAAATGTAGTGCCGAGTGCACAAGGGGGATGCTAAGGGGAGCAGAGGGGAAGAAAAAGGTGGAAGGAGGGGGCCAGAGCAGAAGAGAGGGCTGCTAAAGGGTGTGGAGGGCCAACAGAGGGCTCCCGGGCATGAAGAAGGGCTCCACAGGGATTCTGAGGGGACTGCCAGGGTCCTAAGGGGTCTCGAGGTGCAAGAGACAGCTCTGGGAAACAAGGAAGGCCCAAAGAGGAGTCGGGAAGACACTAGAGTTTTAGTAGGGGGACTAGATGGGAAAAAAGTAAAAAGCGGGGAGCAAGGAAGACGTGCGGAGGTGGTGTGAGGGGACAAGAGAGGTTGTGCAGGGTGTGGAGGGCCAGAAGACAGCTCTGGGGCACAGAAGAAAGCTGAACAAGTAGCGCCGGGTGCACAAGGGGGATGCTAAGGGGAGCAGAGGGAAAGAAAAAGGTGGAAGGAGGGGGCCAGAGCAGAAGAGAGGGCTGCTAAAAGGTGTGGAGGACCAACAGAGGGCTCCAGGCATGAAGAAGGGCTCCGGAGGGATTCTGAGGGGACTGCCAGGGTCCTAAGGGGTCTCGAGGTGCAAGAGACAGCTCTGGGAAACAAGGAAGGCCCAAAGAGGAGTCGGGAAGACACTAGAGGAGTGCTAGGGGGACTAGAGAGGAAGAAAGTAAAAAGCGGGGAGCAAGGAAGACGTGCGGAGGTGGTGTGAGGGGACAAGAGAGGTTGTGCAGGGTGTGGAGGGCCAGAAGACAGCTCTGGGGCACAGAAGAAAGCTGAAATGTAGTGGCGCCGAGTGCACAAGGGGGATGCTAAGGGGAGCAGAGGGAAAGAAAAAGGTGGATGGAGGGGGCCAGAGCAGAAGAGAGGGCTGCTAATGGGTGTGGAGGGCCAACAGAGGGCTGCAGGGCATGAAGAAGGGCTCCACAGGGATTCTGAGGGGACTGCCAGGGTCCTAAGGGGTCTCGAGGTGCAAGAGACAGCTCTGGGAAACAAGGAAGGCCCAAAGAGGAGTCGGGAAGACACTAGAGTTTTAGTAGGGGGAGTAGATGGGAAAAAAGTAAAAAGCGGGGAGCAAGGAAGACGTGCGGAGGTGGTGTGAGGGGACAAGAGAGGTTGTGCAGGGTGTGGAGGGCCAGAAGACAGCTCTGGGGCACAGAAGAAAGCTGAACAAGTAGCGCCGAGTGCACAAGGGGGATGCTAAGGGGAGCAGAGGGGAAGAAAAAGGTGGAAGGAGGGGGCCAGAGCAGAAGAGAGGGCTGCTAATGGGTGTGGAGGGCCAACAGAGGGCTCCAGGGCATGAAGAAGGGCTCCGGAGGGATTCTGAGGGGACTGCCAGGGTCCTAAGGGGTCTCGAGGTGCAAGAGACAGCTCTGGGAAACAAGGAAGGCCCAAAGAGGAGTCGGGAAGACACTAGAGGAGTGCTAGGGGGACTAGAGAGGAAGAAAGTAAAAAGCGGGGAGCAAGGAAGACGTGCGGAGGTGGTGTGAGGGGACAAGAGAGGTTGTGCAGGGTGTGGAGGGCCAGAAGACAGCTGTGGGGCACAGAAGAAAGCTGAAATGTAGTGCCGAGTGCACAAGGGGGATGCTAAGGGGAGCAGAGGGAAAGAAAAAGGTGGAAGGAGGGGGCCAGAGCAGAAGAGAGGGCTGCTAAAGGGTGTGGAGGGCCAACAGAGGGCTGCAGGGCATGAAGAAGGGCTCCACAGGGATTCTGAGGGGACTGCCAGGGTCCTAAGGGGTCTCGAGGTGCAAGAGACAGCTCTGGGAAACAAGGAAGGCCCAAAGAGGAGTCGGGAAGACACTAGAGTTTTAGTAGGGGGACTAGATGGGAAAAAAGTAAAAAGCGGGGAGCAAGGAAGACGTGCGGAGGTGGTGTGAGGGGACAAGAGAGGTTGTGCAGGGTGTGGAGGGCCAGAAGACAGCTCTGGGGCACAGAAGAAAGCTGAAATGTAGTGGCGAGTGCACAAGGGGGATGCTAAGGGGAGCAGAGGGAAAGAAAAAGGTGGAAGGAGGGGGCCAGAGCAGAAGAGAGGGCTGCTAAAGGGTGTGGAGGGCCAACAGAGGGCTCCAGGGCATGAAGAAGGGCTCCACAGGGATTCTGAGGGGACTGCCAGGGTCCTAAGGGGTCTCGAGGTGCAAGAGACAGCTCTGGGAAACAAGGAAGGCCCAAAGAGGAGTCGGGAAGACACTAGAGTTTTAGTAGGGGGAGTAGATGGGAAAAAAGTAAAAAGCGGGGAGCAAGGAAGACGTGCGGAGGTGGTGTGAGGGGACAAGAGAGGTTGTGCAGGGTGTGGAGGGCCAGAAGACAGCTCTGGGGCACAGAAGAAAGCTGAACAAGTAGCGCCGAGTGCACAAGGGGGATGCTAAGGGGAGCAGAGGGAAAGAAAAAGGTGGAAGGAGGGGGCCAGAGCAGAAGAGAGGGCTGCTAAAGGGTGTGGAGGGCCAACAGAGGGCTCCAGGGCATGAAGAAGGGCTCCGGAGGGATTCTGAGGGGACTGCCAGGGTCCTAAGGGGTCTCGAGGTGCAAGAGACAGCTCTGGGAAACAAGGAAGGCCCAAAGAGGAGTCGGGAAGACACTAGAGGAGTGCTAGGGGGACTAGAGAGGAAGAAAGTAAAAAGCGGGGAGCAAGGAAGACGTGCGGAGGTGGTGTGAGGGGACAAGAGAGGTTGTGCAGGGTGTGGAGGGCCAGAAGACAGCTGTGGGGCACAGAAGAAAGCTGAAATGTAGTGCCGAGTGCACAAGGGGGATGCTAAGGGGAGCAGAGGGAAAGAAAAAGGTGGAAGGAGGGGGCCAGAGCAGAAGAGAGGGCTGCTAAAGGGTGTGGAGGGCCAACAGAGGGCTGCAGGGCATGAAGAAGGGCTCCACAGGGATTCTGAGGGGACTGCCAGGGTCCTAAGGGGTCTCGAGGTGCAAGAGACAGCTCTGGGAAACAAGGAAGGCCCAAAGAGGAGTCGGGAAGACACTAGAGTTTTAGTAGGGGGACTAGATGGGAAAAAAGTAAAAAGCGGGGAGCAAGGAAGACGTGCGGAGGTGGTGTGAGGGGACAAGAGAGGTTGTGCAGGGTGTGGAGGGCCAGAAGACAGCTCTGGGGCACAGAAGAAAGCTGAAATGTAGTGCCGAGTGCACAAGGTGGATGCTAAGGGGGCAGAGGGAAAGAAAAAGGTGGAAGGAGGGGGCCAGAGCAGAAGAGAGGGCTGCTAAAGGGTGTGGAGGGCCAACAGAGGGCTCCAGGGCATGAAGAAGGGCTCCACAGGGATTCTGAGGGGACCGCCAGGGTCCTAAGTGGGCTTGAGGTGCAAGAGACAGCTCTGGGAAACAAGGAAGGCCCAAAGAGGAGTCGGGAAGACACTAGAGTTTTAGTAGGGGGACTAGATGGGAAAAAAGTAAAAAGCGGGGAGCAAGGAAGACGTGCGGAGGTGGTGTGAGGGGACAAGAGAGGTTGTGCAGGGTGTGGAGGGCCAGAAGACAGCTCTGGGGCACAGAAGAAAGCTGAAATGTAGTGCCGAGTGCACAAGGGGGATGCTAAGGGGAGCAGAGGGAAAGAAAAAGGTGGAAGGAGGGGGCCAGAGCACAAGAGAGGGCTGCTAAAGGGTGTGGAGGGCCAACAGAGAGCTGCAGGGCATGAAGAAGGGCTCCACAGGGATTCTGAGGGGACTGCCAGGGTCCTAAGGGGTCTCGAGGTGCAAGAGACAGCTCTGGGAAACAAGGAAGGCCCAAAGAGGAGTCGGGAAGACACTAGAGGAGTGCTAGGGGGACTAGAGAGGAAGAAAGTAAAAAGCGGGGAGCAAGGAAGACGTGCGGAGGTGGTGTGAGGGGACAAGAGAGGTTGTGCAGGGTGTGGAGGGCCAGAAGACAGCTCTGGGGCACAGAAGAAAGCTGAAATGTAGTGCCGAGTGCACAAGGGGGATGCTAAGGGGAGCAGAGGGAAAAAAAAGGTGGAAGGAGGGGGCCAGAGCAGAAGAGAGGGCTGCTAATGGGTGTGGAGGGCCAACAGAGGGCTCCAGGGCATGAAGAAGGGCTCCACAGGGATTCTGAGGGGACTGCCAGGGTCCTAAGGGGTCTCGAGGTGCAAGAGACAGCTCTGGGAAACAAGGAAGGCCCAAAGAGGAGTCGGGAAGACACTAGAGTTTTAGTAGGGGGAGTAGATGGGAAAAAAGTAAAAAGCGGGGAGCAAGGAAGACGTGCGGAGGTGGTGTGAGGGGACAAGAGAGGTTGTGCAGGGTGTGGAGGGCCAGAAGACAGCTGTGGGGCACAGAAGAAAGCTGAAATGTAGTGGCGAGTGCACAAGGGGGATGCTAAGGGGAGCAGAGGGAAAGAAAAAGGTGGAAGGAGGGGGCCAGAGCAGAAGAGAGGGCTGCTAAAGGGTGTGGAGGGCCAACAGAGGGCTGCAGGGCATGAAGAAGGGCTCCACAGGGATTCTGAGGGGACTGCCAGGGTCCTAAGGGGTCTCGAGGTGCAAGAGACAGCTCTGGGAAACAAGGAAGGCCCAAAGAGGAGTCGGGAAGACACTAGAGTTTTAGTAGGGGGACTAGATGGGAAAAAAGTAAAAAGCGGGGAGCAAGGAAGACGTGCGGAGGTGGTGTGAGGGGACAAGAGAGGTTGTGCAGGGTGTGGAGGGCCAGAAGACAGCTCTGGGGCACAGAAGAAAGCTGAAATGTAGTGCCGAGTGCACAAGGTGGATGCTAAGGGGGCAGAGGGAAAGAAAAAGGTGGAAGGAGGGGGCCAGAGCAGAAGAGAGGGCTGCTAAAGGGTGTGGAGGGCCAACAGAGGGCTCCAGGGCATGAAGAAGGGCTCCACAGGGATTCTGAGGGGACCGCCAGGGTCCTAAGTGGGCTTGAGGTGCAAGAGACAGCTCTGGGAAACAAGGAAGGCCCAAAGAGGAGTCGGGAAGACACTAGAGTTTTAGTAGGGGGACTAGATGGGAAAAAAGTAAAAAGCGGGGAGCAAGGAAGACGTGCGGAGGTGGTGTGAGGGGACAAGAGAGGTTGTGCAGGGTGTGGAGGGCCAGAAGACAGCTCTGGGGCACAGAAGAAAGCTGAAATGTAGTGCCGAGTGCACAAGGGGGATGCTAAGGGGAGCAGAGGGAAAGAAAAAGGTGGAAGGAGGGGGCCAGAGCACAAGAGAGGGCTGCTAAAGGGTGTGGAGGGCCAACAGAGAGCTCCAGGGCATGAAGAAGGGCTCCACAGGGATTCTGAGGGGACTGCCAGGGTCCTAAGGGGTCTCGAGGTGCAAGAGACAGCTCTGGGAAACAAGGAAGGCCCAAAGAGGAGTCGGGAAGACACTAGAGTTTTAGTAGGGGGAGTAGATGGGAAAAAAGTAAAAAGCGGGGAGCAAGGAAGACGTGCGGAGGTGGTGTGAGGGGACAAGAGAGGTTGTGCAGGGTGTGGAGGGCCAGAAGACAGCTCTGGGGCACAGAAGAAAGCTGAACAAGTAGCGCCGAGTGCACAAGGGGGATGCTAAGGGGAGCAGAGGGAAAGAAAAAGGTGGAAGGAGGGGGCCAGAGCAGAAGAGAGGGCTGCTAAAGGGTGTGGAGGGCCAACAGAGGGCTCCAGGGCATGAAGAAGGGCTCCACAGGGATTCTGAGGGGACTGCCAGGGTCCTAAGGGGTCTCGAGGTGCAAGAGACTGCTCTGGGAAACTAGGAAGGCCCAAAGAGGAGTCGGGAAGACACTAGAGGGGTGTTAGGGGGACTAGATAGGGAGAAAGTAAAAAGCGGGGAGCAAGGAAGACGTGCGGAGGTGGTGTGAGGGGACAAGAGAGGTTGTGCAGGGTGTGGAGGGCCAGAAGACAGCTGTGGGGCACAGAAGAAAGCTGAAATGTAGTGCCGAGTGCACAAGGGGGATGCTAAGGGGAGCAGAGGGAAAGAAAAAGGTGGAAGGAGGGGGCCAGAGCAGAAGAGAGGGCTGCTAAAGGGTGTGGAGGGCCAACAGAGGGCTCCAGGGCATGAAGAAGGGCTCCACAGGGATTCTGAGGGGACTGCCAGGGTCCTAAGTGGGCTTGAGGTGCAAGAGACAGCTCTGGGAAACAAGGAAGGCCCAAAGAGGAGTCGGGAAGACACTAGAGTTTTAGTAGGGGGACTAGATGGGAAAAAAGTAAAAAGCGGGGAGCAAGGAAGACGTGCGGAGGTGGTGTGAGGGGACAAGAGAGGTTGTGCAGGGTGTGGAGGGCCAGAAGACAGCTGTGGGGCACAGAAGAAAGCTGAACAAGTAGCGCCGAGTGCACAAGGGGGATGCTAAGGGGAGCAGAGGGAAAGAAAAAGGTGGAAGGAGGGGGCCAGAGCAGAAGAGAGGGCTGCTAAAGGGTGTGGAGGGCCAACAGAGGGCTCCAGGGCATGAAGAAGGGCTCCGGAGGGATTCTGAGGGGACCACCAGGGTCCTAAGTGGGCTTGAGGTGCAAGAGACAGCTCTGGGAAACAAGGAAGGCCCAAAGAGGAGTCGGGAAGACACTAGAGTTTTAGTAGGGGGAGTAGATGGGAAAAAAGTAAAAAGCGGGGAGCAAGGAAGACGTGCGGAGGTGGTGTGAGGGGACAAGAGAGGTTGTGCAGGGTGTGGAGGGCCAGAAGACAGCTCTGGGGCACAGAAGAAAGCTGAACAAGTAGCGCCGAGTGCACAAGGGGGATGCTAAGGGGAGCAGAGGGAAAGAAAAAGGTGGAAGGAGGGGGCCAGAGCACAAGAGAGGGCTGCTAAAGGGTGTGGAGGGCCAACAGAGAGCTGCAGGGCATGAAGAAGGGCTCCACAGGGATTCTGAGGGGACTGCCAGGGTCCTAAGGGGTCTCGAGGTGCAAGAGACAGCTCTGGGAAACAAGGAAGGCCCAAAGAGGAGTCGGGAAGACACTAGAGGAGTGCTAGGGGGACTAGAGAGGAAGAAAGTAAAAAGCGGGGAGCAAGGAAGACGTGCGGAGGTGGTGTGAGGGGACAAGAGAGGTTGTGCAGGGTGTGGAGGGCCAGAAGACAGCTCTGGGGCACAGAAGAAAGCTGAAATGTAGTGCCGAGTGCACAAGGGGGATGCTAAGGGGAGCAGAGGGAAAAAAAAGGTGGAAGGAGGGGGCCAGAGCAGAAGAGAGGGCTGCTAATGGGTGTGGAGGGCCAACAGAGGGCTCCAGGGCATGAAGAAGGGCTCCACAGGGATTCTGAGGGGACTGCCAGGGTCCTAAGGGGTCTCGAGGTGCAAGAGACAGCTCTGGGAAACAAGGAAGGCCCAAAGAGGAGTCGGGAAGACACTAGAGTTTTAGTAGGGGGAGTAGATGGGAAAAAAGTAAAAAGCGGGGAGCAAGGAAGACGTGCGGAGGTGGTGTGAGGGGACAAGAGAGGTTGTGCAGGGTGTGGAGGGCCAGAAGACAGCTGTGGGGCACAGAAGAAAGCTGAAATGTAGTGGCGAGTGCACAAGGGGGATGCTAAGGGGAGCAGAGGGAAAGAAAAAGGTGGAAGGAGGGGGCCAGAGCAGAAGAGAGGGCTGCTAAAGGGTGTGGAGGGCCAACAGAGGGCTGCAGGGCATGAAGAAGGGCTCCACAGGGATTCTGAGGGGACTGCCAGGGTCCTAAGGGGTCTCGAGGTGCAAGAGACAGCTCTGGGAAACAAGGAAGGCCCAAAGAGGAGTCGGGAAGACACTAGAGTTTTAGTAGGGGGACTAGATGGGAAAAAAGTAAAAAGCGGGGAGCAAGGAAGACGTGCGGAGGTGGTGTGAGGGGACAAGAGAGGTTGTGCAGGGTGTGGAGGGCCAGAAGACAGCTCTGGGGCACAGAAGAAAGCTGAAATGTAGTGCCGAGTGCACAAGGTGGATGCTAAGGGGGCAGAGGGAAAGAAAAAGGTGGAAGGAGGGGGCCAGAGCAGAAGAGAGGGCTGCTAAAGGGTGTGGAGGGCCAACAGAGGGCTCCAGGGCATGAAGAAGGGCTCCACAGGGATTCTGAGGGGACCGCCAGGGTCCTAAGTGGGCTTGAGGTGCAAGAGACAGCTCTGGGAAACAAGGAAGGCCCAAAGAGGAGTCGGGAAGACACTAGAGTTTTAGTAGGGGGACTAGATGGGAAAAAAGTAAAAAGCGGGGAGCAAGGAAGACGTGCGGAGGTGGTGTGAGGGGACAAGAGAGGTTGTGCAGGGTGTGGAGGGCCAGAAGACAGCTCTGGGGCACAGAAGAAAGCTGAAATGTAGTGCCGAGTGCACAAGGGGGATGCTAAGGGGAGCAGAGGGAAAGAAAAAGGTGGAAGGAGGGGGCCAGAGCACAAGAGAGGGCTGCTAAAGGGTGTGGAGGGCCAACAGAGAGCTCCAGGGCATGAAGAAGGGCTCCACAGGGATTCTGAGGGGACTGCCAGGGTCCTAAGGGGTCTCGAGGTGCAAGAGACAGCTCTGGGAAACAAGGAAGGCCCAAAGAGGAGTCGGGAAGACACTAGAGTTTTAGTAGGGGGAGTAGATGGGAAAAAAGTAAAAAGCGGGGAGCAAGGAAGACGTGCGGAGGTGGTGTGAGGGGACAAGAGAGGTTGTGCAGGGTGTGGAGGGCCAGAAGACAGCTCTGGGGCACAGAAGAAAGCTGAACAAGTAGCGCCGAGTGCACAAGGGGGATGCTAAGGGGAGCAGAGGGAAAGAAAAAGGTGGAAGGAGGGGGCCAGAGCAGAAGAGAGGGCTGCTAAAGGGTGTGGAGGGCCAACAGAGGGCTCCAGGGCATGAAGAAGGGCTCCACAGGGATTCTGAGGGGACTGCCAGGGTCCTAAGGGGTCTCGAGGTGCAAGAGACTGCTCTGGGAAACTAGGAAGGCCCAAAGAGGAGTCGGGAAGACACTAGAGGGGTGTTAGGGGGACTAGATAGGGAGAAAGTAAAAAGCGGGGAGCAAGGAAGACGTGCGGAGGTGGTGTGAGGGGACAAGAGAGGTTGTGCAGGGTGTGGAGGGCCAGAAGACAGCTCTGGGGCACAGAAGAAAGCTGAAATGTAGTGCCGAGTGCACAAGGGGGATGCTAAGGGGAGCAGAGGGAAAGAAAAAGGTGGAAGGAGGGGGCCAGAGCAGAAGAGAGGGCTGCTAAAGGGTGTGGAGGGCCAACAGAGGGCTCCAGGGCATGAAGAAGGGCTCCACAGGGATTCTGAGGGGACTGCCAGGGTCCTAAGTGGGCTTGAGGTGCAAGAGACAGCTCTGGGAAACAAGGAAGGCCCAAAGAGGAGTCGGGAAGACACTAGAGTTTTAGTAGGGGGACTAGATGGGAAAAAAGTAAAAAGCGGGGAGCAAGGAAGACGTGCGGAGGTGGTGTGAGGGGACAAGAGAGGTTGTGCAGGGTGTGGAGGGCCAGAAGACAGCTGTGGGGCACAGAAGAAAGCTGAACAAGTAGCGCCGAGTGCACAAGGGGGATGCTAAGGGGAGCAGAGGGAAAGAAAAAGGTGGAAGGAGGGGGCCAGAGCAGAAGAGAGGGCTGCTAAAGGGTGTGGAGGGCCAACAGAGGGCTCCAGGGCATGAAGAAGGGCTCCGGAGGGATTCTGAGGGGACCACCAGGGTCCTAAGTGGGCTTGAGGTGCAAGAGACAGCTCTGGGAAACAAGGAAGGCCCAAAGAGGAGTCGGGAAGACACTAGAGTTTTAGTAGGGGGAGTAGATGGGAAAAAAGTAAAAAGCGGGGAGCAAGGAAGACGTGCGGAGGTGGTGTGAGGGGACAAGAGAGGTTGTGCAGGGTGTGGAGGGCCAGAAGACAGCTCTGGGGCACAGAAGAAAGCTGAAATGTAGTGGCGAGTGCACAAGGGGGATGCTAAGGGGAGCAGAGGGAAAGAAAAAGGTGGAAGGAGGGGGCCAGAGCAGAAGAGAGGGCTGCTAAAGGGTGTGGAGGGCCAACAGAGGGCTGCAGGGCATGAAGAAGGGCTCCACAGGGATTCTGAGGGGACTGCCAGGGTCCTAAGTGGGCTTGAGGTGCAAGAGACAGCTCTGGGAAACAAGGAAGGCCCAAAGAGGAGTCGGGAAGACACTAGAGGAGTGCTAGGGGGACTAGAGAGGAAGAAAGTAAAAAGCGGGGAGCAAGGAAGACGTGCGGAGGTGGTGTGAGGGGACAAGAGAGGTTGTGCAGGGTGTGGAGGGCCAGAAGACAGCTCTGGGGCACAGAAGAAAGCTGAAATGTAGTGGCGAGTGCACAAGGGGGATGCTAAGGGGGCAGAGGGAAAGAAAAAGGTGGAAGGAGGGGGCCAGAGCAGAAGAGAGGGCTGCTAAAGGGTGTGGAGGGCCAACAGAGGGCTCCAGGCATGAAGAAGGGCTCCGGAGGGATTCTGAGGGGACTGCCAGGGTCCTAAGGGGTCTCGAGGTGCAAGAGACAGCTCTGGGAAACAAGGAAGGCCCAAAGAGGAGTCGGGAAGACACTAGAGTTTTAGTAGGGGGACTAGAGAGGAAGAAAGTAAAAAGCGGGGAGCAAGGAAGACGTGCGGAGGTGGTCTGAGGGGAGAAGAGAGGTTGTGCAGGGTGTGGAGGGCCAGAAGACAGCTCTGGGGCACAGAAGAAAGCTGAAATGTAGTGCCGAGTGCACAAGGGGGATGCTAAGGGGAGCAGAGGGAAAGAAAAAGGTGGAAGGAGGGGGCCAGAGCAGAAGAGAGGGCTGCTAAAGGGTGTGGAGGGCCAACAGAGGGCTCCAGGGCATGAAGAAGGGCTCCACAGGGATTCTGAGGGGACTGCCAGGGTCCTAAGTGGGTTTGAGGTGCAAGAGACAGCTCTGGGAAACAAGGAAGGCCCAAAGAGGAGTCGGGAAGACACTAGAGTTTTAGTAGGGGGAGTAGATGGGAAAAAAGTAAAAAGCGGGGAGCAAGGAAGACGTGCGGAGGTGGTGTGAGGGGACAAGAGAGGTTGTGCAGGGTGTGGAGGGCCAGAAGACAGCTGTGGGGCACAGAAGAAAGCTGAACAAGTAGCGCCGAGTGCACAAGGGGGATGCTAAGGGGAGCAGAGGGAAAGAAAAAGGTGGAAGGAGGGGGCCAGAGCAGAAGAGAGGGCTGCTAAAGGGTGTGGAGGGCCAACAGAGGGCTGCAGGGCATGAAGAAGGGCTCCAGAGGGATTCTGAGGGGACTGCCAGGGTCCTAAGGGGTCTCGAGGTGCAAGAGACAGCTCTGGGAAACAAGGAAGGCCCAAAGAGGAGTCGGGAAGACACTAGAGGAGTGCTAGGGGGACTAGAGAGGAAGAAAGTAAAAAGCGGGGAGCAAGGAAGACGTGCGGAGGTGGTGTGAGGGGACAAGAGAGGTTGTGCAGGGTGTGGAGGGCCAGAAGACAGCTGTGGGGCACAGAAGAAAGCTGAAATGTAGTGCCGAGTGCACAAGGGGGATGCTAAGGGGAGCAGAGGGAAAAAAAAGGTGGAAGGAGGGGGCCAGAGCAGAAGAGAGGGCTGCTAATGGGTGTGGAGGGCCAACAGAGGGCTCCAGGGCATGAAGAAGGGCTCCACAGGGATTCTGAGGGGACTGCCAGGGTCCTAAGGGGTCTCGAGGTGCAAGAGACAGCTCTGGGAAACAAGGAAGGCCCAAAGAGGAGTCGGGAAGACACTAGAGTTTTAGTAGGGGGAGTAGATGGGAAAAAAGTAAAAAGCGGGGAGCAAGGAAGACGTGCGGAGGTGGTGTGAGGGGACAAGAGAGGTTGTGCAGGGTGTGGAGGGCCAGAAGACAGCTGTGGGGCACAGAAGAAAGCTGAAATGTAGTGGCGAGTGCACAAGGGGGATGCTAAGGGGAGCAGAGGGAAAGAAAAAGGTGGAAGGAGGGGGCCAGAGCAGAAGAGAGGGCTGCTAAAGGGTGTGGAGGGCCAACAGAGGGCTGCAGGGCATGAAGAAGGGCTCCACAGGGATTCTGAGGGGACCGCCAGGGTCCTAAGTGGGCTTGAGGTGCAAGAGACAGCTCTGGGAAACAAGGAAGGCCCAAAGAGGAGTCGGGAAGACACTAGAGTTTTAGTAGGGGGACTAGATGGGAAAAAAGTAAAAAGCGGGGAGCAAGGAAGACGTGCGGAGGTGGTGTGAGGGGACAAGAGAGGTTGTGCAGGGTGTGGAGGGCCAGAAGACAGCTCTGGGGCACAGAAGAAAGCTGAAATGTAGTGCCGAGTGCACAAGGGGGATGCTAAGGGGAGCAGAGGGAAAGAAAAAGGTGGAAGGAGGGGGCCAGAGCACAAGAGAGGGCTGCTAAAGGGTGTGGAGGGCCAACAGAGAGCTCCAGGGCATGAAGAAGGGCTCCACAGGGATTCTGAGGGGACTGCCAGGGTCCTAAGGGGTCTCGAGGTGCAAGAGACAGCTCTGGGAAACAAGGAAGGCCCAAAGAGGAGTCGGGAAGACACTAGAGTTTTAGTAGGGGGAGTAGATGGGAAAAAAGTAAAAAGCGGGGAGCAAGGAAGACGTGCGGAGGTGGTGTGAGGGGACAAGAGAGGTTGTGCAGGGTGTGGAGGGCCAGAAGACAGCTCTGGGGCACAGAAGAAAGCTGAACAAGTAGCGCCGAGTGCACAAGGGGGATGCTAAGGGGAGCAGAGGGAAAGAAAAAGGTGGAAGGAGGGGGCCAGAGCAGAAGAGAGGGCTGCTAAAGGGTGTGGAGGGCCAACAGAGGGCTCCAGGGCATGAAGAAGGGCTCCACAGGGATTCTGAGGGGACTGCCAGGGTCCTAAGGGGTCTCGAGGTGCAAGAGACTGCTCTGGGAAACAAGGAAGGCCCAAAGAGGAGTCGGGAAGACACTAGAGTTTTAGTAGGGGGAGTAGATGGGAAGAAAGTAAAAAGCGGGGAGCAAGGAAGACGTGCGGAGGTGGTGTGAGGGGACAAGAGAGGTTGTGCAGGGTGTGGAGGGCCAGAAGACAGCTCTGGGGCACAGAAGAAAGCTGAACAAGTAGCGCCGAGTGCACAAGGGGGATGCTAAGGGGAGCAGAGGGAAAGAAAAAGGTGGAAGGAGGGGGCCAGAGCAGAAGAGAGGGCTGCTAAAGGGTGTGGAGGGCCAACAGAGGGCTCCAGGGCATGAAGAAGGGCTCCGGAGGGATTCTGAGGGGACCACCAGGGTCCTAAGTGGGCTTGAGGTGCAAGAGACAGCTCTGGGAACCAAGGAAGGCCCAAAGAGGAGTCAGGAAGACACTAGAGGGGTGCTAGGGGGACTAGAGAGGAAGAAAGTAAAAAGCGGGGAGCAAGGAAGACGTGCGGAGGTGGTGTGAGGGGACAAGAGAGGTTGTGCAGGGTGTGGAGGGCCAGAAGACAGCTCTGGGGCACAGAAGAAAGCTGAAATGTAGTGCCGAGTGCACAAGGGGGATGCTAAGGGGAGCAGAGGGAAAGAAAAAGGTGGAAGGAGGGGGCCAGAGCAGAAGAGAGGGCTGCTAAAGGGTGTGGAGGGCCAACAGAGGGCTGCAGGGCATGAAGAAGGGCTCCGGAGGGATTCTGAGGGGACCGCCAGGGTCCTAAGGGGTCTCGAGGTGCAAGAGACAGCTCTGGGAAACAAGGAAGGCCCAAAGAGGAGTCGGGAAGACACTAGAGGAGTGCTAGGGGGACTAGAGAGGAAGAAAGTAAAAAGCGGGGAGCAAGGAAGACGTGCGGAGGTGGTGTGAGGGGACAAGAGAGGTTGTGCAGGGTGTGGAGGGCCAGAAGACAGCTCTGGGGCACAGAAGAAAGCTGAACAAGTAGCGCCGAGTGCACAAGGGGGATGCTAAGGGGAGCAGAGGGAAAGAAAAAGGTGGAAGGAGGGGGCCAGAGCAGAAGAGAGGGCTGCTAAAGGGTGTGGAGGGCCAACAGAGGGCTCCAGGGCATGAAGAAGGGCTCCGGAGGGATTCTGAGGGGACTGCCAGGGTCCTAAGTGGCCTGAGGTGCAAGAGACAGCTCTGGGAAACAAGGAAGGCCCAAAGAGGAGTCGGGAAGACACTAGAGTTTTAGTAGGGGGACTAGATGGGAAGAAAGTAAAAAGCGGGGAGCAAGGAAGACGTGCGGAGGTGGTGTGAGGGGACAAGAGAGGTTGTGCAGGGTGTGGAGGGCCAGAAGACAGCTCTGGGGCACAGAAGAAAGCTGAACAAGTAGCGCCGAGTGCACAAGGGGGATGCTAAGGGGAGCAGAGGGAAAGAAAAAGGTGGAAGGAGGGGGCCAGAGCAGAAGAGAGGGCTGCTAAAGGGTGTGGAGGGCCAACAGAGGGCTCCAGGGCATGAAGAAGGGCTCCGGAGGGATTCTGAGGGGACTGCCAGGGTCCTAAGGGGTCTCGAGGTGCAAGAGACAGCTCTGGGAAACAAGGAAGGCCCAAAGAGGAGTCGGGAAGACACTAGAGTTTTAGTAGGGGGACTAGATGGGAAAAAAGTAAAAAGCGGGAAGCAAGGAAGACGTGCGGAGGTGGTGTGAGGGGACAAGAGAGGTTGTGCAGGGTGTGGAGGGCCAGAAGACAGCTCTGGGGCACAGAAGAAAGCTGAAATGTAGTGCCGAGTGCACAAGGGGGATGCTAAGGGGAGCAGAGGGAAAGAAAAAGGTGGAAGGAGGGGGCCAGAGCAGAAGAGAGGGCTGCTAAAGGGTGTGGAGGGCCAACAGAGGGCTGCAGGGCATGAAGAAGGGCTCCAGAGGGATTCTGAGGGGACTGCCAGGGTCCTAAGGGGTCTCGAGGTGCAAGAGACAGCTCTGGGAAACAAGGAAGGCCCAAAGAGGAGTCGGGAAGACACTAGAGTTTTAGTAGGGGGAGTAGATGGGAAAAAAG
Organism: Apteryx mantelli; assembly: GCF_036417845.1. Taxonomy (NCBI): domain Eukaryota; kingdom Metazoa; phylum Chordata; class Aves; order Apterygiformes; family Apterygidae; genus Apteryx; species Apteryx mantelli. Next base: position 470,485 of record NC_089980.1, read on the forward strand.
TAAAAAGCGGGGAGCAAGGAAGACGTGCGGAGGTGGTGTGAGGGGACAAGAGAGGTTGTGCAGGGTGTGGAGGGCCAGAAGACAGCTGTGGGGCACAGAAGAAAGCTGAACAAGTAGCGCCGAGTGCACAAGGGGGATGCTAAGGGGAGCAGAGGGAAAGAAAAAGGTGGAAGGAGGGGGCCAGAGCAGAAGAGAGGGCTGCTAAAGGGTGTGGAGGGCCAACAGAGGGCTCCAGGGCATGAAGAAGGGCTCCGGAGGGATTCTGAGGGGACTGCCAGGGTCCTAAGGGGTCTCGAGGTGCAAGAGACAGCTCTGGGAAACAAGGAAGGCCCAAAGAGGAGTCGGGAAGACACTAGAGTTTTAGTAGGGGGACTAGATGGGAAAAAAGTAAAAAGCGGGAAGCAAGGAAGACGTGCGGAGGTGGTGTGAGGGGACAAGAGAGGTTGTGCAGGGTGTGGAGGGCCAGAAGACAGCTCTGGGGCACAGAAGAAAGCTGAAATGTAGTGCCGAGTGCACAAGGGGGATGCTAAGGGGAGCAGAGGGAAAGAAAAAGGTGGAAGGAGGGGGCCAGAGCAGAAGAGAGGGCTGCTAAAGGGTGTGGAGGGCCAACAGAGGGCTGCAGGGCATGAAGAAGGGCTCCAGAGGGATTCTGAGGGGACTGCCAGGGTCCTAAGGGGTCTCGAGGTGCAAGAGACAGCTCTGGGAAACAAGGAAGGCCCAAAGAGGAGTCGGGAAGACACTAGAGTTTTAGTAGGGGGAGTAGATGGGAAAAAAGTAAAAAGCGGGGAGCAAGGAAGACGTGCGGAGGTGGTGTGAGGGGACAAGAGAGGTTGTGCAGGGTGTGGAGGGCCAGAAGACAGCTGTGGGGCACAGAAGAAAGCTGAAATGTAGTGCCGAGTGCACAAGGGGGATGCTAAGGGGAGCAGAGGGAAAGAAAAAGGTGGAAGGAGGGGGCCAGAGCACAAGAGAGGGCTGCTAAAGGGTGTGGAGGGCCAACAGAGGGCTCCAGGGCATGAAGAAGGGCTCCGGAGGGATTCTGAGGGGACTGCCAGGGTCCTAAGGGGTCTCGAGGTGCAAGAGACAGCTCTGGGAAACAAGGAAGGCCCAAAGAGGAGTCGGGAAGACACTAGAGTTTTAGTAGGGGGAGTAGATGGGAAAAAAGTAAAAAGCGGGGAGCAAGGAAGACGTGCGGAGGTGGTGTGAGGGGACAAGAGAGGTTGTGCAGGGTGTGGAGGGCCAGAAGACAGCTCTGGGGCACAGAAGAAAGCTGAACAAGTAGCGCCGAGTGCACAAGGGGGATGCTAAGGGGAGCAGAGGGAAAGAAAAAGGTGGAAGGAGGGGGCCAGAGCAGAAGAGAGGGCTGCTAAAGGGTGTGGAGGACCAACAGAGGGCTCCAGGCATGAAGAAGGGCTCCGGAGGGATTCTGAGGGGACTGCCAGGGTCCTAAGGGGTCTCGAGGTGCAAGAGACAGCTCTGGGAAACAAGGAAGGCCCAAAGAGGAGTCGGGAAGACACTAGAGTTTTAGTAGGGGGAGTAGATGGGAAAAAAGTAAAAAGCGGGGAGCAAGGAAGACGTGCGGAGGTGGTGTGAGGGGACAAGAGAGGTTGTGCAGGGTGTGGAGGGCCAGAAGACAGCTCTGGGGCACAGAAGAAAGCTGAACAAGTAGCGCCGAGTGCACAAGGGGGATGCTAAGGGGAGCAGAGGGAAAGAAAAAGGTGGAAGGAGGGGGCCAGAGCAGAAGAGAGGGCTGCTAAAGGGTGTGGAGGGCCAACAGAGGGCTGCAGGGCATGAAGAAGGGCTCCACAGGGATTCTGAGGGGACTGCCAGGGTCCTAAGGGGTCTCGAGGTGCAAGAGACAGCTCTGGGAAACAAGGAAGGCCCAAAGAGGAGTCGGGAAGACACTAGAGTTTTAGTAGGGGGAGTAGATGGGAAGAAAGTAAAAAGCGGGGAGCAAGGAAGACGTGCGGAGGTGGTGTGAGGGGACAAGAGAGGTTGTGCAGGGTGTGGAGGGCCAGAAGACAGCTGTGGGGCACAGAAGAAAGCTGAACAAGTAGCGCCGAGTGCACAAGGGGGATGCTAAGGGGAGCAGAGGGAAAGAAAAAGGTGGAAGGAGGGGGCCAGAGCAGAAGAGAGGGCTGCTAAAGGGTGTGGAGGGCCAACAGAGGGCTCCAGGGCATGAAGAAGGGCTCCGGAGGGATTCTGAGGGGACCACCAGGGTCCTAAGTGGGCTTGAGGTGCAAGAGACAGCTCTGGGAAACAAGGAAGGCCCAAAGAGGAGTCGGGAAGACACTAGAGTTTTAGTAGGAGGAGTAGATGGGAAAAAAGTAAAAAGCGGGGAGCAAGGAAGACGTGCGGAGGTGGTGTGAGGGGACAAGAGAGGTTGTGCAGGGTGTGGAGGGCCAGAAGACAGCTCTGGGGCACAGAAGAAAGCTGAAATGTAGTGCCGAGTGCACAAGGGGGATGCTAAGGGGAGCAGAGGGAAAGAAAAAGGTGGAAGGAGGGGGCCAGAGCAGAAGAGAGGGCTGCTAAAGGGTGTGGAGGGCCAACAGAGAGCTCCAGGGCATAAAGAAGGGCTCCAGAGGGATTCTGAGGGGACTGCCAGGGTCCTAAGGGGTCTCGAGGTGCAAGAGACAGCTCTGGGAAACAAGGAAGGCCCAAAGAGGAGTCGGGAAGACACTAGAGTTTTAGTAGGGGGACTAGATGGGAAATAAGTAAAAAGCGGGGATCAAGGAAGACGTGCGGAGTTGGTGTGAGGGGACAAGAGAGGTTGTGCAGGGTGTGGAGGGCCAGAAGACAGCTCTGGGGCACAGAAGAAAGCTGAACAAGTAGCGCCGAGTGCACAAGGGGGATGCTAAGGGGAGCAGAGGGAAAGAAAAAGGTGGAAGGAGGGGGCCAGAGCAGAAGAGAGGGCTGCTAAAGGGTGTGGAGGGCCAACAGAGGGCTCCAGGGCATGAAGAAGGGCTCCGGAGGGATTCTGAGGGGACTGCCAGGGTCCTAAGGGGTCTCGAGGTGCAAGAGACAGCTCTGGGAAACAAGGAAGGCCCAAAGAGGAGTCGGGAAGACACTAGAGGGGTGTTAGGGGGACTAGATAGGAAGAAAGTAAAAAGCGGGGAGCAAGGAAGACGTGCGGAGGTGGTGTGAGGGGACAAGAGAGGTTGTGCAGGGTGTGGAGGGCCAGAAGACAGCTCTGGGGCACAGAAGAAAGCTGAAATGTAGTGCCGAGTGCACAAGGGGGATGCTAAGGGGAGCAGAGGGAAAGAAAAAGGTGGAAGGAGGGGGCCAGAGCAGAAGAGAGGGCTGCTAAAGGGTGTGGAGGGCCAACAGAGGGCTCCAGGGCATGAAGAAGGGCTCCACAGGGATTCTGAGGGGACTGCCAGGGTCCTAAGGGGTCTCGAGGTGCAAGAGACAGCTCTGGGAAACAAGGAAGGCCCAAAGAGGAGTCGGGAAGACACTAGAGGGGTGTTAGGGGGACTAGATAGGAAGAAAGTAAAAAGCGGGGAGCAAGGAAGACGTGCGGAGGTGGTGTGAGGGGACAAGAGAGGTTGTGCAGGGTGTGGAGGGCCAGAAGACAGCTGTGGGGCACAGAAGAAAGCTGAACAAGTAGCGCCGAGTGCACAAGGGGGATGCTAAGGGGAGCAGAGGGAAAGAAAAAGGTGGAAGGAGGGGGCCAGAGCAGAAGAGAGGGCTGCTAAAGGGTGTGGAGGGCCAACAGAGGGCTCCAGGGCATGAAGAAGGGCTCCAGAGGGATTCTGAGGGGACTGCCAGGGTCCTAAGGGGTCTCGAGGTGCAAGAGACAGCTCTGGGAAACAAGGAAGGCCCAAAGAGGAGTCGGGAAGACACTAGAGGAGTGCTAGGGGGACTAGAGAGGAAGAAAGTAAAAAGCGGGGAGCAAGGAAGACGTGCGGAGGTGGTGTGAGGGGACAAGAGAGGTTGTGCAGGGTGTGGAGGGCCAGAAGACAGCTGTGGGGCACAGAAGAAAGCTGAAATGTAGTGCCGAGTGCACAAGGGGGATGCTAAGGGGAGCAGAGGGAAAGAAAAAGGTGGAAGGAGGGGGCCAGAGCAGAAGAGAGGGCTGCTAAAGGGTGTGGAGGGCCAACAGAGGGCTGCAGGGCATGAAGAAGGGCTCCGGAGGGATTCTGAGGGGACTGCCAGGGTCCTAAGGGGTCTCGAGGTGCAAGAGACAGCTCTGGGAAACAAGGAAGGCCCAAAGAGGAGTCGGGAAGACACTAGAGTTTTAGTAGGGGGAGTAGATGGGAAGAAAGTAAAAAGCGGGGAGCAAGGAAGACGTGCGGAGGTGGTGTGAGGGGACAAGAGAGGTTGTGCAGGGTGTGGAGGGCCAGAAGACAGCTGTGGGGCACAGAAGAAAGCTGAACAAGTAGCGCCGAGTGCACAAGGGGGATGCTAAGGGGAGCAGAGGGAAAGAAAAAGGTGGAAGGAGGGGGCCAGAGCAGAAGAGAGGGCTGCTAAAGGGTGTGGAGGGCCAACAGAGGGCTCCAGGGCATGAAGAAGGGCTCCGGAGGGATTCTGAGGGGACCACCAGGGTCCTAAGTGGGCTTGAGGTGCAAGAGACAGCTCTGGGAAACAAGGAAGGCCCAAAGAGGAGTCGGGAAGACACTAGAGTTTTAGTAGGGGGACTAGATGGGAAAAAAGTAAAAAGCGGGGAGCAAGGAAGACGTGCGGAGGTGGTGTGAGGGGACAAGAGAGGTTGTGCAGGGTGTGGAGGGCCAGAAGACAGCTCTGGGGCACAGAAGAAAGCTGAAATGTAGTGCCGAGTGCACAAGGGGGATGCTAAGGGGAGCAGAGGGAAAGAAAAAGGTGGAAGGAGGGGGCCAGAGCAGAAGAGAGGGCTGCTAAAGGGTGTGGAGGGCCAACAGAGGGCTCCAGGGCATGAAGAAGGGCTCCACAGGGATTCTGAGGGGACTGCCAGGGTCCTAAGGGGTCTCGAGGTGCAAGAGACAGCTCTGGGAAACAAGGAAGGCCCAAAGAGGAGTCGGGAAGACACTAGAGTTTTAGTAGGGGGAGTAGATGGGAAGAAAGTAAAAAGCGGGGAGCAAGGAAGACGTGCGGAGGTGGTGTGAGGGGACAAGAGAGGTTGTGCAGGGTGTGGAGGGCCAGAAGACAGCTGTGGGGCACAGAAGAAAGCTGAACAAGTAGCGCCGAGTGCACAAGGGGGATGCTAAGGGGAGCAGAGGGAAAGAAAAAGGTGGAAGGAGGGGGCCAGAGCAGAAGAGAGGGCTGCTAAAGGGTGTGGAGGGCCAACAGAGGGCTCCAGGGCATGAAGAAGGGCTCCGGAGGGATTCTGAGGGGACCACCAGGGTCCTAAGTGGGCTTGAGGTGCAAGAGACAGCTCTGGGAAACAAGGAAGGCCCAAAGAGGAGTCGGGAAGACACTAGAGTTTTAGTAGGGGGACTAGATGGGAAAAAAGTAAAAAGCGGGGAGCAAGGAAGACGTGCGGAGGTGGTGTGAGGGGACAAGAGAGGTTGTGCAGGGTGTGGAGGGCCAGAAGACAGCTGTGGGGCACAGAAGAAAGCTGAAATGTAGTGGCGAGTGCACAAGGGGGATGCTAAGGGGAGCAGAGGGAAAGAAAAAGGTGGAAGGAGGGGGCCAGAGCAGAAGAGAGGGCTGCTAATGGGTGTGGAGGGCCAACAGAGGGCTGCAGGGCATGAAGAAGGGCTCCACAGGGATTCTGAGGGGACTGCCAGGGTCCTAAGGGGTCTCGAGGTGCAAGAGACAGCTCTGGGAAACAAGGAAGGCCCAAAGAGGAGTCGGGAAGACACTAGAGTTTTAGTAGGGGGAGTAGATGGGAAAAAAGTAAAAAGCGGGGAGCAAGGAAGACGTGCGGAGGTGGTGTGAGGGGACAAGAGAGGTTGTGCAGGGTGTGGAGGGCCAGAAGACAGCTCTGGGGCACAGAAGAAAGCTGAACAAGTAGCGCCGAGTGCACAAGGGGGATGCTAAGGGGAGCAGAGGGAAAGAAAAAGGTGGAAGGAGGGGGCCAGAGCAGAAGAGAGGGCTGCTAAAGGGTGTGGAGGGCCAACAGAGGGCTCCAGGGCATGAAGAAGGGCTCCGGAGGGATTCTGAGGGGACTGCCAGGGTCCTAAGGGGTCTCGAGGTGCAAGAGACAGCTCTGGGAAACAAGGAAGGCCCAAAGAGGAGTCGGGAAGACACTAGAGTTTTAGTAGGGGGACTAGATGGGAAAAAAGTAAAAAGCGGGGAGCAAGGAAGACGTGCGGAGGTGGTGTGAGGGGACAAGAGAGGTTGTGCAGGGTGTGGAGGGCCAGAAGACAGCTCTGGGGCACAGAAGAAAGCTGAAATGTAGTGCCGAGTGAACAAGGCGGGTGCTAAGGGGAGCAGAGGGAAAGAAAAAGGTGGAAGGAGGGGGCCAGAGCACAAGAGAGGGCTGCTAAAGGGTGTGGAGGGCCAACAGAGGGCTCCAGGGCATGAAGAAGGGCTCCACAGGGATTCTGAGGGGACTGCCAGGGTCCTAAGGGGTCTCGAGGTGCAAGAGACAGCTCTGGGAAACAAGGAAGGCCCAAAGAGGAGTCGGGAAGACACTAGAGTTTTAGTAGGGGGACTAGATGGGAAAAAAGTAAAAAGCGGGGAGCAAGGAAGACGTGCGGAGGTGGTGTGAGGGGACAAGAGAGGTTGTGCAGGGTGTGGAGGGCCAGAAGACAGCTCTGGGGCACAGAAGAAAGCTGAAATGTAGTGGCGAGTGCACAAGGGGGATGCTAAGGGGAGCAGAGGGAAAGAAAAAGGTGGAAGGAGGGGGCCAGAGCAGAAGAGAGGGCTGCTAAAGGGTGTGGAGGGCCAACAGAGGGCTCCAGGCATGAAGAAGGGCTCCGGAGGGATTCTGAGGGGACTGCCAGGGTCCTAAGGGGTCTCGAGGTGCAAGAGACAGCTCTGGGAAACAAGGAAGGCCCAAAGAGGAGTCGGGAAGACACTAGAGGAGTGCTAGGGGGACTAGAGAGGAAGAAAGTAAAAAGCGGGGAGCAAGGAAGACGTGCGGAGGTGGTGTGAGGGGACAAGAGAGGTTGTGCAGGGTGTGGAGGGCCAGAAGACAGCTCTGGGGCACAGAAGAAAGCTGAACAAGTAGCGCCGAGTGCACAAGGGGGATGCTAAGGGGAGCAGAGGGAAAGAAAAAGGTGGAAGGAGGGGGCCAGAGCAGAAGAGAGGGCTGCTAAAGGGTGTGGAGGGCCAACAGAGGGCTCCAGGGCATGAAGAAGGGCTCCGGAGGGATTCTGAGGGGACTGCCAGGGTCCTAAGGGGTCTCGAGGTGCAAGAGACAGCTCTGGGAAACAAGGAAGGCCCAAAGAGGAGTCGGGAAGACACTAGAGTTTTAGTAGGGGGACTAGAGAGGAAGAAAGTAAAAAGCGGGGAGCAAGGAAGACGTGCGGAGGTGGTGTGAGGGGACAAGAGAGGTTGTGCAGGGTGTGGAGGGCCAGAAGACAGCTCTGGGGCACAGAAGAAAGCTGAACAAGTAGCGCCGAGTGCACAAGGGGGATGCTAAGGGGAGCAGAGGGAAAGAAAAAGGTGGAAGGAGGGGGCCAGAGCAGAAGAGAGGGCTGCTAAAGGGTGTGGAGGACCAACAGAGGGCTCCAGGCATGAAGAAGGGCTCCGGAGGGATTCTGAGGGGACTGCCAGGGTCCTAAGGGGTCTCGAGGTGCAAGAGACAGCTCTGGGAAACAAGGAAGGCCCAAAGAGGAGTCGGGAAGACACTAGAGGAGTGCTAGGGGGACTAGAGAGGAAGAAAGTAAAAAGCGGGGAGCAAGGAAGACGTGCGGAGGTGGTGTGAGGGGACAAGAGAGGTTGTGCAGGGTGTGGAGGGCCAGAAGACAGCTCTGGGGCACAGAAGAAAGCTGAAATGTAGTGCCGAGTGCACAAGGGGGATGCTAAGGGGGCAGAGGGAAAGAAAAAGGTGGAAGGAGGGGGCCAGAGCAGAAGAGAGGGCTGCTAAAGGGTGTGGAGGGCCAACAGAGGGCTCCAGGCATGAAGAAGGGCTCCGGAGGGATTCTGAGGGGACTGCCAGGGTCCTAAGGGGTCTCGAGGTGCAAGAGACAGCTCTGGGAAACAAGGAAGGCCCAAAGAGGAGTCGGGAAGACACTAGAGTTTTAGTAGGGGGACTAGAGAGGAAGAAAGTAAAAAGCGGGGAGCAAGGAAGACGTGCGGAGGTGGTCTGAGGGGAGAAGAGAGGTTGTGCAGGGTGTGGAGGGCCAGAAGACAGCTCTGGGGCACAGAAGAAAGCTGAAATGTAGTGCCGAGTGCACAAGGGGGATGCTAAGGGGAGCAGAGGGAAAGAAAAAGGTGGAAGGAGGGGGCCAGAGCACAAGAGAGGGCTGCTAAAGGGTGTGGAGGGCCAACAGAGGGCTCCAGGGCATGAAGAAGGGCTCCGGAGGGATTCTGAGGGGACTGCCAGGGTCCTAAGGGGTCTCGAGGTGCAAGAGACAGCTCTGGGAAACAAGGAAGGCCCAAAGAGGAGTCGGGAAGACACTAGAGTTTTAGTAGGGGGACTAGAGAGGAAGAAAGTAAAAAGCGGGGAGCAAGGAAGACGTGCGGAGGTGGTGTGAGGGGACAAGAGAGGTTGTGCAGGGTGTGGAGGGCCAGAAGACAGCTCTGGGGCACAGAAGAAAGCTGAACAAGTAGCGCCGAGTGCACAAGGGGGATGCTAAGGGGAGCAGAGGGAAAGAAAAAGGTGGAAGGAGGGGGCCAGAGCAGAAGAGAGGGCTGCTAAAGGGTGTGGAGGACCAACAGAGGGCTCCAGGCATGAAGAAGGGCTCCGGAGGGATTCTGAGGGGACTGCCAGGGTCCTAAGGGGTCTCGAGGTGCAAGAGACAGCTCTGGGAAACAAGGAAGGCCCAAAGAGGAGTCGGGAAGACACTAGAGGAGTGCTAGGGGGACTAGAGAGGAAGAAAGTAAAAAGCGGGGAGCAAGGAAGACGTGCGGAGGTGGTGTGAGGGGACAAGAGAGGTTGTGCAGGGTGTGGAGGGCCAGAAGACAGCTGTGGGGCACAGAAGAAAGCTGAAATGTAGTGCCGAGTGCACAAGGGGGATGCTAAGGGGAGCAGAGGGAAAGAAAAAGGTGGAAGGAGGGGGCCAGAGCAGAAGAGAGGGCTGCTAAAGGGTGTGGAGGGCCAACAGAGGGCTGCAGGGCATGAAGAAGGGCTCCAGAGGGATTCTGAGGGGACTGCCAGGGTCCTAAGGGGTCTCGAGGTGCAAGAGACAGCTCTGGGAAACAAGGAAGGCCCAAAGAGGAGTCGGGAAGACACTAGAGTTTTAGTAGGGGGACTAGATGGGAAAAAAGTAAAAAGCGGGGAGCAAGGAAGACGTGCGGAGGTGGTGTGAGGGGACAAGAGAGGTTGTGCAGGGTGTGGAGGGCCAGAAGACAGCTCTGGGGCACAGAAGAAAGCTGAACAAGTAGCGCCGAGTGCACAAGGGGGATGCTAAGGGGAGCAGAGGGAAAGAAAAAGGTGGAAGGAGGGGGCCAGAGCAGAAGAGAGGGCTGCTAAAGGGTGTGGAGGACCAACAGAGGGCTCCAGGCATGAAGAAGGGCTCCACAGGGATTCTGAGGGGACTGCCAGGGTCCTAAGGGGTCTCGAGGTGCAAGAGACAGCTCTGGGAAACAAGGAAGGCCCAAAGAGGAGTCGGGAAGACACTAGAGGAGTGCTAGGGGGACTAGAGAGGAAGAAAGTAAAAAGCGGGGAGCAAGGAAGACGTGCGGAGGTGGTGTGAGGGGACAAGAGAGGTTGTGCAGGGTGTGGAGGGCCAGAAGACAGCTCTGGGGCACAGAAGAAAGCTGAAATGTAGTGGCGAGTGCACAAGGGGGATGCTAAGGGGGCAGAGGGAAAGAAAAAGGTGGAAGGAGGGGGCCAGAGCAGAAGAGAGGGCTGCTAAAGGGTGTGGAGGGCCAACAGAGGGCTCCAGGCATGAAGAAGGGCTCCGGAGGGATTCTGAGGGGACTGCCAGGGTCCTAAGGGGTCTCGAGGTGCAAGAGACAGCTCTGGGAAACAAGGAAGGCCCAAAGAGGAGTCGGGAAGACACTAGAGTTTTAGTAGGGGGACTAGAGAGGAAGAAAGTAAAAAGCGGGGAGCAAGGAAGACGTGCGGAGGTGGTCTGAGGGGAGAAGAGAGGTTGTGCAGGGTGTGGAGGGCCAGAAGACAGCTCTGGGGCACAGAAGAAAGCTGAAATGTAGTGCCGAGTGCACAAGGGGGATGCTAAGGGGAGCAGAGGGAAAGAAAAAGGTGGAAGGAGGGGGCCAGAGCAGAAGAGAGGGCTGCTAAAGGGTGTGGAGGGCCAACAGAGGGCTCCAGGGCATGAAGAAGGGCTCCACAGGGATTCTGAGGGGACTGCCAGGGTCCTAAGTGGGTTTGAGGTGCAAGAGACAGCTCTGGGAAACAAGGAAGGCCCAAAGAGGAGTCGGGAAGACACTAGAGTTTTAGTAGGGGGAGTAGATGGGAAAAAAGTAAAAAGCGGGGAGCAAGGAAGACGTGCGGAGGTGGTGTGAGGGGACAAGAGAGGTTGTGCAGGGTGTGGAGGGCCAGAAGACAGCTGTGGGGCACAGAAGAAAGCTGAACAAGTAGCGCCGAGTGCACAAGGGGGATGCTAAGGGGAGCAGAGGGAAAGAAAAAGGTGGAAGGAGGGGGCCAGAGCAGAAGAGAGGGCTGCTAAAGGGTGTGGAGGGCCAACAGAGGGCTGCAGGGCATGAAGAAGGGCTCCAGAGGGATTCTGAGGGGACTGCCAGGGTCCTAAGGGGTCTCGAGGTGCAAGAGACAGCTCTGGGAAACAAGGAAGGCCCAAAGAGGAGTCGGGAAGACACTAGAGGAGTGCTAGGGGGACTAGAGAGGAAGAAAGTAAAAAGCGGGGAGCAAGGAAGACGTGCGGAGGTGGTGTGAGGGGACAAGAGAGGTTGTGCAGGGTGTGGAGGGCCAGAAGACAGCTGTGGGGCACAGAAGAAAGCTGAAATGTAGTGGCGAGTGCACAAGGGGGATGCTAAGGGGAGCAGAGGGAAAGAAAAAGGTGGAAGGAGGGGGCCAGAGCAGAAGAGAGGGCTGCTAAAGGGTGTGGAGGGCCAACAGAGGGCTCCAGGGCATGAAGAAGGGCTCCACAGGGATTCTGAGGGGACTGCCAGGGTCCTAAGGGGTCTCGAGGTGCAAGAGACAGCTCTGGGAAACAAGGAAGGCCCAAAGAGGAGTCGGGAAGACACTAGAGTTTTAGTAGGGGGAGTAGATGGGAAGAAAGTAAAAAGCGGGGAGCAAGGAAGACGTGCGGAGGTGGTGTGAGGGGACAAGAGAGGTTGTGCAGGGTGTGGAGGGCCAGAAGACAGCTCTGGGGCACAGAAGAAAGCTGAACAAGTAGCGCCGAGTGCACAAGGGGGATGCTAAGGGGAGCAGAGGGAAAGAAAAAGGTGGAAGGAGGGGGCCAGAGCAGAAGAGAGGGCTGCTAAAGGGTGTGGAGGGCCAACAGAGGGCTCCAGGGCATGAAGAAGGGCTCCGGAGGGATTCTGAGGGGACCACCAGGGTCCTAAGTGGGCTTGAGGTGCAAGAGACAGCTCTGGGAACCAAGGAAGGCCCAAAGAGGAGTCAGGAAGACACTAGAGGGGTGCTAGGGGGACTAGAGAGGAAGAAAGTAAAAAGCGGGGAGCAAGGAAGACGTGCGGAGGTGGTGTGAGGGGACAAGAGAGGTTGTGCAGGGTGTGGAGGGCCAGAAGACAGCTCTGGGGCACAGAAGAAAGCTGAAATGTAGTGCCGAGTGCACAAGGGGGATGCTAAGGGGAGCAGAGGGAAAGAAAAAGGTGGAAGGAGGGGGCCAGAGCAGAAGAGAGGGCTGCTAAAGGGTGTGGAGGGCCAACAGAGGGCTGCAGGGCATGAAGAAGGGCTCCGGAGGGATTCTGAGGGGACTGCCAGGGTCCTAAGGGGTCTCGAGGTGCAAGAGACAGCTCTGGGAAACAAGGAAGGCCCAAAGAGGAGTCGGGAAGACACTAGAGGAGTGCTAGGGGGACTAGAGAGGAAGAAAGTAAAAAGCGGGGAGCAAGGAAGACGTGCGGAGGTGGTGTGAGGGGACAAGAGAGGTTGTGCAGGGTGTGGAGGGCCAGAAGACAGCTCTGGGGCACAGAAGAAAGCTGAACAAGTAGCGCCGAGTGCACAAGGGGGATGCTAAGGGGAGCAGAGGGAAAGAAAAAGGTGGAAGGAGGGGGCCAGAGCAGAAGAGAGGGCTGCTAAAGGGTGTGGAGGGCCAACAGAGGGCTCCAGGGCATGAAGAAGGGCTCCGGAGGGATTCTGAGGGGACTGCCAGGGTCCTAAGTGGCCTGAGGTGCAAGAGACAGCTCTGGGAAACAAGGAAGGCCCAAAGAGGAGTCGGGAAGACACTAGAGTTTTAGTAGGGGGACTAGATGGGAAGAAAGTAAAAAGCGGGGAGCAAGGAAGACGTGCGGAGGTGGTGTGAGGGGACAAGAGAGGTTGTGCAGGGTGTGGAGGGCCAGAAGACAGCTCTGGGGCACAGAAGAAAGCTGAACAAGTAGCGCCGAGTGCACAAGGGGGATGCTAAGGGGAGCAGAGGGAAAGAAAAAGGTGGAAGGAGGGGGCCAGAGCAGAAGAGAGGGCTGCTAAAGGGTGTGGAGGGCCAACAGAGGGCTCCAGGGCATGAAGAAGGGCTCCGGAGGGATTCTGAGGGGACTGCCAGGGTCCTAAGGGGTCTCGAGGTGCAAGAGACAGCTCTGGGAAACAAGGAAGGCCCAAAGAGGAGTCGGGAAGACACTAGAGTTTTAGTAGGGGGACTAGATGGGAAAAAAGTAAAAAGCGGGAAGCAAGGAAGACGTGCGGAGGTGGTGTGAGGGGACAAGAGAGGTTGTGCAGGGTGTGGAGGGCCAGAAGACAGCTCTGGGGCACAGAAGAAAGCTGAAATGTAGTGCCGAGTGCACAAGGGGGATGCTAAGGGGAGCAGAGGGAAAGAAAAAGGTGGAAGGAGGGGGCCAGAGCAGAAGAGAGGGCTGCTAAAGGGTGTGGAGGGCCAACAGAGGGCTGCAGGGCATGAAGAAGGGCTCCAGAGGGATTCTGAGGGGACTGCCAGGGTCCTAAGGGGTCTCGAGGTGCAAGAGACAGCTCTGGGAAACAAGGAAGGCCCAAAGAGGAGTCGGGAAGACACTAGAGTTTTAGTAGGGGGAGTAGATGGGAAAAAAGTAAAAAGCGGGGAGCAAGGAAGACGTGCGGAGGTGGTGTGAGGGGACAAGAGAGGTTGTGCAGGGTGTGGAGGGCCAGAAGACAGCTGTGGGGCACAGAAGAAAGCTGAACAAGTAGCGCCGAGTGCACAAGGGGGATGCTAAGGGGAGCAGAGGGAAAGAAAAAGGTGGAAGGAGGGGGCCAGAGCAGAAGAGAGGGCTGCTAAAGGGTGTGGAGGGCCAACAGAGGGCTCCAGGGCATGAAGAAGGGCTCCGGAGGGATTCTGAGGGGACTGCCAGGGTCCTAAGGGGTCTCGAGGTGCAAGAGACAGCTCTGGGAAACAAGGAAGGCCCAAAGAGGAGTCGGGAAGACACTAGAGTTTTAGTAGGGGGACTAGATGGGAAAAAAGTAAAAAGCGGGAAGCAAGGAAGACGTGCGGAGGTGGTGTGAGGGGACAAGAGAGGTTGTGCAGGGTGTGGAGGGCCAGAAGACAGCTCTGGGGCACAGAAGAAAGCTGAAATGTAGTGCCGAGTGCACAAGGGGGATGCTAAGGGGAGCAGAGGGAAAGAAAAAGGTGGAAGGAGGGGGCCAGAGCAGAAGAGAGGGCTGCTAAAGGGTGTGGAGGGCCAACAGAGGGCTGCAGGGCATGAAGAAGGGCTCCAGAGGGATTCTGAGGGGACTGCCAGGGTCCTAAGGGGTCTCGAGGTGCAAGAGACAGCTCTGGGAAACAAGGAAGGCCCAAAGAGGAGTCGGGAAGACACTAGAGTTTTAGTAGGGGGAGTAGATGGGAAAAAAGTAAAAAGCGGGGAGCAAGGAAGACGTGCGGAGGTGGTGTGAGGGGACAAGAGAGGTTGTGCAGGGTGTGGAGGGCCAGAAGACAGCTGTGGGGCACAGAAGAAAGCTGAAATGTAGTGGCGAGTGCACAAGGGGGATGCTAAGGGGAGCAGAGGGAAAGAAAAAGGTGGAAGGAGGGGGCCAGAGCACAAGAGAGGGCTGCTAAAGGGTGTGGAGGGCCAACAGAGGGCTCCAGGGCATGAAGAAGGGCTCCGGAGGGATTCTGAGGGGACTGCCAGGGTCCTAAGGGGTCTCGAGGTGCAAGAGACAGCTCTGGGAAACAAGGAAGGCCCAAAGAGGAGTCGGGAAGACACTAGAGTTTTAGTAGGGGGACTAGATGGGAAAAAAGTAAAAAGCGGGGAGCAAGGAAGACGTGCGGAGGTGGTGTGAGGGGACAAGAGAGGTTGTGCAGGGTGTGGAGGGCCAGAAGACAGCTCTGGGGCACAGAAGAAAGCTGAACAAGTAGCGCCGAGTGCACAAGGGGGATGCTAAGGGGAGCAGAGGGAAAGAAAAAGGTGGAAGGAGGGGGCCAGAGCAGAAGAGAGGGCTGCTAAAGGGTGTGGAGGACCAACAGAGGGCTCCAGGCATGAAGAAGGGCTCCGGAGGGATTCTGAGGGGACTGCCAGGGTCCTAAGGGGTCTCGAGGTGCAAGAGACAGCTCTGGGAAACAAGGAAGGCCCAAAGAGGAGTCGGGAAGACACTAGAGTTTTAGTAGGGGGAGTAGATGGGAAAAAAGTAAAAAGCGGGGAGCAAGGAAGACGTGCGGAGGTGGTGTGAGGGGACAAGAGAGGTTGTGCAGGGTGTGGAGGGCCAGAAGACAGCTCTGGGGCACAGAAGAAAGCTGAACAAGTAGCGCCGAGTGCACAAGGGGGATGCTAAGGGGAGCAGAGGGAAAGAAAAAGGTGGAAGGAGGGGGCCAGAGCAGAAGAGAGGGCTGCTAAAGGGTGTGGAGGGCCAACAGAGGGCTGCAGGGCATGAAGAAGGGCTCCGGAGGGATTCTGAGGGGACTGCCAGGGTCCTAAGGGGTCTCGAGGTGCAAGAGACAGCTCTGGGAAACAAGGAAGGCCCAAAGAGGAGTCGGGAAGACACTAGAGTTTTAGTAGGGGGAGTAGATGGGAAGAAAGTAAAAAGCGGGGAGCAAGGAAGACGTGCGGAGGTGGTGTGAGGGGACAAGAGAGGTTGTGCAGGGTGTGGAGGGCCAGAAGACAGCTCTGGGGCACAGAAGAAAGCTGAAATGTAGTGCCGAGTGCACAAGGGGGATGCTAAGGGGAGCAGAGGGAAAGAAAAAGGTGGAAGGAGGGGGCCAGAGCAGAAGAGAGGGCTGCTAAAGGGTGTGGAGGGCCAACAGAGGGCTGCAGGGCATGAAGAAGGGCTCCACAGGGATTCTGAGGGGACTGCCAGGGTCCTAAGGGGTCTCGAGGTGCAAGAGACAGCTCTGGGAAACAAGGAAGGCCCAAAGAGGAGTCGGGAAGACACTAGAGTTTTAGTAGGGGGAGTAGATGGGAAAAAAGTAAAAAGCGGGGAGCAAGGAAGACGTGCGGAGGTGGTGTGAGGGGACAAGAGAGGTTGTGCAGGGTGTGGAGGGCCAGAAGACAGCTCTGGGGCACAGAAGAAAGCTGAACAAGTAGCGCCGAGTGCACAAGGGGGATGCTAAGGGGAGCAGAGGGAAAGAAAAAGGTGGAAGGAGGGGGCCAGAGCAGAAGAGAGGGCTGCTAAAGGGTGTGGAGGGCCAACAGAGGGCTCCAGGGCATGAAGAAGGGCTCCAGAGGGATTCTGAGGGGACTGCCAGGGTCCTAAGGGGTCTCGAGGTGCAAGAGACAGCTCTGGGAAACAAGGAAGGCCCAAAGAGGAGTCGGGAAGACACTAGAGTTTTAGTAGGGGGAGTAGATGGGAAAAAAGTAAAAAGCGGGGAGCAAGGAAGACGTGCGGAGGTGGTGTGAGGGGACAAGAGAGGTTGTGCAGGGTGTGGAGGGCCAGAAGACAGCTCTGGGGCACAGAAGAAAGCTGAACAAGTAGCGCCGAGTGCACAAGGGGGATGCTAAGGGGAGCAGAGGGAAAGAAAAAGGTGGAAGGAGGGGGCCAGAGCAGAAGAGAGGGCTGCTAAAGGGTGTGGAGGGCCAACAGAGGGCTGCAGGGCATGAAGAAGGGCTCCACAGGGATTCTGAGGGGACTGCCAGGGTCCTAAGTGGGCTTGAGGTGCAAGAGACAGCTCTGGGAAACAAGGAAGGCCCAAAGAGGAGTCGGGAAGACACTAGAGGGGTGTTAGGGGGACTAGATAGGAAGAAAGTAAAAAGCGGGGAGCAAGGAAGACGTGCGGAGGTGGTGTGAGGGGACAAGAGAGGTTGTGCAGGGTGTGGAGGGCCAGAAGACAGCTCTGGGGCACAGAAGAAAGCTGAAATGTAGTGCCGAGTGCACAAGGGGGATGCTAAGGGGAGCAGAGGGAAAGAAAAAGGTGGAAGGAGGGGGCCAGAGCAGAAGAGAGGGCTGCTAAAGGGTGTGGAGGGCCAACAGAGGGCTGCAGGGCATGAAGAAGGGCTCCACAGGGATTCTGAGGGGACTGCCAGGGTCCTAAGGGGGCTCGAGGTGCAAGAGACAGCTCTGGGAAACAAGGAAGGCCCAAAGAGGAGTCGGGAAGACACTAGAGGGGTGTTAGGGGGACTAGATAGGAAGAAAGTAAAAAGCGGGGAGCAAGGAAGACGTGCGGAGGTGGTGTGAGGGGACAAGAGAGGTTGTGCAGGGTGTGGAGGGCCAGAAGACAGCTCTGGGGCACAGAAGAAAGCTGAAATGTAGTGCCGAGTGCACAAGGGGGATGCTAAGGGGAGCAGAGGGAAAGAAAAAGGTGGAAGGAGGGGGCCAGAGCAGAAGAGAGGGCTGCTAAAGGGTGTGGAGGGCCAACAGAGGGCTGCAGGGCATGAAGAAGGGCTCCACAGGGATTCTGAGGGGACTGCCAGGGTCCTAAGGGGTCTCGAGGTGCAAGAGACAGCTCTGGGAAACAAGGAAGGCCCAAAGAGGAGTCGGGAAGACACTAGAGTTTTAGTAGGGGGAGTAGATGGGAAAAAAGTAAAAAGCGGGGAGCAAGGAAGACGTGCGGAGGTGGTGTGAGGGGACAAGAGAGGTTGTGCAGGGTGTGGAGGGCCAGAAGACAGCTCTGGGGCACAGAAGAAAGCTGAAATGTAGTGCCGAGTGCACAAGGGGGATGCTAAGGGGAGCAGAGGGAAAGAAAAAGGTGGAAGGAGGGGGCCAGAGCAGAAGAGAGGGCTGCTAAAGGGTGTGGAGGGCCAACAGAGGGCTGCAGGGCATGAAGAAGGGCTCCACAGGGATTCTGAGGGGACTGCCAGGGTCCTAAGGGGTCTCGAGGTGCAAGAGACAGCTCTGGGAAACAAGGAAGGCCCAAAGAGGAGTCGGGAAGACACTAGAGTTTTAGTAGGGGGAGTAGATGGGAAAAAAGTAAAAAGCGGGGAGCAAGGAAGACGTGCGGAGGTGGTGTGAGGGGACAAGAGAGGTTGTGCAGGGTGTGGAGGGCCAGAAGACAGCTCTGGGGCACAGAAGAAAGCTGAAATGTAGTGCCAAGTGCACAAGGGGGATGCTAAGGGGAGCAGAGGGAAAGAAAAAGGTGGAAGGAGGGGGCCAGAGCAGAAGAGAGGGCTGCTAAAGGGTGTGGAGGGCCAACAGAGGGCTCCAGGGCATGAAGAAGGGCTCCGGAGGGATTCTGAGGGGACTGCCAGGGTCCTAAGGGGTCTCGAGGTGCAAGAGACAGCTCTGGGAAACAAGGAAGGCCCAAAGAGGAGTCGGGAAGACACTAGAGTTTTAGTAGGGGGAGTAGATGGGAAAAAAGTAAAAAGCGGGGAGCAAGGAAGACGTGCGGAGGTGGTGTGAGGGGACAAGAGAGGTTGTGCAGGGTGTGGAGGGCCAGAAGACAGCTCTGGGGCACAGAAGAAAGCTGAACAAGTAGCGCCGAGTGCACAAGGGGGATGCTAAGGGGAGCAGAGGGAAAGAAAAAGGTGGAAGGAGGGGGCCAGAGCACAAGAGAGGGCTGCTAAAGGGTGTGGAGGGCCAACAGAGGGCTCCAGGGCATGAAGAAGGGCTCCAGAGGGATTCTGAGGGGACTGCCAGGGTCCTAAGGGGTCTCGAGGTGCAAGAGACAGCTCTGGGAAACAAGGAAGGCCCAAAGAGGAGTCGGGAAGACACTAGAGTTTTAGTAGGGGGAGTAGATGGGAAAAAAGTAAAAAGCGGGGAGCAAGGAAGACGTGCGGAGGTGGTGTGAGGGGACAAGAGAGGTTGTGCAGGGTGTGGAGGGCCAGAAGACAGCTCTGGGGCACAGAAGAAAGCTGAAATGTAGTGCCGAGTGCACAAGGGGGATGCTAAGGGGAGCAGAGGGAAAGAAAAAGGTGGAAGGAGGGGGCCAGAGCAGAAGAGAGGGCTGCTAAAGGGTGTGGAGGGCCAACAGAGGGCTGCAGGGCATGAAGAAGGGCTCCACAGGGATTCTGAGGGGACTGCCAGGGTCCTAAGTGGGCTTGAGGTGCAAGAGACAGCTCTGGGAAACAAGGAAGGCCCAAAGAGGAGTCGGGAAGACACTAGAGTTTTAGTAGGGGGACTAGATGGGAAAAAAGTAAAAAGCGGGGAGCAAGGAAGACGTGCGGAGGTGGTGTGAGGGGACAAGAGAGGTTGTGCAGGGTGTGGAGGGCCAGAAGACAGCTCTGGGGCACAGAAGAAAGCTGAAATGTAGTGCCGAGTGCACAAGGCGGGTGCTAAGGGGAGCAGAGGGAAAGAAAAAGGTGGAAGGAGGGGGCCAGAGCAGAAGAGAGGGCTGCTAAAGGGTGTGGAGGGCCAACAGAGGGCTCCAGGGCATGAAGAAGGGCTCCACAGGGATTCTGAGGGGACTGCCAGGGTCCTAAGTGGGCTTGAGGTGCAAGAGACAGCTCTGGGAAACAAGGAAGGCCCAAAGAGGAGTCGGGAAGACACTAGAGTTTTAGTAGGGGGACTAGACGGGAAAAAAGTAAAAAGCGGGGAGCAAGGAAGACGTGCGGAGGTGGTGTGAGGGGACAAGAGAGGTTGTGCAGGGTGTGGAGGGCCAGAAGACAGCTCTGGGGCACAGAAGAAAGCTGAAATGTAGTGGCGAGTGCACAAGGGGGATGCTAAGGGGAGCAGAGGGAAAGAAAAAGGTGGAAGGAGGGGGCCAGAGCAGAAGAGAGGGCTGCTAAAGGGTGTGGAGGACCAACAGAGGGCTCCAGGCATGAAGAAGGGCTCCGGAGGGATTCTGAGGGGACTGCCAGGGTCCTAAGGGGTCTCGAGGTGCAAGAGACAGCTCTGGGAAACAAGGAAGGCCCAAAGAGGAGTCGGGAAGACACTAGAGGAGTGCTAGGGGGACTAGAGAGGAAGAAAGTAAAAAGCGGGGAGCAAGGAAGACGTGCGGAGGTGGTGTGAGGGGACAAGAGAGGTTGTGCAGGGTGTGGAGGGCCAGAAGACAGCTCTGGGGCACAGAAGAAAGCTGAAATGTAGTGCCGAGTGCACAAGGGGGATGCTAAGGGGAGCAGAGGGAAAGAAAAAGGTGGAAGGAGGGGGCCAGAGCAGAAGAGAGGGCTGCTAATGGGTGTGGAGGGCCAACAGAGGGCTCCAGGGCATGAAGAAGGGCTCCACAGGGATTCTGAGGGGACTGCCAGGGTCCTAAGGGGTCTTGAGGTGCAAGAGACAGCTCTGGGAAACAAGGAAGGCCCAAAGAGGAGTCGGGAAGACACTAGAGTTTTAGTAGGGGGAGTAGATGGGAAAAAAGTAAAAAGCGGGGAGCAAGGAAGACGTGCGGAGGTGGTGTGAGGGGACAAGAGAGGTTGTGCAGGGTGTGGAGGGCCAGAAGACAGCTCTGGGGCACAGAATAAAGCTGAACAAGTAGCGCCGAGTGCACAAGGGGGATGCTAAGGGGAGCAGAGGGAAAGAAAAAGGTGGAAGGAGGGGGCCAGAGCAGAAGAGAGGGCTGCTAAAGGGTGTGGAGGGCCAACAGAGGGCTCCAGGGCATGAAGAAGGGCTCCGGAGGGATTCTGAGGGGACTGCCAGGGTCCTAAGGGGTCTCGAGGTGCAAGAGACAGCTCTGGGAAACAAGGAAGGCCCAAAGAGGAGTCGGGAAGACACTAGAGGAGTGCTAGGGGGACTAGAGAGGAAGAAAGTAAAAAGCGGGGAGCAAGGAAGACGTGCGGAGGTGGTGTGAGGGGACAAGAGAGGTTGTGCAGGGTGTGGAGGGCCAGAAGACAGCTCTGGGGCACAGAAGAAAGCTGAACAAGTAGCGCCGAGTGCACAAGAGGGATGCTAAGGGGAGCAGAGGGAAAGAAAAAGGTGGAAGGAGGGGGCCAGAGCAGAAGAGAGGGCTGCTAAAGGGTGTGGAGGGCCAACAGAGGGCTCCAGGGCATGAAGAAGGGCTCCACAGGGATTCTGAGGGGACTGCCAGGGTCCTAAGGGGTCTCGAGGTGCAAGAGACAGCTCTGGGAAACAAGGAAGGCCCAAAGAGGAGTCGGGAAGACACTAGAGGAGTGCTAGGGGGACTAGAGAGGAAGAAAGTAAAAAGCGGGGAGCAAGGAAGACGTGCGGAGGTGGTGTGAGGGGACAAGAGAGGTTGTGCAGGGTGTGGAGGGCCAGAAGACAGCTCTGGGGCACAGAAGAAAGCGGAAATGTAGTGCCGAGTGCACAAGGGGGATGCTAAGGGGAGCAGAGGGAAAGAAAAAGGTGGAAGGAGGGGGCCAGAGCACAAGAGAGGGCTGCTAAAGGGTGTGGAGGGCCAACAGAGGGCTCCAGGGCATGAAGAAGGGCTCCACAGGGATTCTGAGGGGACTGCCAGGGTCCTAAGGGGTCTCGAGGTGCAAGAGACAGCTCTGGGAAACAAGGAAGGCCCAAAGAGGAGTCGGGAAGACACTAGAGTTTTAGTAGGGGGACTAGACGGGAAAAAAGTAAAAAGCGGGGAGCAAGGAAGACGTGCGGAGGTGGTGTGAGGGGACAAGAGAGGTTGTGCAGGGTGTGGAGGGCCAGAAGACAGCTCTGGAGCACAGAAGAAAGCTGAAATGTAGTGGCGAGTGCACAAGGGGGATGCTAAGGGGAGCAGAGGGAAAGAAAAAGGTGGAAGGAGGGGGCCAGAGCAGAAGAGAGGGCTGCTAAAGGGTGTGGAGGACCAACAGAGGGCTCCAGGCATGAAGAAGGGCTCCACAGGGATTCTGAGGGGACTGCCAGGGTCCTAAGGGGTCTCGAGGTGCAAGAGACAGCTCTGGGAAACAAGGAAGGCCCAAAGAGGAGTCGGGAAGACACTAGAGGAGTGCTAGGGGGACTAGAGAGGAAGAAAGTAAAAAGCGGGGAGCAAGGAAGACGTGCGGAGGTGGTGTGAGGGGACAAGAGAGGTTGTGCAGGGTGTGGAGGGCCAGAAGACAGCTCTGGGGCACAGAAGAAAGCTGAAATGTAGTGCCGAGTGCACAAGGGGGATGCTAAGGGGAGCAGAGGGAAAGAAAAAGGTGGAAGGAGGGGGCCAGAGCAGAAGAGAGGGCTGCTAAAGGGTGTGGAGGACCAACAGAGGGCTCCAGGCATGAAGAAGGGCTCCGGAGGGATTCTGAGGGGACTGCCAGGGTCCTAAGGGGTCTCGAGGTGCAAGAGACAGCTCTGGGAAACAAGGAAGGCCCAAAGAGGAGTCGGGAAGACACTAGAGGAGTGCTAGGGGGACTAGAGAGGAAGAAAGTAAAAAGCGGGGAGCAAGGAAGACGTGCGGAGGTGGTGTGAGGGGACAAGAGAGGTTGTGCAGGGTGTGGAGGGCCAGAAGACAGCTCTGGGGCACAGAAGAAAGCTGAAATGTAGTGCCGAGTGCACAAGGGGGATGCTAAGGGGAGCAGAGGGAAAGAAAAAGGTGGAAGGAGGGGGCCAGAGCAGAAGAGAGGGCTGCTAAAGGGTGTGGAGGGCCAACAGAGGGCTGCAGGGCATGAAGAAGGGCTCCACAGGGATTCTGAGGGGACTGCCAGGGTCCTAAGGGGTCTCGAGGTGCAAGAGACAGCTCTGGGAAACAAGGAAGGCCCAAAGAGGAGTCGGGAAGACACTAGAGTTTTAGTAGGGGGACTAGATGGGAAAAAAGTAAAAAGCGGGGAGCAAGGAAGACGTGCGGAGGTGGTGTGAGGGGACAAGAGAGGTTGTGCAGGGTGTGGAGGGCCAGAAGACAGCTCTGGGGCACAGAAGAAAGCTGAACAAGTAGCGCCGAGTGCACAAGAGGGATGCTAAGGGGAGCAGAGGGAAAGAAAAAGGTGGAAGGAGGGGGCCAGAGCAGAAGAGAGGGCTGCTAAAGGGTGTGGAGGGCCAACAGAGGGCTCCAGGGCATGAAGAAGGGCTCCACAGGGATTCTGAGGGGACTGCCATGGTCCTAAGGGGTCTCGAGGTGCAAGAGACAGCTCTGGGAAACAAGGAAGGCCCAAAGAGGAGTCGGGAAGACACTAGAGGAGTGCTAGGGGGACTAGAGAGGAAGAAAGTAAAAAGCGGGGAGCAAGGAAGACGTGCGGAGGTGGTGTGAGGGGACAAGAGAGGTTGTGCAGGGTGTGGAGGGCCAGAAGACAGCTCTGGGGCACAGAAGAAAGCTGAAATGTAGTGCCGAGTGCACAAGGGGGATGCTAAGGGGAGCAGAGGGAAAGAAAAAGGTGGAAGGAGGGGGCCAGAGCACAAGAGAGGGCTGCTAAAGGGTGTGGAGGGCCAACAGAGGGCTGCAGGGCATGAAGAAGGGCTCCACAGGGATTCTGAGGGGACTGCCAGGGTCCTAAGGGGTCTCGAGGTGCAAGAGACAGCTCTGGGAAACAAGGAAGGCCCAAAGAGGAGTCGGGAAGACACTAGAGGAGTGCTAGGGGGACTAGAGAGGAAGAAAGTAAAAAGCGGGGAGCAAGGAAGACGTGCGGAGGTGGTGTGAGGGGACAAGAGAGGTTGTGCAGGGTGTGGAGGGCCAGAAGACAGCTCTGGGGCACAGAATAAAGCTGAACAAGTAGCGCCGAGTGCACAAGGGGGATGCTAAGGGGAGCAGAGGGAAAGAAAAAGGTGGAAGGAGGGGGCCAGAGCAGAAGAGAGGGCTGCTAAAGGGTGTGGAGGGCCAACAGAGGGCTCCAGGGCATGAAGAAGGGCTCCACAGGGATTCTGAGGGGACTGCCAGGGTCCTAAGGGGTCTCGAGGTGCAAGAGACAGCTCTGGGAAACAAGGAAGGCCCAAAGAGGAGTCGGGAAGACACTAGAGGAGTGCTAGGGGGACTAGAGAGGAAGAAAGTAAAAAGCGGGGAGCAAGGAAGACGTGCGGAGGTGGTGTGAGGGGACAAGAGAGGTTGTGCAGGGTGTGGAGGGCCAGAAGACAGCTCTGGGGCACAGAAGAAAGCTGAACAAGTAGCGCCGAGTGCACAAGAGGGATGCTAAGGGGAGCAGAGGGAAAGAAAAAGGTGGAAGGAGGGGGCCAGAGCAGAAGAGAGGGCTGCTAAACGGTGTGGAGGGCCAACAGAGGGCTCCAGGGCATGAAGAAGGGCTCCACAGGGATTCTGAGGGGACTGCCAGGGTCCTAAGGGGTCTCGAGGTGCAAGAGACAGCTCTGGGAAACAAGGAAGGCCCAAAGAGGAGTCGGGAAGACACTAGAGGAGTGCTAGGGGGACTAGAGAGGAAGAAAGTAAAAAGCGGGGAGCAAGGAAGACGTGCGGAGGTGGTGTGAGGGGACAAGAGAGGTTGTGCAGGGTGTGGAGGGCCAGAAGACAGCTCTGGGGCACAGAAGAAAGCGGAAATGTAGTGCCGAGTGCACAAGGGGGATGCTAAGGGGAGCAGAGGGAAAGAAAAAGGTGGAAGGAGGGGGCCAGAGCACAAGAGAGGGCTGCTAAAGGGTGTGGAGGGCCAACAGAGGGCTCCAGGGCATGAAGAAGGGCTCCACAGGGATTCTGAGGGGACTGCCAGGGTCCTAAGGGGTCTCGAGGTGCAAGAGACAGCTCTGGGAAACAAGGAAGGCCCAAAGAGGAGTCGGGAAGACACTAGAGTTTTAGTAGGGGGACTAGATGGGAAGAAAGTAAAAAGCGGGGAGCAAGGAAGACGTGCGGAGGTGGTGTGAGGGGACAAGAGAGGTTGTGCAGGGTGTGGAGGGCCAGAAGACAGCTCTGGGGCACAGAAGAAAGCTGAAATGTAGTGCCGAGTGCACAAGGGGGATGCTAAGGGGAGCAGAGGGAAAGAAAAAGGTGGAAGGAGGGGGCCAGAGCAGAAGAGAGGGCTGCTAAAGGGTGTGGAGGGCCAACAGAGGGCTCCAGGGCATGAAGAAGGGCTCCACAGGGATTCTGAGGGGACTGCCAGGGTCCTAAGGGGTCTCGAGGTGCAAGAGACAGCTCTGGGAAACAAGGAAGGCCCAAAGAGGAGTCGGGAAGACACTAGAGTTTTAGTAGGGGGACTAGATGGGAAAAAAGTAAAAAGCGGGGAGCAAGGAAGACGTGCGGAGGTGGTGTGAGGGGACAAGAGAGGTTGTGCAGGGTGTGGAGGGCCAGAAGACAGCTCTGGGGCACAGAAGAAAGCTGAAATGTAGTGCCGAGTGCACAAGGGGGATGCTAAGGGGAGCAGAGGGAAAGAAAAAGGTGGAAGGAGGGGGCCAGAGCAGAAGAGAGGGCTGCTAAAGGGTGTGGAGGGCCAACAGAGGGCTGCAGGGCATGAAGAAGGGCTCCACAGGGATTCTGAGGGGACTGCCAGGGTCCTAAGGGGTCTCGAGGTGCAAGAGACAGCTCTGGGAAACAAGGAAGGCCCAAAGAGGAGTCGGGAAGACACTAGAGGAGTGCTAGGGGGACTAGAGAGGAAGAAAGTAAAAAGCGGGGAGCAAGGAAGACGTGCGGAGGTGGTGTGAGGGGACAAGAGAGGTTGTGCAGGGTGTGGAGGGCCAGAAGACAGCTCTGGGGCACAGAAGAAAGCTGAAATGTAGTGCCGAGTGCACAAGGGGGATGCTAAGGGGAGCAGAGGGAAAGAAAAAGGTGGAAGGAGGGGGCCAGAGCAGAAGAGAGGGCTGCTAAAGGGTGTGGAGGGCCTCAGAGGGCTGCAGGGCATGAAGAAGGGCTCCACAGGGATTCTGAGGGGACTGCCAGGGTCCTAAGGGGTCTCGAGGTGCAAGAGACAGCTCTGGGAAACAAGGAAGGCCCAAAGAGGAGTCGGGAAGACACTAGAGTTTTAGTAGGGGGACTAGATGGGAAAAAAGTAAAAAGCGGGGAGCAAGGAAGACGTGCGGAGGTGGTGTGAGGGGACAAGAGAGGTTGTGCAGGGTGTGGAGGGCCAGAAGACAGCTCTGGGGCACAGAAGAAAGCTGAAATGTAGTGCCGAGTGCACAAGGCGGGTGCTAAGGGGAGCAGAGGGAAAGAAAAAGGTGGAAGGAGGGGGCCAGAGCAGAAGAGAGGGCTGCTAAAGGGTGTGGAGGGCCAACAGAGGGCTCCAGGGCATGAAGAAGGGCTCCGGAGGGATTCTGAGGGGACTGCCAGGGTCCTAAGGGGTCTCGAGGTGCAAGAGACAGCTCTGGGAAACAAGGAAGGCCCAAAGAGGAGTCGGGAAGACACTAGAGTTTTAGTAGGGGGACTAGACGGGAAAAAAGTAAAAAGCGGGGAGCAAGGAAGACGTGCGGAGGTGGTGTGAGGGGACAAGAGAGGTTGTGCAGGGTGTGGAGGGCCAGAAGACAGCTCTGGAGCACAGAAGAAAGCTGAAATGTAGTGGCGAGTGCACAAGGGGGATGCTAAGGGGAGCAGAGGGAAAGAAAAAGGTGGAAGGAGGGGGCCAGAGCAGAAGAGAGGGCTGCTAAAGGGTGTGGAGGACCAACAGAGGGCTCCAGGCATGAAGAAGGGCTCCGGAGGGATTCTGAGGGGACTGCCAGGGTCCTAAGGGGTCTCGAGGTGCAAGAGACAGCTCTGGGAAACAAGGAAGGCCCAAAGAGGAGTCGGGAAGACACTAGAGGAGTGCTAGGGGGACTAGAGAGGAAGAAAGTAAAAAGCGGGGAGCAAGGAAGACGTGCGGAGGTGGTGTGAGGGGACAAGAGAGGTTGTGCAGGGTGTGGAGGGCCAGAAGACAGCTCTGGGGCACAGAAGAAAGCTGAAATGTAGTGCCGAGTGCACAAGGGGGATGCTAAGGGGAGCAGAGGGAAAGAAAAAGGTGGAAGGAGGGGGCCAGAGCAGAAGAGAGGGCTGCTAAAGGGTGTGGAGGGCCAACAGAGGGCTGCAGGGCATGAAGAAGGGCTCCACAGGGATTCTGAGGGGACTGCCAGGGTCCTAAGGGGTCTCGAGGTGCAAGAGACAGCTCTGGGAAACAAGGAAGGCCCAAAGAGGAGTCGGGAAGACACTAGAGTTTTAGTAGGGGGACTAGATGGGAAAAAAGTAAAAAGCGGGGAGCAAGGAAGACGTGCGGAGGTGGTGTGAGGGGACAAGAGAGGTTGTGCAGGGTGTGGAGGGCCAGAAGACAGCTCTGGGGCACAGAAGAAAGCTGAACAAGTAGCGCCGAGTGCACAAGGGGGATGCTAAGGGGAGCAGAGGGAAAGAAAAAGGTGGAAGGAGGGGGCCAGAGCAGAAGAGAGGGCTGCTAAAGGGTGTGGAGGGCCAACAGAGGGCTGCAGGGCATGAAGAAGGGCTCCACAGGGATTCTGAGGGGACTGCCAGGGTCCTAAGGGGTCTCGAGGTGCAAGAGACAGCTCTGGGAAACAAGGAAGGCCCAAAGAGGAGTCGGGAAGACACTAGAGGAGTGCTAGGGGGACTAGAGAGGAAGAAAGTAAAAAGCGGGGAGCAAGGAAGACGTGCGGAGGTGGTGTGAGGGGACAAGAGAGGTTGTGCAGGGTGTGGAGGGCCAGAAGACAGCTCTGGGGCACAGAAGAAAGCTGAACAAGTAGCGCCGAGTGCACAAGAGGGATGCTAAGGGGAGCAGAGGGAAAGAAAAAGGTGGAAGGAGGGGGCCAGAGCAGAAGAGAGGGCTGCTAAAGGGTGTGGAGGGCCAACAGAGGGCTCCAGGGCATGAAGAAGGGCTCCACAGGGATTCTGAGGGGACTGCCAGGGTCCTAAGGGGTCTCGAGGTGCAAGAGACAGCTCTGGGAAACAAGGAAGGCCCAAAGAGGAGTCGGGAAGACACTAGAGGAGTGCTAGGGGGACTAGACGGGAAAAAAGTAAAAAGCGGGGAGCAAGGAAGACGTGCGGAGGTGGTGTGAGGGGACAAGAGAGGTTGTGCAGGGTGTGGAGGGCCAGAAGACAGCTCTGGAGCACAGAAGAAAGCTGAAATGTAGTGGCGAGTGCACAAGGGGGATGCTAAGGGGAGCAGAGGGAAAGAAAAAGGTGGAAGGAGGGGGCCAGAGCAGAAGAGAGGGCTGCTAAAGGGTGTGGAGGACCAACAGAGGGCTCCAGGCATGAAGAAGGGCTCCGGAGGGATTCTGAGGGGACTGCCAGGGTCCTAAGGGGTCTCGAGGTGCAAGAGACAGCTCTGGGAAACAAGGAAGGCCCAAAGAGGAGTCGGGAAGACACTAGAGGAGTGCTAGGGGGACTAGAGAGGAAGAAAGTAAAAAGCGGGGAGCAAGGAAGACGTGCGGAGGTGGTGTGAGGGGACAAGAGAGGTTGTGCAGGGTGTGGAGGGCCAGAAGACAGCTCTGGGGCACAGAAGAAAGCTGAAATGTAGTGCCGAGTGCACAAGGGGGATGCTAAGGGGAGCAGAGGGAAAGAAAAAGGTGGAAGGAGGGGGCCAGAGCAGAAGAGAGGGCTGCTAAAGGGTGTGGAGGACCAACAGAGGGCTCCAGGCATGAAGAAGGGCTCCGGAGGGATTCTGAGGGGACTGCCAGGGTCCTAAGGGGTCTCGAGGTGCAAGAGACAGCTCTGGGAAACAAGGAAGGCCCAAAGAGGAGTCGGGAAGACACTAGAGGAGTGCTAGGGGGACTAGAGAGGAAGAAAGTAAAAAGCGGGGAGCAAGGAAGACGTGCGGAGGTGGTGTGAGGGGACAAGAGAGGTTGTGCAGGGTGTGGAGGGCCAGAAGACAGCTCTGGGGCACAGAAGAAAGCTGAAATGTAGTGCCGAGTGCACAAGGGGGATGCTAAGGGGAGCAGAGGGAAAGAAAAAGGTGGAAGGAGGGGGCCAGAGCAGAAGAGAGGGCTGCTAAAGGGTGTGGAGGGCCAACAGAGGGCTCCAGGGCATGAAGAAGGGCTCCGGAGGGATTCTGAGGGGACTGCCAGGGTCCTAAGTGGCCTGAGGTGCAAGAGACAGCTCTGGGAAACAAGGAAGGCCCAAAGAGGAGTCGGGAAGACACTAGAGTTTTAGTAGGGGGACTAGATGGGAAGAAAGTAAAAAGCGGGGAGCAAGGAAGACGTGCGGAGGTGGTGTGAGGGGACAAGAGAGGTTGTGCAGGGTGTGGAGGGCCAGAAGACAGCTCTGGGGCACAGAAGAAAGCTGAACAAGTAGCGCCGAGTGCACAAGGGGGATGCTAAGGGGAGCAGAGGGAAAGAAAAAGGTGGAAGGAGGGGGCCAGAGCAGAAGAGAGGGCTGCTAAAGGGTGTGGAGGGCCAACAGAGGGCTCCAGGGCATGAAGAAGGGCTCCGGAGGGATTCTGAGGGGACTGCCAGGGTCCTAAGGGGTCTCGAGGTGCAAGAGACAGCTCTGGGAAACAAGGAAGGCCCAAAGAGGAGTCGGGAAGACACTAGAGTTTTAGTAGGGGGACTAGATGGGAAAAAAGTAAAAAGCGGGAAGCAAGGAAGACGTGCGGAGGTGGTGTGAGGGGACAAGAGAGGTTGTGCAGGGTGTGGAGGGCCAGAAGACAGCTCTGGGGCACAGAAGAAAGCTGAAATGTAGTGCCGAGTGCACAAGGGGGATGCTAAGGGGAGCAGAGGGAAAGAAAAAGGTGGAAGGAGGGGGCCAGAGCAGAAGAGAGGGCTGCTAAAGGGTGTGGAGGGCCAACAGAGGGCTGCAGGGCATGAAGAAGGGCTCCAGAGGGATTCTGAGGGGACTGCCAGGGTCCTAAGGGGTCTCGAGGTGCAAGAGACAGCTCTGGGAAACAAGGAAGGCCCAAAGAGGAGTCGGGAAGACACTAGAGTTTTAGTAGGGGGAGTAGATGGGAAAAAAGTAAAAAGCGGGGAGCAAGGAAGACGTGCGGAGGTGGTGTGAGGGGACAAGAGAGGTTGTGCAGGGTGTGGAGGGCCAGAAGACAGCTGTGGGGCACAGAAGAAAGCTGAACAAGTAGCGCCGAGTGCACAAGGGGGATGCTAAGGGGAGCAGAGGGAAAGAAAAAGGTGGAAGGAGGGGGCCAGAGCAGAAGAGAGGGCTGCTAAAGGGTGTGGAGGGCCAACAGAGGGCTCCAGGGCATGAAGAAGGGCTCCGGAGGGATTCTGAGGGGACTGCCAGGGTCCTAAGGGGTCTCGAGGTGCAAGAGACAGCTCTGGGAAACAAGGAAGGCCCAAAGAGGAGTCGGGAAGACACTAGAGTTTTAGTAGGGGGACTAGATGGGAAAAAAGTAAAAAGCGGGAAGCAAGGAAGACGTGCGGAGGTGGTGTGAGGGGACAAGAGAGGTTGTGCAGGGTGTGGAGGGCCAGAAGACAGCTCTGGGGCACAGAAGAAAGCTGAAATGTAGTGCCGAGTGCACAAGGGGGATGCTAAGGGGAGCAGAGGGAAAGAAAAAGGTGGAAGGAGGGGGCCAGAGCAGAAGAGAGGGCTGCTAAAGGGTGTGGAGGGCCAACAGAGGGCTGCAGGGCATGAAGAAGGGCTCCAGAGGGATTCTGAGGGGACTGCCAGGGTCCTAAGGGGTCTCGAGGTGCAAGAGACAGCTCTGGGAAACAAGGAAGGCCCAAAGAGGAGTCGGGAAGACACTAGAGTTTTAGTAGGGGGAGTAGATGGGAAAAAAGTAAAAAGCGGGGAGCAAGGAAGACGTGCGGAGGTGGTGTGAGGGGACAAGAGAGGTTGTGCAGGGTGTGGAGGGCCAGAAGACAGCTGTGGGGCACAGAAGAAAGCTGAAATGTAGTGGCGAGTGCACAAGGGGGATGCTAAGGGGAGCAGAGGGAAAGAAAAAGGTGGAAGGAGGGGGCCAGAGCACAAGAGAGGGCTGCTAAAGGGTGTGGAGGGCCAACAGAGGGCTCCAGGGCATGAAGAAGGGCTCCGGAGGGATTCTGAGGGGACTGCCAGGGTCCTAAGGGGTCTCGAGGTGCAAGAGACAGCTCTGGGAAACAAGGAAGGCCCAAAGAGGAGTCGGGAAGACACTAGAGTTTTAGTAGGGGGACTAGATGGGAAAAAAGTAAAAAGCGGGGAGCAAGGAAGACGTGCGGAGGTGGTGTGAGGGGACAAGAGAGGTTGTGCAGGGTGTGGAGGGCCAGAAGACAGCTCTGGGGCACAGAAGAAAGCTGAACAAGTAGCGCCGAGTGCACAAGGGGGATGCTAAGGGGAGCAGAGGGAAAGAAAAAGGTGGAAGGAGGGGGCCAGAGCAGAAGAGAGGGCTGCTAAAGGGTGTGGAGGACCAACAGAGGGCTCCAGGCATGAAGAAGGGCTCCGGAGGGATTCTGAGGGGACTGCCAGGGTCCTAAGGGGTCTCGAGGTGCAAGAGACAGCTCTGGGAAACAAGGAAGGCCCAAAGAGGAGTCGGGAAGACACTAGAGTTTTAGTAGGGGGAGTAGATGGGAAAAAAGTAAAAAGCGGGGAGCAAGGAAGACGTGCGGAGGTGGTGTGAGGGGACAAGAGAGGTTGTGCAGGGTGTGGAGGGCCAGAAGACAGCTCTGGGGCACAGAAGAAAGCTGAACAAGTAGCGCCGAGTGCACAAGGGGGATGCTAAGGGGAGCAGAGGGAAAGAAAAAGGTGGAAGGAGGGGGCCAGAGCAGAAGAGAGGGCTGCTAAAGGGTGTGGAGGGCCAACAGAGGGCTGCAGGGCATGAAGAAGGGCTCCGGAGGGATTCTGAGGGGACTGCCAGGGTCCTAAGGGGTCTCGAGGTGCAAGAGACAGCTCTGGGAAACAAGGAAGGCCCAAAGAGGAGTCGGGAAGACACTAGAGTTTTAGTAGGGGGAGTAGATGGGAAAAAAGTAAAAAGCGGGGAGCAAGGAAGACGTGCGGAGGTGGTGTGAGGGGACAAGAGAGGTTGTGCAGGGTGTGGAGGGCCAGAAGACAGCTCTGGGGCACAGAAGAAAGCTGAAATGTAGTGCCGAGTGCACAAGGGGGATGCTAAGGGGAGCAGAGGGAAAGAAAAAGGTGGAAGGAGGGGGCCAGAGCAGAAGAGAGGGCTGCTAAAGGGTGTGGAGGGCCAACAGAGGGCTGCAGGGCATGAAGAAGGGCTCCACAGGGATTCTGAGGGGACTGCCAGGGTCCTAAGGGGTCTCGAGGTGCAAGAGACAGCTCTGGGAAACAAGGAAGGCCCAAAGAGGAGTCGGGAAGACACTAGAGTTTTAGTAGGGGGAGTAGATGGGAAAAAAGTAAAAAGCGGGGAGCAAGGAAGACGTGCGGAGGTGGTGTGAGGGGACAAGAGAGGTTGTGCAGGGTGTGGAGGGCCAGAAGACAGCTCTGGGGCACAGAAGAAAGCTGAAATGTAGTGCCGAGTGCACAAGGGGGATGCTAAGGGGAGCAGAGGGAAAGAAAAAGGTGGAAGGAGGGGGCCAGAGCAGAAGAGAGGGCTGCTAAAGGGTGTGGAGGGCCAACAGAGGGCTGCAGGGCATGAAGAAGGGCTCCACAGGGATTCTGAGGGGACTGCCAGGGTCCTAAGGGGTCTCGAGGTGCAAGAGACAGCTCTGGGAAACAAGGAAGGCCCAAAGAGGAGTCGGGAAGACACTAGAGTTTTAGTAGGGGGAGTAGATGGGAAAAAAGTAAAAAGCGGGGAGCAAGGAAGACGTGCGGAGGTGGTGTGAGGGGACAAGAGAGGTTGTGCAGGGTGTGGAGGGCCAGAAGACAGCTCTGGGGCACAGAAGAAAGCTGAACAAGTAGCGCCGAGTGCACAAGGGGGATGCTAAGGGGAGCAGAGGGAAAGAAAAAGGTGGAAGGAGGGGGCCAGAGCAGAAGAGAGGGCTGCTAAAGGGTGTGGAGGGCCAACAGAGGGCTCCAGGGCATGAAGAAGGGCTCCAGAGGGATTCTGAGGGGACTGCCAGGGTCCTAAGGGGTCTCGAGGTGCAAGAGACAGCTCTGGGAAACAAGGAAGGCCCAAAGAGGAGTCGGGAAGACACTAGAGTTTTAGTAGGGGGAGTAGATGGGAAAAAAGTAAAAAGCGGGGAGCAAGGAAGACGTGCGGAGGTGGTGTGAGGGGACAAGAGAGGTTGTGCAGGGTGTGGAGGGCCAGAAGACAGCTCTGGGGCACAGAATAAAGCTGAACAAGTAGCGCCGAGTGCACAAGGGGGATGCTAAGGGGAGCAGAGGGAAAGAAAAAGGTGGAAGGAGGGGGCCAGAGCAGAAGAGAGGGCTGCTAAAGGGTGTGGAGGGCCAACAGAGGGCTGCAGGGCATGAAGAAGGGCTCCACAGGGATTCTGAGGGGACTGCCAGGGTCCTAAGTGGGCTTGAGGTGCAAGAGACAGCTCTGGGAAACAAGGAAGGCCCAAAGAGGAGTCGGGAAGACACTAGAGGGGTGTTAGGGGGACTAGATAGGAAGAAAGTAAAAAGCGGGGAGCAAGGAAGACGTGCGGAGGTGGTGTGAGGGGACAAGAGAGGTTGTGCAGGGTGTGGAGGGCCAGAAGACAGCTCTGGGGCACAGAAGAAAGCTGAAATGTA
Source organism: Apteryx mantelli (assembly GCF_036417845.1). NCBI lineage: Eukaryota > Metazoa > Chordata > Aves > Apterygiformes > Apterygidae > Apteryx > Apteryx mantelli. The sequence goes on from NC_089980.1 coordinate 503,124, forward strand.
GTGCCGAGTGCACAAGGGGGATGCTAAGGGGAGCAGAGGGAAAGAAAAAGGTGGAAGGAGGGGGCCAGAGCAGAAGAGAGGGCTGCTAAAGGGTGTGGAGGGCCAACAGAGGGCTGCAGGGCATGAAGAAGGGCTCCACAGGGATTCTGAGGGGACTGCCAGGGTCCTAAGGGGGCTCGAGGTGCAAGAGACAGCTCTGGGAAACAAGGAAGGCCCAAAGAGGAGTCGGGAAGACACTAGAGGGGTGTTAGGGGGACTAGATAGGAAGAAAGTAAAAAGCGGGGAGCAAGGAAGACGTGCGGAGGTGGTGTGAGGGGACAAGAGAGGTTGTGCAGGGTGTGGAGGGCCAGAAGACAGCTCTGGGGCACAGAAGAAAGCTGAAATGTAGTGCCGAGTGCACAAGGGGGATGCTAAGGGGAGCAGAGGGAAAGAAAAAGGTGGAAGGAGGGGGCCAGAGCAGAAGAGAGGGCTGCTAAAGGGTGTGGAGGGCCAACAGAGGGCTGCAGGGCATGAAGAAGGGCTCCACAGGGATTCTGAGGGGACTGCCAGGGTCCTAAGGGGTCTCGAGGTGCAAGAGACAGCTCTGGGAAACAAGGAAGGCCCAAAGAGGAGTCGGGAAGACACTAGAGTTTTAGTAGGGGGAGTAGATGGGAAAAAAGTAAAAAGCGGGGAGCAAGGAAGACGTGCGGAGGTGGTGTGAGGGGACAAGAGAGGTTGTGCAGGGTGTGGAGGGCCAGAAGACAGCTCTGGGGCACAGAAGAAAGCTGAAATGTAGTGCCGAGTGCACAAGGGGGATGCTAAGGGGAGCAGAGGGAAAGAAAAAGGTGGAAGGAGGGGGCCAGAGCAGAAGAGAGGGCTGCTAAAGGGTGTGGAGGGCCAACAGAGGGCTGCAGGGCATGAAGAAGGGCTCCACAGGGATTCTGAGGGGACTGCCAGGGTCCTAAGGGGTCTCGAGGTGCAAGAGACAGCTCTGGGAAACAAGGAAGGCCCAAAGAGGAGTCGGGAAGACACTAGAGTTTTAGTAGGGGGAGTAGATGGGAAAAAAGTAAAAAGCGGGGAGCAAGGAAGACGTGCGGAGGTGGTGTGAGGGGACAAGAGAGGTTGTGCAGGGTGTGGAGGGCCAGAAGACAGCTCTGGGGCACAGAAGAAAGCTGAAATGTAGTGCCAAGTGCACAAGGGGGATGCTAAGGGGAGCAGAGGGAAAGAAAAAGGTGGAAGGAGGGGGCCAGAGCAGAAGAGAGGGCTGCTAAAGGGTGTGGAGGGCCAACAGAGGGCTGCAGGGCATGAAGAAGGGCTCCGGAGGGATTCTGAGGGGACTGCCAGGGTCCTAAGGGGTCTCGAGGTGCAAGAGACAGCTCTGGGAAACAAGGAAGGCCCAAAGAGGAGTCGGGAAGACACTAGAGTTTTAGTAGGGGGAGTAGATGGGAAAAAAGTAAAAAGCGGGGAGCAAGGAAGACGTGCGGAGGTGGTGTGAGGGGACAAGAGAGGTTGTGCAGGGTGTGGAGGGCCAGAAGACAGCTCTGGGGCACAGAAGAAAGCTGAACAAGTAGCGCCGAGTGCACAAGGGGGATGCTAAGGGGAGCAGAGGGAAAGAAAAAGGTGGAAGGAGGGGGCCAGAGCAGAAGAGAGGGCTGCTAAAGGGTGTGGAGGGCCAACAGAGGGCTCCAGGGCATGAAGAAGGGCTCCAGAGGGATTCTGAGGGGACTGCCAGGGTCCTAAGGGGTCTCGAGGTGCAAGAGACAGCTCTGGGAAACAAGGAAGGCCCAAAGAGGAGTCGGGAAGACACTAGAGTTTTAGTAGGGGGAGTAGATGGGAAAAAAGTAAAAAGCGGGGAGCAAGGAAGACGTGCGGAGGTGGTGTGAGGGGACAAGAGAGGTTGTGCAGGGTGTGGAGGGCCAGAAGACAGCTCTGGGGCACAGAAGAAAGCTGAAATGTAGTGCCGAGTGCACAAGGGGGATGCTAAGGGGAGCAGAGGGAAAGAAAAAGGTGGAAGGAGGGGGCCAGAGCAGAAGAGAGGGCTGCTAAAGGGTGTGGAGGGCCAACAGAGGGCTGCAGGGCATGAAGAAGGGCTCCACAGGGATTCTGAGGGGACTGCCAGGGTCCTAAGTGGGCTTGAGGTGCAAGAGACAGCTCTGGGAAACAAGGAAGGCCCAAAGAGGAGTCGGGAAGACACTAGAGTTTTAGTAGGGGGACTAGATGGGAAAAAAGTAAAAAGCGGGGAGCAAGGAAGACGTGCGGAGGTGGTGTGAGGGGACAAGAGAGGTTGTGCAGGGTGTGGAGGGCCAGAAGACAGCTCTGGGGCACAGAAGAAAGCTGAAATGTAGTGCCGAGTGCACAAGGCGGGTGCTAAGGGGAGCAGAGGGAAAGAAAAAGGTGGAAGGAGGGGGCCAGAGCAGAAGAGAGGGCTGCTAAAGGGTGTGGAGGGCCAACAGAGGGCTCCAGGGCATGAAGAAGGGCTCCACAGGGATTCTGAGGGGACTGCCAGGGTCCTAAGTGGGCTTGAGGTGCAAGAGACAGCTCTGGGAAACAAGGAAGGCCCAAAGAGGAGTCGGGAAGACACTAGAGTTTTAGTAGGGGGACTAGACGGGAAAAAAGTAAAAAGCGGGGAGCAAGGAAGACGTGCGGAGGTGGTGTGAGGGGACAAGAGAGGTTGTGCAGGGTGTGGAGGGCCAGAAGACAGCTCTGGGGCACAGAAGAAAGCTGAAATGTAGTGGCGAGTGCACAAGGGGGATGCTAAGGGGAGCAGAGGGAAAGAAAAAGGTGGAAGGAGGGGGCCAGAGCAGAAGAGAGGGCTGCTAAAGGGTGTGGAGGGCCAACAGAGGGCTGCAGGGCATGAAGAAGGGCTCCACAGGGATTCTGAGGGGACTGCCAGGGTCCTAAGTGGGCTTGAGGTGCAAGAGACAGCTCTGGGAAACAAGGAAGGCCCAAAGAGGAGTCGGGAAGACACTAGAGTTTTAGTAGGGGGACTAGATGGGAAAAAAGTAAAAAGCGGGGAGCAAGGAAGACGTGCGGAGGTGGTGTGAGGGGACAAGAGAGGTTGTGCAGGGTGTGGAGGGCCAGAAGACAGCTCTGGGGCACAGAAGAAAGCTGAAATGTAGTGCCGAGTGCACAAGGCGGGTGCTAAGGGGAGCAGAGGGAAAGAAAAAGGTGGAAGGAGGGGGCCAGAGCAGAAGAGAGGGCTGCTAAAGGGTGTGGAGGGCCAACAGAGGGCTCCAGGGCATGAAGAAGGGCTCCACAGGGATTCTGAGGGGACTGCCAGGGTCCTAAGTGGGCTTGAGGTGCAAGAGACAGCTCTGGGAAACAAGGAAGGCCCAAAGAGGAGTCGGGAAGACACTAGAGTTTTAGTAGGGGGACTAGACGGGAAAAAAGTAAAAAGCGGGGAGCAAGGAAGACGTGCGGAGGTGGTGTGAGGGGACAAGAGAGGTTGTGCAGGGTGTGGAGGGCCAGAAGACAGCTCTGGGGCACAGAAGAAAGCTGAAATGTAGTGGCGAGTGCACAAGGGGGATGCTAAGGGGAGCAGAGGGAAAGAAAAAGGTGGAAGGAGGGGGCCAGAGCAGAAGAGAGGGCTGCTAAAGGGTGTGGAGGACCAACAGAGGGCTCCAGGCATGAAGAAGGGCTCCGGAGGGATTCTGAGGGGACTGCCAGGGTCCTAAGGGGTCTCGAGGTGCAAGAGACAGCTCTGGGAAACAAGGAAGGCCCAAAGAGGAGTCGGGAAGACACTAGAGGAGTGCTAGGGGGACTAGAGAGGAAGAAAGTAAAAAGCGGGGAGCAAGGAAGACGTGCGGAGGTGGTGTGAGGGGACAAGAGAGGTTGTGCAGGGTGTGGAGGGCCAGAAGACAGCTCTGGGGCACAGAAGAAAGCTGAAATGTAGTGCCGAGTGCACAAGGGGGATGCTAAGGGGAGCAGAGGGAAAGAAAAAGGTGGAAGGAGGGGGCCAGAGCAGAAGAGAGGGCTGCTAATGGGTGTGGAGGGCCAACAGAGGGCTCCAGGGCATGAAGAAGGGCTCCACAGGGATTCTGAGGGGACTGCCAGGGTCCTAAGGGGTCTTGAGGTGCAAGAGACAGCTCTGGGAAACAAGGAAGGCCCAAAGAGGAGTCGGGAAGACACTAGAGTTTTAGTAGGGGGAGTAGATGGGAAAAAAGTAAAAAGCGGGGAGCAAGGAAGACGTGCGGAGGTGGTGTGAGGGGACAAGAGAGGTTGTGCAGGGTGTGGAGGGCCAGAAGACAGCTCTGGGGCACAGAATAAAGCTGAACAAGTAGCGCCGAGTGCACAAGGGGGATGCTAAGGGGAGCAGAGGGAAAGAAAAAGGTGGAAGGAGGGGGCCAGAGCAGAAGAGAGGGCTGCTAAAGGGTGTGGAGGGCCAACAGAGGGCTCCAGGGCATGAAGAAGGGCTCCGGAGGGATTCTGAGGGGACTGCCAGGGTCCTAAGGGGTCTCGAGGTGCAAGAGACAGCTCTGGGAAACAAGGAAGGCCCAAAGAGGAGTCGGGAAGACACTAGAGGAGTGCTAGGGGGACTAGAGAGGAAGAAAGTAAAAAGCGGGGAGCAAGGAAGACGTGCGGAGGTGGTGTGAGGGGACAAGAGAGGTTGTGCAGGGTGTGGAGGGCCAGAAGACAGCTCTGGGGCACAGAAGAAAGCTGAACAAGTAGCGCCGAGTGCACAAGAGGGATGCTAAGGGGAGCAGAGGGAAAGAAAAAGGTGGAAGGAGGGGGCCAGAGCAGAAGAGAGGGCTGCTAAAGGGTGTGGAGGGCCAACAGAGGGCTCCAGGGCATGAAGAAGGGCTCCACAGGGATTCTGAGGGGACTGCCAGGGTCCTAAGGGGTCTCGAGGTGCAAGAGACAGCTCTGGGAAACAAGGAAGGCCCAAAGAGGAGTCGGGAAGACACTAGAGGAGTGCTAGGGGGACTAGAGAGGAAGAAAGTAAAAAGCGGGGAGCAAGGAAGACGTGCGGAGGTGGTGTGAGGGGACAAGAGAGGTTGTGCAGGGTGTGGAGGGCCAGAAGACAGCTCTGGGGCACAGAAGAAAGCGGAAATGTAGTGCCGAGTGCACAAGGGGGATGCTAAGGGGAGCAGAGGGAAAGAAAAAGGTGGAAGGAGGGGGCCAGAGCAGAAGAGAGGGCTGCTAAAGGGTGTGGAGGGCCAACAGAGGGCTGCAGGGCATGAAGAAGGGCTCCGGAGGGATTCTGAGGGGACTGCCAGGGTCCTAAGGGGTCTCGAGGTGCAAGAGACAGCTCTGGGAAACAAGGAAGGCCCAAAGAGGAGTCGGGAAGACACTAGAGTTTTAGTAGGGGGACTAGACGGGAAAAAAGTAAAAAGCGGGGAGCAAGGAAGACGTGCGGAGGTGGTGTGAGGGGACAAGAGAGGTTGTGCAGGGTGTGGAGGGCCAGAAGACAGCTCTGGAGCACAGAAGAAAGCTGAAATGTAGTGGCGAGTGCACAAGGGGGATGCTAAGGGGAGCAGAGGGAAAGAAAAAGGTGGAAGGAGGGGGCCAGAGCAGAAGAGAGGGCTGCTAAAGGGTGTGGAGGACCAACAGAGGGCTCCAGGCATGAAGAAGGGCTCCGGAGGGATTCTGAGGGGACTGCCAGGGTCCTAAGGGGTCTCGAGGTGCAAGAGACAGCTCTGGGAAACAAGGAAGGCCCAAAGAGGAGTCGGGAAGACACTAGAGGAGTGCTAGGGGGACTAGAGAGGAAGAAAGTAAAAAGCGGGGAGCAAGGAAGACGTGCGGAGGTGGTGTGAGGGGACAAGAGAGGTTGTGCAGGGTGTGGAGGGCCAGAAGACAGCTCTGGGGCACAGAAGAAAGCTGAAATGTAGTGCCGAGTGCACAAGGGGGATGCTAAGGGGAGCAGAGGGAAAGAAAAAGGTGGAAGGAGGGGGCCAGAGCAGAAGAGAGGGCTGCTAAAGGGTGTGGAGGACCAACAGAGGGCTCCAGGCATGAAGAAGGGCTCCGGAGGGATTCTGAGGGGACTGCCAGGGTCCTAAGGGGTCTCGAGGTGCAAGAGACAGCTCTGGGAAACAAGGAAGGCCCAAAGAGGAGTCGGGAAGACACTAGAGGAGTGCTAGGGGGACTAGAGAGGAAGAAAGTAAAAAGCGGGGAGCAAGGAAGACGTGCGGAGGTGGTGTGAGGGGACAAGAGAGGTTGTGCAGGGTGTGGAGGGCCAGAAGACAGCTCTGGGGCACAGAAGAAAGCTGAAATGTAGTGCCGAGTGCACAAGGGGGATGCTAAGGGGAGCAGAGGGAAAGAAAAAGGTGGAAGGAGGGGGCCAGAGCAGAAGAGAGGGCTGCTAAAGGGTGTGGAGGGCCAACAGAGGGCTGCAGGGCATGAAGAAGGGCTCCACAGGGATTCTGAGGGGACTGCCAGGGTCCTAAGGGGTCTCGAGGTGCAAGAGACAGCTCTGGGAAACAAGGAAGGCCCAAAGAGGAGTCGGGAAGACACTAGAGTTTTAGTAGGGGGACTAGATGGGAAAAAAGTAAAAAGCGGGGAGCAAGGAAGACGTGCGGAGGTGGTGTGAGGGGACAAGAGAGGTTGTGCAGGGTGTGGAGGGCCAGAAGACAGCTCTGGGGCACAGAAGAAAGCTGAACAAGTAGCGCCGAGTGCACAAGAGGGATGCTAAGGGGAGCAGAGGGAAAGAAAAAGGTGGAAGGAGGGGGCCAGAGCAGAAGAGAGGGCTGCTAAAGGGTGTGGAGGGCCAACAGAGGGCTCCAGGGCATGAAGAAGGGCTCCACAGGGATTCTGAGGGGACTGCCATGGTCCTAAGGGGTCTCGAGGTGCAAGAGACAGCTCTGGGAAACAAGGAAGGCCCAAAGAGGAGTCGGGAAGACACTAGAGGAGTGCTAGGGGGACTAGAGAGGAAGAAAGTAAAAAGCGGGGAGCAAGGAAGACGTGCGGAGGTGGTGTGAGGGGACAAGAGAGGTTGTGCAGGGTGTGGAGGGCCAGAAGACAGCTCTGGGGCACAGAAGAAAGCTGAAATGTAGTGCCGAGTGCACAAGGGGGATGCTAAGGGGAGCAGAGGGAAAGAAAAAGGTGGAAGGAGGGGGCCAGAGCACAAGAGAGGGCTGCTAAAGGGTGTGGAGGGCCAACAGAGGGCTGCAGGGCATGAAGAAGGGCTCCACAGGGATTCTGAGGGGACTGCCAGGGTCCTAAGGGGTCTCGAGGTGCAAGAGACAGCTCTGGGAAACAAGGAAGGCCCAAAGAGGAGTCGGGAAGACACTAGAGGAGTGCTAGGGGGACTAGAGAGGAAGAAAGTAAAAAGCGGGGAGCAAGGAAGACGTGCGGAGGTGGTGTGAGGGGACAAGAGAGGTTGTGCAGGGTGTGGAGGGCCAGAAGACAGCTCTGGGGCACAGAATAAAGCTGAACAAGTAGCGCCGAGTGCACAAGGGGGATGCTAAGGGGAGCAGAGGGAAAGAAAAAGGTGGAAGGAGGGGGCCAGAGCAGAAGAGAGGGCTGCTAAAGGGTGTGGAGGGCCAACAGAGGGCTCCAGGGCATGAAGAAGGGCTCCACAGGGATTCTGAGGGGACTGCCAGGGTCCTAAGGGGTCTCGAGGTGCAAGAGACAGCTCTGGGAAACAAGGAAGGCCCAAAGAGGAGTCGGGAAGACACTAGAGGAGTGCTAGGGGGACTAGAGAGGAAGAAAGTAAAAAGCGGGGAGCAAGGAAGACGTGCGGAGGTGGTGTGAGGGGACAAGAGAGGTTGTGCAGGGTGTGGAGGGCCAGAAGACAGCTCTGGGGCACAGAAGAAAGCGGAAATGTAGTGCCGAGTGCACAAGGGGGATGCTAAGGGGAGCAGAGGGAAAGAAAAAGGTGGAAGGAGGGGGCCAGAGCACAAGAGAGGGCTGCTAAAGGGTGTGGAGGGCCAACAGAGGGCTCCAGGGCATGAAGAAGGGCTCCACAGGGATTCTGAGGGGACTGCCAGGGTCCTAAGGGGTCTCGAGGTGCAAGAGACAGCTCTGGGAAACAAGGAAGGCCCAAAGAGGAGTCGGGAAGACACTAGAGTTTTAGTAGGGGGACTAGATGGGAAGAAAGTAAAAAGCGGGGAGCAAGGAAGACGTGCGGAGGTGGTGTGAGGGGACAAGAGAGGTTGTGCAGGGTGTGGAGGGCCAGAAGACAGCTCTGGGGCACAGAAGAAAGCTGAAATGTAGTGCCGAGTGCACAAGGGGGATGCTAAGGGGAGCAGAGGGAAAGAAAAAGGTGGAAGGAGGGGGCCAGAGCAGAAGAGAGGGCTGCTAAAGGGTGTGGAGGGCCAACAGAGGGCTCCAGGGCATGAAGAAGGGCTCCACAGGGATTCTGAGGGGACTGCCAGGGTCCTAAGGGGTCTCGAGGTGCAAGAGACAGCTCTGGGAAACAAGGAAGGCCCAAAGAGGAGTCGGGAAGACACTAGAGTTTTAGTAGGGGGACTAGATGGGAAAAAAGTAAAAAGCGGGGAGCAAGGAAGACGTGCGGAGGTGGTGTGAGGGGACAAGAGAGGTTGTGCAGGGTGTGGAGGGCCAGAAGACAGCTCTGGGGCACAGAAGAAAGCTGAAATGTAGTGCCGAGTGCACAAGGGGGATGCTAAGGGGAGCAGAGGGAAAGAAAAAGGTGGAAGGAGGGGGCCAGAGCAGAAGAGAGGGCTGCTAAAGGGTGTGGAGGGCCAACAGAGGGCTGCAGGGCATGAAGAAGGGCTCCACAGGGATTCTGAGGGGACTGCCAGGGTCCTAAGGGGTCTCGAGGTGCAAGAGACAGCTCTGGGAAACAAGGAAGGCCCAAAGAGGAGTCGGGAAGACACTAGAGGAGTGCTAGGGGGACTAGAGAGGAAGAAAGTAAAAAGCGGGGAGCAAGGAAGACGTGCGGAGGTGGTGTGAGGGGACAAGAGAGGTTGTGCAGGGTGTGGAGGGCCAGAAGACAGCTCTGGGGCACAGAAGAAAGCTGAAATGTAGTGCCGAGTGCACAAGGGGGATGCTAAGGGGAGCAGAGGGAAAGAAAAAGGTGGAAGGAGGGGGCCAGAGCAGAAGAGAGGGCTGCTAAAGGGTGTGGAGGGCCTCAGAGGGCTGCAGGGCATGAAGAAGGGCTCCACAGGGATTCTGAGGGGACTGCCAGGGTCCTAAGGGGTCTCGAGGTGCAAGAGACAGCTCTGGGAAACAAGGAAGGCCCAAAGAGGAGTCGGGAAGACACTAGAGTTTTAGTAGGGGGACTAGATGGGAAAAAAGTAAAAAGCGGGGAGCAAGGAAGACGTGCGGAGGTGGTGTGAGGGGACAAGAGAGGTTGTGCAGGGTGTGGAGGGCCAGAAGACAGCTCTGGGGCACAGAAGAAAGCTGAAATGTAGTGCCGAGTGCACAAGGCGGGTGCTAAGGGGAGCAGAGGGAAAGAAAAAGGTGGAAGGAGGGGGCCAGAGCAGAAGAGAGGGCTGCTAAAGGGTGTGGAGGGCCAACAGAGGGCTCCAGGGCATGAAGAAGGGCTCCGGAGGGATTCTGAGGGGACTGCCAGGGTCCTAAGGGGTCTCGAGGTGCAAGAGACAGCTCTGGGAAACAAGGAAGGCCCAAAGAGGAGTCGGGAAGACACTAGAGTTTTAGTAGGGGGACTAGACGGGAAAAAAGTAAAAAGCGGGGAGCAAGGAAGACGTGCGGAGGTGGTGTGAGGGGACAAGAGAGGTTGTGCAGGGTGTGGAGGGCCAGAAGACAGCTCTGGAGCACAGAAGAAAGCTGAAATGTAGTGGCGAGTGCACAAGGGGGATGCTAAGGGGAGCAGAGGGAAAGAAAAAGGTGGAAGGAGGGGGCCAGAGCAGAAGAGAGGGCTGCTAAAGGGTGTGGAGGACCAACAGAGGGCTCCAGGCATGAAGAAGGGCTCCGGAGGGATTCTGAGGGGACTGCCAGGGTCCTAAGGGGTCTCGAGGTGCAAGAGACAGCTCTGGGAAACAAGGAAGGCCCAAAGAGGAGTCGGGAAGACACTAGAGGAGTGCTAGGGGGACTAGAGAGGAAGAAAGTAAAAAGCGGGGAGCAAGGAAGACGTGCGGAGGTGGTGTGAGGGGACAAGAGAGGTTGTGCAGGGTGTGGAGGGCCAGAAGACAGCTCTGGGGCACAGAAGAAAGCTGAAATGTAGTGCCGAGTGCACAAGGGGGATGCTAAGGGGAGCAGAGGGAAAGAAAAAGGTGGAAGGAGGGGGCCAGAGCAGAAGAGAGGGCTGCTAAAGGGTGTGGAGGACCAACAGAGGGCTCCAGGCATGAAGAAGGGCTCCGGAGGGATTCTGAGGGGACTGCCAGGGTCCTAAGGGGTCTCGAGGTGCAAGAGACAGCTCTGGGAAACAAGGAAGGCCCAAAGAGGAGTCGGGAAGACACTAGAGGAGTGCTAGGGGGACTAGAGAGGAAGAAAGTAAAAAGCGGGGAGCAAGGAAGACGTGCGGAGGTGGTGTGAGGGGACAAGAGAGGTTGTGCAGGGTGTGGAGGGCCAGAAGACAGCTCTGGGGCACAGAAGAAAGCTGAAATGTAGTGCCGAGTGCACAAGGGGGATGCTAAGGGGAGCAGAGGGAAAGAAAAAGGTGGAAGGAGGGGGCCAGAGCAGAAGAGAGGGCTGCTAAAGGGTGTGGAGGGCCAACAGAGGGCTGCAGGGCATGAAGAAGGGCTCCACAGGGATTCTGAGGGGACTGCCAGGGTCCTAAGGGGTCTCGAGGTGCAAGAGACAGCTCTGGGAAACAAGGAAGGCCCAAAGAGGAGTCGGGAAGACACTAGAGTTTTAGTAGGGGGACTAGATGGGAAAAAAGTAAAAAGCGGGGAGCAAGGAAGACGTGCGGAGGTGGTGTGAGGGGACAAGAGAGGTTGTGCAGGGTGTGGAGGGCCAGAAGACAGCTCTGGGGCACAGAAGAAAGCTGAACAAGTAGCGCCGAGTGCACAAGGGGGATGCTAAGGGGAGCAGAGGGAAAGAAAAAGGTGGAAGGAGGGGGCCAGAGCAGAAGAGAGGGCTGCTAAAGGGTGTGGAGGGCCAACAGAGGGCTCCAGGGCATGAAGAAGGGCTCCACAGGGATTCTGAGGGGACTGCCAGGGTCCTAAGGGGTCTCGAGGTGCAAGAGACAGCTCTGGGAAACAAGGAAGGCCCAAAGAGGAGTCGGGAAGACACTAGAGGAGTGCTAGGGGGACTAGAGAGGAAGAAAGTAAAAAGCGGGGAGCAAGGAAGACGTGCGGAGGTGGTGTGAGGGGACAAGAGAGGTTGTGCAGGGTGTGGAGGGCCAGAAGACAGCTCTGGGGCACAGAAGAAAGCTGAACAAGTAGCGCCGAGTGCACAAGAGGGATGCTAAGGGGAGCAGAGGGAAAGAAAAAGGTGGAAGGAGGGGGCCAGAGCAGAAGAGAGGGCTGCTAAAGGGTGTGGAGGGCCAACAGAGGGCTCCAGGGCATGAAGAAGGGCTCCACAGGGATTCTGAGGGGACTGCCAGGGTCCTAAGGGGTCTCGAGGTGCAAGAGACAGCTCTGGGAAACAAGGAAGGCCCAAAGAGGAGTCGGGAAGACACTAGAGGAGTGCTAGGGGGACTAGACGGGAAAAAAGTAAAAAGCGGGGAGCAAGGAAGACGTGCGGAGGTGGTGTGAGGGGACAAGAGAGGTTGTGCAGGGTGTGGAGGGCCAGAAGACAGCTCTGGAGCACAGAAGAAAGCTGAAATGTAGTGGCGAGTGCACAAGGGGGATGCTAAGGGGAGCAGAGGGAAAGAAAAAGGTGGAAGGAGGGGGCCAGAGCAGAAGAGAGGGCTGCTAAAGGGTGTGGAGGACCAACAGAGGGCTCCAGGCATGAAGAAGGGCTCCGGAGGGATTCTGAGGGGACTGCCAGGGTCCTAAGGGGTCTCGAGGTGCAAGAGACAGCTCTGGGAAACAAGGAAGGCCCAAAGAGGAGTCGGGAAGACACTAGAGGAGTGCTAGGGGGACTAGAGAGGAAGAAAGTAAAAAGCGGGGAGCAAGGAAGACGTGCGGAGGTGGTGTGAGGGGACAAGAGAGGTTGTGCAGGGTGTGGAGGGCCAGAAGACAGCTCTGGGGCACAGAAGAAAGCTGAAATGTAGTGCCGAGTGCACAAGGGGGATGCTAAGGGGAGCAGAGGGAAAGAAAAAGGTGGAAGGAGGGGGCCAGAGCAGAAGAGAGGGCTGCTAAAGGGTGTGGAGGACCAACAGAGGGCTCCAGGCATGAAGAAGGGCTCCGGAGGGATTCTGAGGGGACTGCCAGGGTCCTAAGGGGTCTCGAGGTGCAAGAGACAGCTCTGGGAAACAAGGAAGGCCCAAAGAGGAGTCGGGAAGACACTAGAGGAGTGCTAGGGGGACTAGAGAGGAAGAAAGTAAAAAGCGGGGAGCAAGGAAGACGTGCGGAGGTGGTGTGAGGGGACAAGAGAGGTTGTGCAGGGTGTGGAGGGCCAGAAGACAGCTCTGGGGCACAGAAGAAAGCTGAAATGTAGTGCCGAGTGCACAAGGGGGATGCTAAGGGGAGCAGAGGGAAAGAAAAAGGTGGAAGGAGGGGGCCAGAGCAGAAGAGAGGGCTGCTAAAGGGTGTGGAGGGCCAACAGAGGGCTGCAGGGCATGAAGAAGGGCTCCACAGGGATTCTGAGGGGACTGCCAGGGTCCTAAGGGGTCTCGAGGTGCAAGAGACAGCTCTGGGAAACAAGGAAGGCCCAAAGAGGAGTCGGGAAGACACTAGAGGAGTGCTAGGGGGACTAGAGAGGAAGAAAGTAAAAAGCGGGGAGCAAGGAAGACGTGCGGAGGTGGTGTGAGGGGACAAGAGAGGTTGTGCAGGGTGTGGAGGGCCAGAAGACAGCTCTGGGGCACAGAAGAAAGCTGAACAAGTAGCGCCGAGTGCACAAGAGGGATGCTAAGGGGAGCAGAGGGAAAGAAAAAGGTGGAAGGAGGGGGCCAGAGCAGAAGAGAGGGCTGCTAAAGGGTGTGGAGGGCCAACAGAGGGCTCCAGGGCATGAAGAAGGACTCCACAGGGATTCTGAGGGGACTGCCAGGGTCCTAAGGGGTCTCGAGGTGCAAGAGACAGCTCTGGGAAACAAGGAAGGCCCAAAGAGGAGTCGGGAAGACACTAGAGGAGTGCTAGGGGGACTAGAGAGGAAGAAAGTAAAAAGCGGGGAGCAAGGAAGACGTGCGGAGGTGGTGTGAGGGGACAAGAGAGGTTGTGCAGGGTGTGGAGGGCCAGAAGACAGCTCTGGGGCACAGAAGAAAGCTGAAATGTAGTGGCGAGTGCACAAGGGGGATGCTAAGGGGAGCAGAGGGAAAGAAAAAGGTGGAAGGAGGGGGCCAGAGCAGAAGAGAGGGCTGCTAAAGGGTGTGGAGGGCCAACAGAGGGCTCCAGGGCATGAAGAAGGGCTCCACAGGGATTCTGAGGGGACTGCCAGGGTCCTAAGGGGTCTCGAGGTGCAAGAGACAGCTCTGGGAAACAAGGAAGGCCCAAAGAGGAGTCGGGAAGACACTAGAGTTTTAGTAGGGGGACTAGATGGGAAAAAAGTAAAAAGCGGGGAGCAAGGAAGACGTGCGGAGGTGGTGTGAGGGGACAAGAGAGGTTGTGCAGGGTGTGGAGGGCCAGAAGACAGCTCTGGGGCACAGAATAAAGCTGAACAAGTAGCGCCGAGTGCACAAGGGGGATGCTAAGGGGAGCAGAGGGAAAGAAAAAGGTGGAAGGAGGGGGCCAGAGCAGAAGAGAGGGCTGCTAAAGGGTGTGGAGGGCCAACAGAGGGCTCCAGGGCATGAAGAAGGGCTCCGGAGGGATTCTGAGGGGACTGCCAGGGTCCTAAGGGGTCTCGAGGTGCAAGAGACAGCTCTGGGAAACAAGGAAGGCCCAAAGAGGAGTCGGGAAGACACTAGAGGAGTGCTAGGGGGACTAGAGAGGAAGAAAGTAAAAAGCGGGGAGCAAGGAAGACGTGCGGAGGTGGTGTGAGGGGACAAGAGAGGTTGTGCAGGGTGTGGAGGGCCAGAAGACAGCTCTGGGGCACAGAAGAAAGCTGAACAAGTAGCGCCGAGTGCACAAGAGGGATGCTAAGGGGAGCAGAGGGAAAGAAAAAGGTGGAAGGAGGGGGCCAGAGCAGAAGAGAGGGCTGCTAAAGGGTGTGGAGGGCCAACAGAGGGCTCCAGGGCATGAAGAAGGGCTCCACAGGGATTCTGAGGGGACTGCCAGGGTCCTAAGGGGTCTCGAGGTGCAAGAGACAGCTCTGGGAAACAAGGAAGGCCCAAAGAGGAGTCGGGAAGACACTAGAGGAGTGCTAGGGGGACTAGAGAGGAAGAAAGTAAAAAGCGGGGAGCAAGGAAGACGTGCGGAGGTGGTGTGAGGGGACAAGAGAGGTTGTGCAGGGTGTGGAGGGCCAGAAGACAGCTCTGGGGCACAGAAGAAAGCGGAAATGTAGTGCCGAGTGCACAAGGGGGATGCTAAGGGGAGCAGAGGGAAAGAAAAAGGTGGAAGGAGGGGGCCAGAGCACAAGAGAGGGCTGCTAAAGGGTGTGGAGGGCCAACAGAGGGCTCCAGGGCATGAAGAAGGGCTCCACAGGGATTCTGAGGGGACTGCCAGGGTCCTAAGGGGTCTCGAGGTGCAAGAGACAGCTCTGGGAAACAAGGAAGGCCCAAAGAGGAGTCGGGAAGACACTAGAGGAGTGCTAGGGGGACTAGAGAGGAAGAAAGTAAAAAGCGGGGAGCAAGGAAGACGTGCGGAGGTGGTGTGAGGGGACAAGAGAGGTTGTGCAGGGTGTGGAGGGCCAGAAGACAGCTCTGGGGCACAGAAGAAAGCTGAAATGTAGTGGCGAGTGCACAAGGGGGATGCTAAGGGGAGCAGAGGGAAAGAAAAAGGTGGAAGGAGGGGGCCAGAGCAGAAGAGAGGGCTGCTAAAGGGTGTGGAGGGCCAACAGAGGGCTCCAGGGCATGAAGAAGGGCTCCACAGGGATTCTGAGGGGACTGCCAGGGTCCTAAGGGGTCTCGAGGTGCAAGAGACAGCTCTGGGAAACAAGGAAGGCCCAAAGAGGAGTCGGGAAGACACTAGAGGAGTGCTAGGGGGACTAGAGAGGAAGAAAGTAAAAAGCGGGGAGCAAGGAAGACGTGCGGAGGTGGTGTGAGGGGACAAGAGAGGTTGTGCAGGGTGTGGAGGGCTAGAAGACAGCTCTGGGGCACAGAAGAAAGCTGAAATGTAGTGGCGAGTGCACAAGGGGGATGCTAAGGGGAGCAGAGGGAAAGAAAAAGGTGGAAGGAGGGGGCCAGAGCAGAAGAGAGGGCTGCTAAAGGGTGTGGAGGGCCAACAGAGGGCTCCAGGGCATGAAGAAGGGCTCCACAGGGATTCTGAGGGGACCGCCAGGGTCCTAAGGGGTCTCGAGGTGCAAGAGACAGCTCTGGGAAACAAGGAAGGCCCAAAGAGGAGTCGGGAAGACACTAGAGTTTTAGTAGGGGGAGTAGATGGGAAAAAAGTAAAAAGCGGGGAGCAAGGAAGACGTGCGGAGGTGGTGTGAGGGGACAAGAGAGGTTGTGCAGGGTGTGGAGGGCCAGAAGACAGCTCTGGGGCACAGAAGAAAGCTGAAATGTAGTGCCGAGTGCACAAGGCGGGTGCTAAGGGGAGCAGAGGGAAAGAAAAAGGTGGAAGGAGGGGGCCAGAGCAGAAGAGAGGGCTGCTAAAGGGTGTGGAGGGCCAACAGAGGGCTCCAGGGCATGAAGAAGGGCTCCGGAGGGATTCTGAGGGGACTGCCAGGGTCCTAAGTGGGCTTGAGGTGCAAGAGACAGCTCTGGGAAACAAGGAAGGCCCAAAGAGGAGTCGGGAAGACACTAGAGTTTTAGTAGGGGGACTAGATGGGAAAAAAGTAAAAAGCGGGGAGCAAGGAAGACGTGCGGAGGTGGTGTGAGGGGACAAGAGAGGTTGTGCAGGGTGTGGAGGGCCAGAAGACAGCTCTGGGGCACAGAAGAAAGCTGAACAAGTAGCGCCGAGTGCACAAGAGGGATGCTAAGGGGAGCAGAGGGAAAGAAAAAGGTGGAAGGAGGGGGCCAGAGCAGAAGAGAGGGCTGCTAAAGGGTGTGGAGGACCAACAGAGGGCTCCAGGCATGAAGAAGGGCTCCGGAGGGATTCTGAGGGGACTGCCAGGGTCCTAAGGGGTCTCGAGGTGCAAGAGACAGCTCTGGGAAACAAGGAAGGCCCAAAGAGGAGTCGGGAAGACACTAGAGGAGTGCTAGGGGGACTAGAGAGGAAGAAAGTAAAAAGCGGGGAGCAAGGAAGACGTGCGGAGGTGGTGTGAGGGGACAAGAGAGGTTGTGCAGGGTGTGGAGGGCCAGAAGACAGCTCTGGGGCACAGAAGAAAGCTGAAATGTAGTGCCGAGTGCACAAGGGGGATGCTAAGGGGAGCAGAGGGGAAGAAAAAGGTGGAAGGAGGGGGCCAGAGCAGAAGAGAGGGCTGCTAAAGGGTGTGGA
The DNA here is from genome assembly GCF_036417845.1 of Apteryx mantelli. Lineage (NCBI taxonomy): Eukaryota > Metazoa > Chordata > Aves > Apterygiformes > Apterygidae > Apteryx > Apteryx mantelli. Next base: position 519,479 of record NC_089980.1, read on the forward strand.
GGGCCAACAGAGGGCTCCAGGGCATGAAGAAGGGCTCCACAGGGATTCTGAGGGGACTGCCAGGGTCCTAAGGGGTCTCGAGGTGCAAGAGACAGCTCTGGGAAACAAGGAAGGCCCAAAGAGGAGTCGGGAAGACACTAGAGTTTTAGTAGGGGGAGTAGATGGGAAAAAAGTAAAAAGCGGGGAGCAAGGAAGACGTGCGGAGGTGGTGTGAGGGGACAAGAGAGGTTGTGCAGGGTGTGGAGGGCCAGAAGACAGCTCTGGGGCACAGAATAAAGCTGAACAAGTAGCGCCGAGTGCACAAGGGGGATGCTAAGGGGAGCAGAGGGAAAGAAAAAGGTGGAAGGAGGGGGCCAGAGCAGAAGAGAGGGCTGCTAAAGGGTGTGGAGGGCCAACAGAGGGCTCCAGGGCATGAAGAAGGGCTCCACAGGGATTCTGAGGGGACTGCCAGGGTCCTAAGGGGTCTCGAGGTGCAAGAGACAGCTCTGGGAAACAAGGAAGGCCCAAAGAGGAGTCGGGAAGACACTAGAGGAGTGCTAGGGGGACTAGAGAGGAAGAAAGTAAAAAGCGGGGAGCAAGGAAGACGTGCGGAGGTGGTGTGAGGGGACAAGAGAGGTTGTGCAGGGTGTGGAGGGCCAGAAGACAGCTCTGGGGCACAGAAGAAAGCTGAACAAGTAGCGCCGAGTGCACAAGAGGGATGCTAAGGGGAGCAGAGGGAAAGAAAAAGGTGGAAGGAGGGGGCCAGAGCAGAAGAGAGGGCTGCTAAAGGGTGTGGAGGGCCAACAGAGGGCTCCAGGGCATGAAGAAGGGCTCCGGAGGGATTCTGAGGGGACTGCCAGGGTCCTAAGGGGTCTCGAGGTGCAAGAGACAGCTCTGGGAAACAAGGAAGGCCCAAAGAGGAGTCGGGAAGACACTAGAGGAGTGCTAGGGGGACTAGAGAGGAAGAAAGTAAAAAGCGGGGAGCAAGGAAGACGTGCGGAGGTGGTGTGAGGGGACAAGAGAGGTTGTGCAGGGTGTGGAGGGCCAGAAGACAGCTCTGGGGCACAGAAGAAAGCTGAAATGTAGTGCCGAGTGCACAAGGGGGATGCTAAGGGGAGCAGAGGGAAAGAAAAAGGTGGAAGGAGGGGGCCAGAGCAGAAGAGAGGGCTGCTAAAGGGTGTGGAGGACCAACAGAGGGCTCCAGGCATGAAGAAGGGCTCCGGAGGGATTCTGAGGGGACTGCCAGGGTCCTAAGGGGTCTCGAGGTGCAAGAGACAGCTCTGGGAAACAAGGAAGGCCCAAAGAGGAGTCGGGAAGACACTAGAGGAGTGCTAGGGGGACTAGAGAGGAAGAAAGTAAAAAGCGGGGAGCAAGGAAGACGTGCGGAGGTGGTGTGAGGGGACAAGAGAGGTTGTGCAGGGTGTGGAGGGCCAGAAGACAGCTCTGGGGCACAGAAGAAAGCTGAAATGTAGTGCCGAGTGCACAAGGGGGATGCTAAGGGGAGCAGAGGGAAAGAAAAAGGTGGAAGGAGGGGGCCAGAGCAGAAGAGAGGGCTGCTAAAGGGTGTGGAGGGCCAACAGAGGGCTCCAGGGCATGAAGAAGGGCTCCACAGGGATTCTGAGGGGACTGCCAGGGTCCTAAGGGGTCTCGAGGTGCAAGAGACAGCTCTGGGAAACAAGGAAGGCCCAAAGAGGAGTCGGGAAGACACTAGAGTTTTAGTAGGGGGAGTAGATGGGAAAAAAGTAAAAAGCGGGGAGCAAGGAAGACGTGCGGAGGTGGTGTGAGGGGACAAGAGAGGTTGTGCAGGGTGTGGAGGGCCAGAAGACAGCTCTGGGGCACAGAAGAAAGCTGAAATGTAGTGCCGAGTGCACAAGGGGGATGCTAAGGGGAGCAGAGGGAAAGAAAAAGGTGGAAGGAGGGGGCCAGAGCAGAAGAGAGGGCTGCTAAAGGGTGTGGAGGACCAACAGAGGGCTCCAGGCATGAAGAAGGGCTCCGGAGGGATTCTGAGGGGACTGCCAGGGTCCTAAGGGGTCTCGAGGTGCAAGAGACAGCTCTGGGAAACAAGGAAGGCCCAAAGAGGAGTCGGGAAGACACTAGAGGAGTGCTAGGGGGACTAGAGAGGAAGAAAGTAAAAAGCGGGGAGCAAGGAAGACGTGCGGAGGTGGTGTGAGGGGACAAGAGAGGTTGTGCAGGGTGTGGAGGGCCAGAAGACAGCTCTGGGGCACAGAAGAAAGCTGAAATGTAGTGGCGAGTGCACAAGGGGGATGCTAAGGGGAGCAGAGGGAAAGAAAAAGGTGGAAGGAGGGGGCCAGAGCAGAAGAGAGGGCTGCTAAAGGGTGTGGAGGACCAACAGAGGGCTCCAGGCATGAAGAAGGGCTCCGGAGGGATTCTGAGGGGACTGCCAGGGTCCTAAGGGGTCTCGAGGTGCAAGAGACAGCTCTGGGAAACAAGGAAGGCCCAAAGAGGAGTCGGGAAGACACTAGAGGAGTGCTAGGGGGACTAGAGAGGAAGAAAGTAAAAAGCGGGGAGCAAGGAAGACGTGCGGAGGTGGTGTGAGGGGACAAGAGAGGTTGTGCAGGGTGTGGAGGGCCAGAAGACAGCTCTGGGGCACAGAAGAAAGCTGAAATGTAGTGGCGAGTGCACAAGGGGGATGCTAAGGGGAGCAGAGGGAAAGAAAAAGGTGGAAGGAGGGGGCCAGAGCAGAAGAGAGGGCTGCTAAAGGGTGTGGAGGGCCAACAGAGGGCTGCAGGGCATGAAGAAGGGCTCCACAGGGATTCTGAGGGGACTGCCAGGGTCCTAAGGGGTCTCGAGGTGCAAGAGACAGCTCTGGGAAACAAGGAAGGCCCAAAGAGGAGTCGGGAAGACACTAGAGTTTTAGTAGGGGGACTAGATGGGAAAAAAGTAAAAAGCGGGGAGCAAGGAAGACGTGCGGAGGTGGTGTGAGGGGACAAGAGAGGTTGTGCAGGGTGTGGAGGGCCAGAAGACAGCTCTGGGGCACAGAAGAAAGCTGAACAAGTAGCGCCGAGTGCACAAGGGGGATGCTAAGGGGAGCAGAGGGAAAGAAAAAGGTGGAAGGAGGGGGCCAGAGCAGAAGAGAGGGCTGCTAAAGGGTGTGGAGGGCCAACAGAGGGCTCCAGGGCATGAAGAAGGGCTCCACAGGGATTCTGAGGGGACTGCCAGGGTCCTAAGGGGTCTCGAGGTGCAAGAGACAGCTCTGGGAAACAAGGAAGGCCCAAAGAGGAGTCGGGAAGACACTAGAGTTTTAGTAGGGGGAGTAGATGGGAAAAAAGTAAAAAGCGGGGAGCAAGGAAGACGTGCGGAGGTGGTGTGAGGGGACAAGAGAGGTTGTGCAGGGTGTGGAGGGCCAGAAGACAGCTCTGGGGCACAGAAGAAAGCTGAACAAGTAGCGCCGAGTGCACAAGGGGGATGCTAAGGGGAGCAGAGGGAAAGAAAAAGGTGGAAGGAGGGGGCCAGAGCAGAAGAGAGGGCTGCTAATGGGTGTGGAGGGCCAACAGAGGGCTCCAGGGCATGAAGAAGGGCTCCGGAGGGATTCTGAGGGGACTGCCAGGGTCCTAAGGGGTCTCGAGGTGCAAGAGACAGCTCTGGGAAACAAGGAAGGCCCAAAGAGGAGTCGGGAAGACACTAGAGTTTTAGTAGGGGGACTAGATGGGAAAAAAGTAAAAAGCGGGGAGCAAGGAAGACGTGCGGAGGTGGTGTGAGGGGACAAGAGAGGTTGTGCAGGGTGTGGAGGGCCAGAAGACAGCTCTGGGGCACAGAATAAAGCTGAACAAGTAGCGCCGAGTGCACAAGGGGGATGCTAAGGGGAGCAGAGGGAAAGAAAAAGGTGGAAGGAGGGGGCCAGAGCAGAAGAGAGGGCTGCTAAAGGGTGTGGAGGGCCAACAGAGGGCTCCAGGGCATGAAGAAGGGCTCCGGAGGGATTCTGAGGGGACTGCCAGGGTCCTAAGGGGTCTCGAGGTGCAAGAGACAGCTCTGGGAAACAAGGAAGGCCCAAAGAGGAGTCGGGAAGACACTAGAGGAGTGCTAGGGGGACTAGAGAGGAAGAAAGTAAAAAGCGGGGAGCAAGGAAGACGTGCGGAGGTGGTGTGAGGGGACAAGAGAGGTTGTGCAGGGTGTGGAGGGCCAGAAGACAGCTGTGGGGCACAGAAGAAAGCTGAACAAGTAGCGCCGAGTGCACAAGAGGGATGCTAAGGGGAGCAGAGGGAAAGAAAAAGGTGGAAGGAGGGGGCCAGAGCAGAAGAGAGGGCTGCTAAAGGGTGTGGAGGGCCAACAGAGGGCTCCAGGGCATGAAGAAGGACTCCACAGGGATTCTGAGGGGACTGCCAGGGTCCTAAGGGGTCTCGAGGTGCAAGAGACAGCTCTGGGAAACAAGGAAGGCCCAAAGAGGAGTCGGGAAGACACTAGAGGAGTGCTAGGGGGACTAGAGAGGAAGAAAGTAAAAAGCGGGGAGCAAGGAAGACGTGCGGAGGTGGTGTGAGGGGACAAGAGAGGTTGTGCAGGGTGTGGAGGGCTAGAAGACAGCTCTGGGGCACAGAAGAAAGCTGAAATGTAGTGGCGAGTGCACAAGGGGGATGCTAAGGGGAGCAGAGGGAAAGAAAAAGGTGGAAGGAGGGGGCCAGAGCAGAAGAGAGGGCTGCTAAAGGGTGTGGAGGGCCAACAGAGGGCTCCAGGGCATGAAGAAGGGCTCCACAGGGATTCTGAGGGGACCACCAGGGTCCTAAGGGGTCTCGAGGTGCAAGAGACAGCTCTGGGAAACAAGGAAGGCCCAAAGAGGAGTCGGGAAGACACTAGAGTTTTAGTAGGGGGACTAGATGGGAAAAAAGTAAAAAGCGGGGAGCAAGGAAGACGTGCGGAGGTGGTGTGAGGGGACAAGAGAGGTTGTGCAGGGTGTGGAGGGCCAGAAGACAGCTCTGGGGCACAGAAGAAAGCTGAAATGTAGTGCCGAGTGCACAAGGCGGGTGCTAAGGGGAGCAGAGGGAAAGAAAAAGGTGGAAGGAGGGGGCCAGAGCAGAAGAGAGGGCTGCTAAAGGGTGTGGAGGGCCAACAGAGGGCTCCAGGGCATGAAGAAGGGCTCCGGAGGGATTCTGAGGGGACTGCCAGGGTCCTAAGTGGGCTTGAGGTGCAAGAGACAGCTCTGGGAAACAAGGAAGGCCCAAAGAGGAGTCGGGAAGACACTAGAGTTTTAGTAGGGGGAGTAGATGGGAAAAAAGTAAAAAGCGGGGAGCAAGGAAGACGTGCGGAGGTGGTGTGAGGGGACAAGAGAGGTTGTGCAGGGTGTGGAGGGCCAGAAGACAGCTCTGGGGCACAGAAGAAAGCTGAAATGTAGTGCCGAGTGCACAAGGGGGATGCTAAGGGGAGCAGAGGGAAAGAAAAAGGTGGAAGGAGGGGGCCAGAGCAGAAGAGAGGGCTGCTAAAGGGTGTGGAGGACCAACAGAGGGCTCCAGGCATGAAGAAGGGCTCCGGAGGGATTCTGAGGGGACTGCCAGGGTCCTAAGGGGTCTCGAGGTGCAAGAGACAGCTCTGGGAAACAAGGAAGGCCCAAAGAGGAGTCGGGAAGACACTAGAGGAGTGCTAGGGGGACTAGAGAGGAAGAAAGTAAAAAGCGGGGAGCAAGGAAGACGTGCGGAGGTGGTGTGAGGGGACAAGAGAGGTTGTGCAGGGTGTGGAGGGCCAGAAGACAGCTCTGGGGCACAGAAGAAAGCTGAAATGTAGTGCCGAGTGCACAAGGGGGATGCTAAGGGGAGCAGAGGGAAAGAAAAAGGTGGAAGGAGGGGGCCAGAGCAGAAGAGAGGGCTGCTAAAGGGTGTGGAGGGCCAACAGAGGGCTCCAGGGCATGAAGAAGGGCTCCACAGGGATTCTGAGGGGACTGCCAGGGTCCTAAGGGGTCTCGAGGTGCAAGAGACAGCTCTGGGAAACAAGGAAGGCCCAAAGAGGAGTCGGGAAGACACTAGAGTTTTAGTAGGGGGACTAGATGGGAAAAAAGTAAAAAGCGGGGAGCAAGGAAGACGTGCGGAGGTGGTGTGAGGGGACAAGAGAGGTTGTGCAGGGTGTGGAGGGCCAGAAGACAGCTCTGGGGCACAGAAGAAAGCTGAAATGTAGTGCCGAGTGCACAAGGGGGATGCTAAGGGGAGCAGAGGGAAAGAAAAAGGTGGAAGGAGGGGGCCAGAGCAGAAGAGAGGGCTGCTAAAGGGTGTGGAGGGCCAACAGAGGGCTCCAGGGCATGAATAAGGGCTCCACAGGGATTCTGAGGGGACTGCCAGGGTCCTAAGGGGTCTCGAGGTGCAAGAGACAGCTCTGGGAAACAAGGAAGGCCCAAAGAGGAGTCGGGAAGACACTAGAGTTTTAGTAGGGGGACTAGATGGGAAAAAAGTAAAAAGCGGGGAGCAAGGAAGACGTGCGGAGGTGGTGTGAGGGGACAAGAGAGGTTGTGCAGGGTGTGGAGGGCCAGAAGACAGCTGTGGGGCACAGAAGAAAGCTGAACAAGTAGCGCCGAGTGCACAAGGGGGATGCTAAGGGGAGCAGAGGGAAAGAAAAAGGTGGAAGGAGGGGGCCAGAGCAGAAGAGAGGGCTGCTAAAGGGTGTGGAGGGCCAACAGAGGGCTCCAGGCATGAAGAAGGGCTCCAGAGGGATTCTGAGGGGACTGCCAGGGTCCTAAGGGGTCTCGAGGTGCAAGAGACAGCTCTGGGAAACAAGGAAGGCCCAAAGAGGAGTCGGGAAGACACTAGAGGAGTGCTAGGGGGACTAGAGAGGAAGAAAGTAAAAAGCGGGGAGCAAGGAAGACGTGCGGAGGTGGTGTGAGGGGACAAGAGAGGTTGTGCAGGGTGTGGAGGGCCAGAAGACAGCTCTGGGGCACAGAAGAAAGCTGAACAAGTAGCGCCGAGTGCACAAGGGGGATGCTAAGGGGAGCAGAGGGAAAGAAAAAGGTGGAAGGAGGGGGCCAGAGCAGAAGAGAGGGCCACTAAAGGGTGTGGAGGGCCCACAGAGGGCTGCAGGGCATGAAGAAGGGCTCCGGAGGGATTCTGAGGGGACTGCCAGGGTCCTAAGGGGTCTCGAGGTGCAAGAGACAGCTCTGGGAAACAAGGAAGGCCCAAAGAGGAGTCGGGAAGACACTAGAGTTTTAGTAGGGGGAGTAGACGGGAAAAAAGTAAAAAGCGGGGAGCAAGGAAGACGTGCGGAGGTGGTGTGAGGGGACAAGAGAGGTTGTGCAGGGTGTGGAGGGCCAGAAGACAGCTCTGGGGCACAGAAGAAAGCTGAACAAGTAGCGCCGAGTGCACAAGGGGGATGCTAAGGGGAGCAGAGGGAAAGAAAAAGGTGGAAGGAGGGGGCCAGAGCAGAAGAGAGGGCTGCTAAAGGGTGTGGAGGGCCAACAGAGGGCTCCAGGCATGAAGAAGGGCTCCGGAGGGATTCTGAGGGGACTGCCAGGGTCCTAAGGGGTCTCGAGGTGCAAGAGACAGCTCTGGGAAACAAGGAAGGCCCAAAGAGGAGTCGGGAAGACACTAGAGGAGTGCTAGGGGGACTAGAGAGGAAGAAAGTAAAAAGCGGGGAGCAAGGAAGACGTGCAGAGGTGGTGTGAGGGGACAAGAGAGGTTGTGCAGGGTGTGGAGGGCCAGAAGACAGCTCTGGGGCACAGAAGAAAGCTGAAATGTAGTGCCGAGTGCACAAGGCGGGTGCTAAGGGGAGCAGAGGGAAAGAAAAAGGTGGAAGGAGGGGGCCAGAGCAGAAGAGAGGGCCACTAAAGGGTGTGGAGGGCCAACAGAGGGCTCCAGGGCATGAAGAAGGGCTCCACAGGGATTCTGAGGGGACTGCCAGGGTCCTAAGGGGTCTCGAGGTGCAAGAGACAGCTCTGGGAAACAAGGAAGGCCCAAAGAGGAGTCGGGAAGACACTAGAGTTTTAGTAGGGGGAGTAGACGGGAAAAAAGTAAAAAGCGGGGAGCAAGGAAGACGTGCGGAGGTGGTGTGAGGGGACAAGAGAGGTTGTGCAGGGTGTGGAGGGCCAGAAGACAGCTCTGGGGCACAGAAGAAAGCTGAACAAGTAGCGCCGAGTGCACAAGGGGGATGCTAAGGGGAGCAGAGGGAAAGAAAAAGGTGGAAGGAGGGGGCCAGAGCAGAAGAGAGGGCTGCTAAAGGGTGTGGAGGGCCAACAGAGGGCTCCAGGCATGAAGAAGGGCTCCGGAGGGATTCTGAGGGGACTGCCAGGGTCCTAAGGGGTCTCGAGGTGCAAGAGACAGCTCTGGGAAACAAGGAAGGCCCAAAGAGGAGTCGGGAAGACACTAGAGGAGTGCTAGGGGGACTAGAGAGGAAGAAAGTAAAAAGCGGGGAGCAAGGAAGACGTGCGGAGGTGGTGTGAGGGGACAAGAGAGGTTGTGCAGGGTGTGGAGGGCCAGAAGACAGCTCTGGGGCACAGAAGAAAGCTGAAATGTAGTGGCGAGTGCACAAGGGGGATGCTAAGGGGAGCAGAGGGAAAGAAAAAGGTGGAAGGAGGGGGCCAGAGCAGAAGAGAGGGCTGCTAAAGGGTGTGGAGGGCCAACAGAGGGCTGCAGGGCATGAAGAAGGGCTCCACAGGGATTCTGAGGGGACTGCCAGGGTCCTAAGGGGTCTCGAGGTGCAAGAGACAGCTCTGGGAAACAAGGAAGGCCCAAAGAGGAGTCGGGAAGACACTAGAGTTTTAGTAGGGGGAGTAGATGGGAAAAAAGTAAAAAGCGGGGAGCAAGGAAGACGTGCGGAGGTGGTGTGAGGGGACAAGAGAGGTTGTGCAGGGTGTGGAGGGCCAGAAGACAGCTCTGGGGCACAGAAGAAAGCTGAAATGTAGTGCCGAGTGCACAAGGGGGATGCTAAGGGGAGCAGAGGGAAAGAAAAAGGTGGAAGGAGGGGGCCAGAGCAGAAGAGAGGGCTGCTAAAGGGTGTGGAGGGCCAACAGAGGGCTCCAGGGCATGAAGAAGGGCTCCACAGGGATTCTGAGGGGACTGCCAGGGTCCTAAGGGGTCTCGAGGTGCAAGAGACAGCTCTGGGAAACAAGGAAGGCCCAAAGAGGAGTCGGGAAGACACTAGAGTTTTAGTAGGGGGACTAGATGGGAAAAAAGTAAAAAGCGGGGAGCAAGGAAGACGTGCGGAGGTGGTGTGAGGGGACAAGAGAGGTTGTGCAGGGTGTGGAGGGCCAGAAGACAGCTGTGGGGCACAGAAGAAAGCTGAACAAGTAGCGCCGAGTGCACAAGGGGGATGCTAAGGGGAGCAGAGGGAAAGAAAAAGGTGGAAGGAGGGGGCCAGAGCAGAAGAGAGGGCTGCTAAAGGGTGTGGAGGACCAACAGAGGGCTCCAGGGCATGAAGAAGGGCTCCGGAGGGATTCTGAGGGGACTGCCAGGGTCCTAAGGGGTCTCCAGGTGCAAGAGACAGCTCTGGGAAACAAGGAAGGCCCAAAGAGGAGTCGGGAAGACACTAGAGTTTTAGTAGGGGGAGTAGACGGGAAAAAAGTAAAAAGCGGGGAGCAAGGAAGACGTGCGGAGGTGGTGTGAGGGGACAAGAGAGGTTGTGCAGGGTGTGGAGGGCCAGAAGACAGCTCTGGGGCACAGAAGAAAGCTGAACAAGTAGCGCCGAGTGCACAAGGGGGATGCTAAGGGGAGCAGAGGGAAAGAAAAAGGTGGAAGGAGGGGGCCAGAGCAGAAGAGAGGGCTGCTAAAGGGTGTGGAGGGCCAACAGAGGGCTCCAGGCATGAAGAAGGGCTCCGGAGGGATTCTGAGGGGACTGCCAGGGTCCTAAGGGGTCTCGAGGTGCAAGAGACAGCTCTGGGAAACAAGGAAGGCCCAAAGAGGAGTCGGGAAGACACTAGAGTTTTAGTAGGGGGAGTAGACGGGAAAAAAGTAAAAAGCGGGGAGCAAGGAAGACGTGCGGAGGTGGTGTGAGGGGACAAGAGAGGTTGTGCAGGGTGTGGAGGGCCAGAAGACAGCTCTGGGGCACAGAAGAAAGCTGAACAAGTAGCGCCGAGTGCACAAGGGGGATGCTAAGGGGAGCAGAGGGAAAGAAAAAGGTGGAAGGAGGGGGCCAGAGCAGAAGAGAGGGCCACTAAAGGGTGTGGAGGGCCCACAGAGGGCTGCAGGGCATGAAGAAGGGCTCCGGAGGGATTCTGAGGGGACTGCCAGGGTCCTAAGGGGTCTCGAGGTGCAAGAGACAGCTCTGGGAAACAAGGAAGGCCCAAAGAGGAGTCGGGAAGACACTAGAGTTTTAGTAGGGGGAGTAGACGGGAAAAAAGTAAAAAGCGGGGAGCAAGGAAGACGTGCGGAGGTGGTGTGAGGGGACAAGAGAGGTTGTGCAGGGTGTGGAGGGCCAGAAGACAGCTCTGGGGCACAGAAGAAAGCTGAACAAGTAGCGCCGAGTGCACAAGGGGGATGCTAAGGGGAGCAGAGGGAAAGAAAAAGGTGGAAGGAGGGGGCCAGAGCAGAAGAGAGGGCTGCTAAAGGGTGTGGAGGGCCAACAGAGGGCTCCAGGCATGAAGAAGGGCTCCGGAGGGATTCTGAGGGGACTGCCAGGGTCCTAAGGGGTCTCGAGGTGCAAGAGACAGCTCTGGGAAACAAGGAAGGCCCAAAGAGGAGTCGGGAAGACACTAGAGGAGTGCTAGGGGGACTAGAGAGGAAGAAAGTAAAAAGCGGGGAGCAAGGAAGACGTGCGGAGGTGGTGTGAGGGGACAAGAGAGGTTGTGCAGGGTGTGGAGGGCCAGAAGACAGCTCTGGGGCACAGAAGAAAGCTGAACAAGTAGCGCCGAGTGCACAAGGGGGATGCTAAGGGGAGCAGAGGGAAAGAAAAAGGTGGAAGGAGGGGGCCAGAGCAGAAGAGAGGGCTGCTAAAGGGTGTGGAGGACCAACAGAGGGCTCCAGGCATGAAGAAGGGCTCCGGAGGGATTCTGAGGGGACTGCCAGGGTCCTAAGGGGTCTCGAGGTGCAAGAGACAGCTCTGGGAAACAAGGAAGGCCCAAAGAGGAGTCGGGAAGACACTAGAGTTTTAGTAGGGGGAGTAGATGGGAAGAAAGTAAAAAGCGGGGAGCAAGGAAGACATGCGGAGGTGGTGTGAGGGGACAAGAGAGGTTGTGCAGGGTGTGGAGGGCCAGAAGACAGCTCTGGGGCACAGAAGAAAGCTGAACAAGTAGCGCCGAGTGCACAAGGGGGATGCTAAGGGGAGCAGAGGGAAAGAAAAAGGTGGAAGGAGGGGGCCAGAGCAGAAGAGAGGGCTGCTAAAGGGTGTGGAGGGCCAACAGAGGGCTCCAGGCATGAAGAAGGGCTCCACAGGGATTCTGAGGGGACTGCCAGGGTCCTAAGGGGTCTCGAGGTGCAAGAGACAGCTCTGGGAAACAAGGAAGGCCCAAAGAGGAGTCGGGAAGACACTAGAGGAGTGCTAGGGGGACTAGAGAGGAAGAAAGTAAAAAGCGGGGAGCAAGGAAGACGTGCGGAGGTGGTGTGAGGGGACAAGAGAGGTTGTGCAGGGTGTGGAGGGCCAGAAGACAGCTCTGGGGCACAGAAGAAAGCTGAAATGTAGTGGCGAGTGCACAAGGGGGATGCTAAGGGGAGCAGAGGGAAAGAAAAAGGTGGAAGGAGGGGGCCAGAGCAGAAGAGAGGGCTGCTAAAGGGTGTGGAGGGCCAACAGAGGGCTGCAGGGCATGAAGAAGGGCTCCACAGGGATTCTGAGGGGACTGCCAGGGTCCTAAGGGGTCTCGAGGTGCAAGAGACAGCTCTGGGAAACAAGGAAGGCCCAAAGAGGAGTCGGGAAGACACTAGAGTTTTAGTAGGGGGACTAGATGGGAAAAAAGTAAAAAGCGGGGAGCAAGGAAGACGTGCGGAGGTGGTGTGAGGGGACAAGAGAGGTTGTGCAGGGTGTGGAGGGCCAGAAGACAGCTCTGGGGCACAGAAGAAAGCTGAAATGTAGTGCCGAGTGCACAAGGGGGATGCTAAGGGGAGCAGAGGGAAAGAAAAAGGTGGAAGGAGGGGGCCAGAGCAGAAGAGAGGGCTGCTAAAGGGTGTGGAGGGCCAACAGAGGGCTCCAGGGCATGAAGAAGGGCTCCACAGGGATTCTGAGGGGACTGCCAGGGTCCTAAGGGGTCTCGAGGTGCAAGAGACAGCTCTGGGAAACAAGGAAGGCCCAAAGAGGAGTCGGGAAGACACTAGAGTTTTAGTAGGGGGAGTAGATGGGAAAAAAGTAAAAAGCGGGGAGCAAGGAAGACGTGCGGAGGTGGTGTGAGGGGACAAGAGAGGTTGTGCAGGGTGTGGAGGGCCAGAAGACAGCTCTGGGGCACAGAAGAAAGCTGAACAAGTAGCGCCGAGTGCACAAGGGGGATGCTAAGGGGAGCAGAGGGAAAGAAAAAGGTGGAAGGAGGGGGCCAGAGCAGAAGAGAGGGCTGCTAAAGGGTGTGGAGGACCAACAGAGGGCTCCAGGGCATGAAGAAGGGCTCCGGAGGGATTCTGAGGGGACTGCCAGGGTCCTAAGGGGTCTCCAGGTGCAAGAGACAGCTCTGGGAAACAAGGAAGGCCCAAAGAGGAGTCGGGAAGACACTAGAGTTTTAGTAGGGGGAGTAGACGGGAAAAAAGTAAAAAGCGGGGAGCAAGGAAGACGTGCGGAGGTGGTGTGAGGGGACAAGAGAGGTTGTGCAGGGTGTGGAGGGCCAGAAGACAGCTGAGGGGCACAGAAGAAAGCTGAACAAGTAGCGCCGAGTGCACAAGGGGGATGCTAAGGGGAGCAGAGGGAAAGAAAAAGGTGGAAGGAGGGGGCCAGAGCAGAAGAGAGGGCTGCTAAAGGGTGTGGAGGGCCAACAGAGGGCTCCAGGCATGAAGAAGGGCTCCGGAGGGATTCTGAGGGGACTGCCAGGGTCCTAAGGGGTCTCGAGGTGCAAGAGACAGCTCTGGGAAACAAGGAAGGCCCAAAGAGGAGTCGGGAAGACACTAGAGTTTTAGTAGGGGGAGTAGACGGGAAAAAAGTAAAAAGCGGGGAGCAAGGAAGACGTGCGGAGGTGGTGTGAGGGGACAAGAGAGGTTGTGCAGGGTGTGGAGGGCCAGAAGACAGCTCTGGGGCACAGAAGAAAGCTGAACAAGTAGCGCCGAGTGCACAAGGGGGATGCTAAGGGGAGCAGAGGGAAAGAAAAAGGTGGAAGGAGGGGGCCAGAGCAGAAGAGAGGGCTGCTAAAGGGTGTGGAGGGCCAACAGAGGGCTCCAGGCATGAAGAAGGGCTCCGGAGGGATTCTGAGGGGACTGCCAGGGTCCTAAGGGGTCTCGAGGTGCAAGAGACAGCTCTGGGAAACAAGGAAGGCCCAAAGAGGAGTCGGGAAGACACTAGAGGAGTGCTAGGGGGACTAGAGAGGAAGAAAGTAAAAAGCGGGGAGCAAGGAAGACGTGCGGAGGTGGTGTGAGGGGACAAGAGAGGTTGTGCAGGGTGTGGAGGGCCAGAAGACAGCTCTGGGGCACAGAAGAAAGCTGAAATGTAGTGCCGAGTGCACAAGGCGGGTGCTAAGGGGAGCAGAGGGAAAGAAAAAGGTGGAAGGAGGGGGCCAGAGCAGAAGAGAGGGCTGCTAAAGGGTGTGGAGGGCCAACAGAGGGCTGCAGGGCATGAAGAAGGGCTCCACAGGGATTCTGAGGGGACTGCCAGGGTCCTAAGGGGTCTCGAGGTGCAAGAGACAGCTCTGGGAAACAAGGAAGGCCCAAAGAGGAGTCGGGAAGACACTAGAGTTTTAGTAGGGGGAGTAGACGGGAAAAAAGTAAAAAGCGGGGAGCAAGGAAGACGTGCGGAGGTGGTGTGAGGGGACAAGAGAGGTTGTGCAGGGTGTGGAGGGCCAGAAGACAGCTCTGGGGCACAGAAGAAAGCTGAACAAGTAGCGCCGAGTGCACAAGGGGGATGCTAAGGGGAGCAGAGGGAAAGAAAAAGGTGGAAGGAGGGGGCCAGAGCAGAAGAGAGGGCTGCTAAAGGGTGTGGAGGACCAACAGAGGGCTCCAGGGCATGAAGAAGGGCTCCACAGGGATTCTGAGGGGACTGCCAGGGTCCTAAGGGGTCTCGAGGTGCAAGAGACAGCTCTGGGAAACAAGGAAGGCCCAAAGAGGAGTCGGGAAGACACTAGAGTTTTAGTAGGGGGAGTAGATGGGAAGAAAGTAAAAAGCGGGGAGCAAGGAAGACATGCGGAGGTGGTGTGAGGGGACAAGAGAGGTTGTGCAGGGTGTGGAGGGCCAGAAGACAGCTCTGGGGCACAGAAGAAAGCTGAAATGTAGTGGCGAGTGCACAAGGGGGATGCTAAGGGGAGCAGAGGGAAAGAAAAAGGTGGAAGGAGGGGGCCAGAGCAGAAGAGAGGGCTGCTAAAGGGTGTGGAGGGCCAACAGAGGGCTCCAGGGCATGAAGAAGGGCTCCACAGGGATTCTGAGGGGACTGCCAGGGTCCTAAGGGGTCTCGAGGTGCAAGAGACAGCTCTGGGAAACAAGGAAGGCCCAAAGAGGAGTCGGGAAGACACTAGAGTTTTAGTAGGGGGAGTAGATGGGAAAAAAGTAAAAAGCGGGGAGCAAGGAAGACGTGCGGAGGTGGTGTGAGGGGACAAGAGAGGTTGTGCAGGGTGTGGAGGGCCAGAAGACAGCTCTGGGGCACAGAAGAAAGCTGAACAAGTAGCGCCGAGTGCACAAGAGGGATGCTAAGGGGAGCAGAGGGGAAGAAAAAGGTGGAAGGAGGGGGCCAGAGCAGAAGAGAGGGCTGCTAAAGGGTGTGGAGGGCCAACAGAGGGCTCCAGGGCATGAAGAAGGGCTCCACAGGGATTCTGAGGGGACCGCCAGGGTCCTAAGTGGGTTTGAGGTGCAAGAGACAGCTCTGGGAAACAAGGAAGGCCCAAAGAGGAGTCGGGAAGACACTAGAGGAGTGCTAGGGGGACTAGAGAGGAAGAAAGTAAAAAGCGGGGAGCAAGGAAGACGTGCGGAGGTGGTGTGAGGGGACAAGAGAGGTTGTGCAGGGTGTGGAGGGCCAGAAGACAGCTCTGGGGCACAGAAGAAAGCTGAAATGTAGTGCCGAGTGCACAAGGGGGATGCTAAGGGGAGCAGAGGGAAAGAAAAAGGTGGAAGGAGGGGGCCAGAGCAGAAGAGAGGGCTGCTAAAGGGTGTGGAGGGCCAACAGAGGGCTGCAGGGCATGAAGAAGGGCTCCACAGGGATTCTGAGGGGACTGCCAGGGTCCTAAGGGGTCTCGAGGTGCAAGAGACAGCTCTGGGAAACAAGGAAGGCCCAAAGAGGAGTCGGGAAGACACTAGAGTTTTAGTAGGGGGAGTAGATGGGAAAAAAGTAAAAAGCGGGGAGCAAGGAAGACGTGCGGAGGTGGTGTGAGGGGACAAGAGAGGTTGTGCAGGGTGTGGAGGGCCAGAAGACAGCTCTGGGGCACAGAAGAAAGCTGAAATGTAGTGCCGAGTGCACAAGGGGGATGCTAAGGGGAGCAGAGGGAAAGAAAAAGGTGGAAGGAGGGGGCCAGAGCAGAAGAGAGGGCTGCTAAAGGGTGTGGAGGGCCAACAGAGGGCTCCAGGGCATGAAGAAGGGCTCCACAGGGATTCTGAGGGGACTGCCAGGGTCCTAAGGGGTCTCGAGGTGCAAGAGACAGCTCTGGGAAACAAGGAAGGCCCAAAGAGGAGTCGGGAAGACACTAGAGTTTTAGTAGGGGGAGTAGATGGGAAAAAAGTAAAAAGCGGGGAGCAAGGAAGACGTGCGGAGGTGGTGTGAGGGGACAAGAGAGGTTGTGCAGGGTGTGGAGGGCCAGAAGACAGCTCTGGGGCACAGAAGAAAGCTGAACAAGTAGCGCCGAGTGCACAAGGGGGATGCTAAGGGGAGCAGAGGGAAAGAAAAAGGTGGAAGGAGGGGGCCAGAGCAGAAGAGAGGGCTGCTAAAGGGTGTGGAGGACCAACAGAGGGCTCCAGGGCATGAAGAAGGGCTCCGGAGGGATTCTGAGGGGACTGCCAGGGTCCTAAGGGGTCTCCAGGTGCAAGAGACAGCTCTGGGAAACAAGGAAGGCCCAAAGAGGAGTCGGGAAGACACTAGAGTTTTAGTAGGGGGAGTAGACGGGAAAAAAGTAAAAAGCGGGGAGCAAGGAAGACGTGCGGAGGTGGTGTGAGGGGACAAGAGAGGTTGTGCAGGGTGTGGAGGGCCAGAAGACAGCTGAGGGGCACAGAAGAAAGCTGAACAAGTAGCGCCGAGTGCACAAGGGGGATGCTAAGGGGAGCAGAGGGAAAGAAAAAGGTGGAAGGAGGGGGCCAGAGCAGAAGAGAGGGCTGCTAAAGGGTGTGGAGGGCCAACAGAGGGCTCCAGGCATGAAGAAGGGCTCCGGAGGGATTCTGAGGGGACTGCCAGGGTCCTAAGGGGTCTCGAGGTGCAAGAGACAGCTCTGGGAAACAAGGAAGGCCCAAAGAGGAGTCGGGAAGACACTAGAGTTTTAGTAGGGGGAGTAGACGGGAAAAAAGTAAAAAGCGGGGAGCAAGGAAGACGTGCGGAGGTGGTGTGAGGGGACAAGAGAGGTTGTGCAGGGTGTGGAGGGCCAGAAGACAGCTCTGGGGCACAGAAGAAAGCTGAACAAGTAGCGCCGAGTGCACAAGGGGGATGCTAAGGGGAGCAGAGGGAAAGAAAAAGGTGGAAGGAGGGGGCCAGAGCAGAAGAGAGGGCTGCTAAAGGGTGTGGAGGGCCAACAGAGGGCTCCAGGCATGAAGAAGGGCTCCGGAGGGATTCTGAGGGGACTGCCAGGGTCCTAAGGGGTCTCGAGGTGCAAGAGACAGCTCTGGGAAACAAGGAAGGCCCAAAGAGGAGTCGGGAAGACACTAGAGGAGTGCTAGGGGGACTAGAGAGGAAGAAAGTAAAAAGCGGGGAGCAAGGAAGACGTGCGGAGGTGGTGTG
The DNA here is from genome assembly GCF_036417845.1 of Apteryx mantelli. NCBI lineage: Eukaryota > Metazoa > Chordata > Aves > Apterygiformes > Apterygidae > Apteryx > Apteryx mantelli. Next base: position 536,342 of record NC_089980.1, read on the forward strand.
AGGGGACAAGAGAGGTTGTGCAGGGTGTGGAGGGCCAGAAGACAGCTCTGGGGCACAGAAGAAAGCTGAAATGTAGTGCCGAGTGCACAAGGCGGGTGCTAAGGGGAGCAGAGGGAAAGAAAAAGGTGGAAGGAGGGGGCCAGAGCAGAAGAGAGGGCTGCTAAAGGGTGTGGAGGGCCAACAGAGGGCTGCAGGGCATGAAGAAGGGCTCCACAGGGATTCTGAGGGGACTGCCAGGGTCCTAAGGGGTCTCGAGGTGCAAGAGACAGCTCTGGGAAACAAGGAAGGCCCAAAGAGGAGTCGGGAAGACACTAGAGTTTTAGTAGGGGGAGTAGACGGGAAAAAAGTAAAAAGCGGGGAGCAAGGAAGACGTGCGGAGGTGGTGTGAGGGGACAAGAGAGGTTGTGCAGGGTGTGGAGGGCCAGAAGACAGCTCTGGGGCACAGAAGAAAGCTGAACAAGTAGCGCCGAGTGCACAAGGGGGATGCTAAGGGGAGCAGAGGGAAAGAAAAAGGTGGAAGGAGGGGGCCAGAGCAGAAGAGAGGGCTGCTAAAGGGTGTGGAGGACCAACAGAGGGCTCCAGGGCATGAAGAAGGGCTCCACAGGGATTCTGAGGGGACTGCCAGGGTCCTAAGGGGTCTCGAGGTGCAAGAGACAGCTCTGGGAAACAAGGAAGGCCCAAAGAGGAGTCGGGAAGACACTAGAGTTTTAGTAGGGGGAGTAGATGGGAAGAAAGTAAAAAGCGGGGAGCAAGGAAGACATGCGGAGGTGGTGTGAGGGGACAAGAGAGGTTGTGCAGGGTGTGGAGGGCCAGAAGACAGCTCTGGGGCACAGAAGAAAGCTGAAATGTAGTGGCGAGTGCACAAGGGGGATGCTAAGGGGAGCAGAGGGAAAGAAAAAGGTGGAAGGAGGGGGCCAGAGCAGAAGAGAGGGCTGCTAAAGGGTGTGGAGGGCCAACAGAGGGCTCCAGGGCATGAAGAAGGGCTCCACAGGGATTCTGAGGGGACTGCCAGGGTCCTAAGGGGTCTCGAGGTGCAAGAGACAGCTCTGGGAAACAAGGAAGGCCCAAAGAGGAGTCGGGAAGACACTAGAGTTTTAGTAGGGGGAGTAGATGGGAAAAAAGTAAAAAGCGGGGAGCAAGGAAGACGTGCGGAGGTGGTGTGAGGGGACAAGAGAGGTTGTGCAGGGTGTGGAGGGCCAGAAGACAGCTCTGGGGCACAGAAGAAAGCTGAACAAGTAGCGCCGAGTGCACAAGAGGGATGCTAAGGGGAGCAGAGGGGAAGAAAAAGGTGGAAGGAGGGGGCCAGAGCAGAAGAGAGGGCTGCTAAAGGGTGTGGAGGGCCAACAGAGGGCTCCAGGGCATGAAGAAGGGCTCCACAGGGATTCTGAGGGGACCGCCAGGGTCCTAAGTGGGTTTGAGGTGCAAGAGACAGCTCTGGGAAACAAGGAAGGCCCAAAGAGGAGTCGGGAAGACACTAGAGGAGTGCTAGGGGGACTAGAGAGGAAGAAAGTAAAAAGCGGGGAGCAAGGAAGACGTGCGGAGGTGGTGTGAGGGGACAAGAGAGGTTGTGCAGGGTGTGGAGGGCCAGAAGACAGCTGTGGGGCACAGAAGAAAGCTGAACAAGTAGCGCCGAGTGCACAAGGGGGATGCTAAGGGGAGCAGAGGGAAAGAAAAAGGTGGAAGGAGGGGGCCAGAGCAGAAGAGAGGGCTGCTAAAGGGTGTGGAGGGCCAACAGAGGGCTGCAGGGCATGAAGAAGGGCTCCACAGGGATTCTGAGGGGACTGCCAGGGTCCTAAGGGGTCTCGAGGTGCAAGAGACAGCTCTGGGAAACAAGGAAGGCCCAAAGAGGAGTCGGGAAGACACTAGAGTTTTAGTAGGGGGAGTAGATGGGAAAAAAGTAAAAAGCGGGGAGCAAGGAAGACGTGCGGAGGTGGTGTGAGGGGACAAGAGAGGTTGTGCAGGGTGTGGAGGGCCAGAAGACAGCTCTGGGGCACAGAAGAAAGCTGAACAAGTAGCGCCGAGTGCACAAGGGGGATGCTAAGGGGAGCAGAGGGAAAGAAAAAGGTGGAAGGAGGGGGCCAGAGCAGAAGAGAGGGCTGCTAAAGGGTGTGGAGGGCCAACAGAGGGCTGCAGGGCATGAAGAAGGGCTCCGGAGGGATTCTGAGGGGACTGCCAGGGTCCTAAGGGGTCTCGAGGTGCAAGAGACAGCTCTGGGAAACAAGGAAGGCCCAAAGAGGAGTCGGGAAGACACTAGAGTTTTAGTAGGGGGAGTAGATGGGAAAAAAGTAAAAAGCGGGGAGCAAGGAAGACGTGCGGAGGTGGTGTGAGGGGACAAGAGAGGTTGTGCAGGGTGTGGAGGGCCAGAAGACAGCTCTGGGGCACAGAAGAAAGCTGAAATGTAGTGCCGAGTGCACAAGGGGGATGCTAAGGGGAGCAGAGGGAAAGAAAAAGGTGGAAGGAGGGGGCCAGAGCAGAAGAGAGGGCTGCTAAAGGGTGTGGAGGGCCAACAGAGGGCTGCAGGGCATGAAGAAGGGCTCCACAGGGATTCTGAGGGGACTGCCAGGGTCCTAAGGGGTCTCGAGGTGCAAGAGACAGCTCTGGGAAACAAGGAAGGCCCAAAGAGGAGTCGGGAAGACACTAGAGTTTTAGTAGGGGGACTAGATGGGAAAAAAGTAAAAAGCGGGGAGCAAGGAAGACGTGCGGAGGTGGTGTGAGGGGACAAGAGAGGTTGTGCAGGGTGTGGAGGGCCAGAAGACAGCTCTGGGGCACAGAAGAAAGCTGAACAAGTAGCGCCGAGTGCACAAGGGGGATGCTAAGGGGAGCAGAGGGAAAGAAAAAGGTGGAAGGAGGGGGCCAGAGCAGAAGAGAGGGCTGCTAAAGGGTGTGGAGGGCCAACAGAGGGCTCCAGGCATGAAGAAGGGCTCCGGAGGGATTCTGAGGGGACTGCCAGGGTCCTAAGGGGTCTCGAGGTGCAAGAGACAGCTCTGGGAAACAAGGAAGGCCCAAAGAGGAGTCGGGAAGACACTAGAGGAGTGCTAGGGGGACTAGAGAGGAAGAAAGTAAAAAGCGGGGAGCAAGGAAGACGTGCAGAGGTGGTGTGAGGGGACAAGAGAGGTTGTGCAGGGTGTGGAGGGCCAGAAGACAGCTCTGGGGCACAGAAGAAAGCTGAAATGTAGTGCCGAGTGCACAAGGCGGGTGCTAAGGGGAGCAGAGGGAAAGAAAAAGGTGGAAGGAGGGGGCCAGAGCAGAAGAGAGGGCCACTAAAGGGTGTGGAGGGCCCACAGAGGGCTGCAGGGCATGAAGAAGGGCTCCACAGGGATTCTGAGGGGACTGCCAGGGTCCTAAGGGGTCTCGAGGTGCAAGAGACAGCTCTGGGAAACAAGGAAGGCCCAAAGAGGAGTCGGGAAGACACTAGAGTTTTAGTAGGGGGAGTAGACGGGAAAAAAGTAAAAAGCGGGGAGCAAGGAAGACGTGCGGAGGTGGTGTGAGGGGACAAGAGAGGTTGTGCAGGGTGTGGAGGGCCAGAAGACAGCTCTGGAGCACAGAAGAAAGCTGAAATGTAGTGCTGAGTGCACAAGGGGGATGCTAAGGGGAGCAGAGGGAAAGAAAAAGGTGGAAGGAGGGGGCCAGAGCAGAAGAGAGGGCTGCTAAAGGGTGTGGAGGACCAACAGAGGGCTCCAGGCATGAAGAAGGGCTCCGGAGGGATTCTGAGGGGACTGCCAGGGTCCTAAGGGGTCTCGAGGTGCAAGAGACAGCTCTGGGAAACAAGGAAGGCCCAAAGAGGAGTCGGGAAGACACTAGAGTTTTAGTAGGGGGAGTAGATGGGAAGAAAGTAAAAAGCGGGGAGCAAGGAAGACATGCGGAGGTGGTGTGAGGGGACAAGAGAGGTTGTGCAGGGTGTGGAGGGCCAGAAGACAGCTCTGGGGCACAGAAGAAAGCTGAAATGTAGTGGCGAGTGCACAAGGGGGATGCTAAGGGGAGCAGAGGGAAAGAAAAAGGTGGAAGGAGGGGGCCAGAGCAGAAGAGAGGGCTGCTAAAGGGTGTGGAGGGCCAACAGAGGGCTCCAGGGCATGAAGAAGGGCTCCACAGGGATTCTGAGGGGACTGCCAGGGTCCTAAGGGGTCTCGAGGTGCAAGAGACAGCTCTGGGAAACAAGGAAGGCCCAAAGAGGAGTCGGGAAGACACTAGAGTTTTAGTAGGGGGACTAGATGGGAAAAAAGTAAAAAGCGGGGAGCAAGGAAGACGTGCGGAGGTGGTGTGAGGGGACAAGAGAGGTTGTGCAGGGTGTGGAGGGCCAGAAGACAGCTCTGGGGCACAGAAGAAAGCTGAACAAGTAGCGCCGAGTGCACAAGAGGGATGCTAAGGGGAGCAGAGGGGAAGAAAAAGGTGGAAGGAGGGGGCCAGAGCAGAAGAGAGGGCTGCTAAAGGGTGTGGAGGGCCAACAGAGGGCTCCAGGGCATGAAGAAGGGCTCCACAGGGATTCTGAGGGGACCGCCAGGGTCCTAAGTGGGTTTGAGGTGCAAGAGACAGCTCTGGGAAACAAGGAAGGCCCAAAGAGGAGTCGGGAAGACACTAGAGGAGTGCTAGGGGGACTAGAGAGGAAGAAAGTAAAAAGCGGGGAGCAAGGAAGACGTGCGGAGGTGGTGTGAGGGGACAAGAGAGGTTGTGCAGGGTGTGGAGGGCCAGAAGACAGCTCTGGGGCACAGAAGAAAGCTGAAATGTAGTGGCGAGTGCACAAGGGGGATGCTAAGGGGAGCAGAGGGAAAGAAAAAGGTGGAAGGAGGGGGCCAGAGCAGAAGAGAGGGCTGCTAAAGGGTGTGGAGGGCCAACAGAGGGCTCCAGGGCATGAAGAAGGGCTCCGGAGGGATTCTGAGGGGACCACCAGGGTCCTAAGTGGGCTTGAGGTGCAAGAGACAGCTCTGGGAAACAAGGAAGGCCCAAAGAGGAGTCGGGAAGACACTAGAGTTTTAGTAGGGGGACTAGATGGGAAAAAAGTAAAAAGCGGGGAGCAAGGAAGACGTGCGGAGGTGGTGTGAGGGGACAAGAGAGGTTGTGCAGGGTGTGGAGGGCCAGAAGACAGCTCTGGGGCACAGAAGAAAGCTGAACAAGTAGCGCCGAGTGCACAAGAGGGATGCTAAGGGGAGCAGAGGGGAAGAAAAAGGTGGAAGGAGGGGGCCAGAGCAGAAGAGAGGGCTGCTAAAGGGTGTGGAGGGCCAACAGAGGGCTCCAGGGCATGAAGAAGGGCTCCGGAGGGATTCTGAGGGGACCGCCAGGGTCCTAAGTGGGTTTGAGGTGCAAGAGACAGCTCTGGGAAACAAGGAAGGCCCAAAGAGGAGTCGGGAAGACACTAGAGGAGTGCTAGGGGGACTAGAGAGGAAGAAAGTAAAAAGCGGGGAGCAAGGAAGACGTGCGGAGGTGGTGTGAGGGGACAAGAGAGGTTGTGCAGGGTGTGGAGGGCCAGAAGACAGCTGTGGGGCACAGAAGAAAGCTGAACAAGTAGCGCCGAGTGCACAAGGGGGATGCTAAGGGGAGCAGAGGGAAAGAAAAAGGTGGAAGGAGGGGGCCAGAGCAGAAGAGAGGGCTGCTAAAGGGTGTGGAGGGCCAACAGAGGGCTGCAGGGCATGAAGAAGGGCTCCACAGGGATTCTGAGGGGACTGCCAGGGTCCTAAGGGGTCTCGAGGTGCAAGAGACAGCTCTGGGAAACAAGGAAGGCCCAAAGAGGAGTCGGGAAGACACTAGAGTTTTAGTAGGGGGAGTAGATGGGAAAAAAGTAAAAAGCGGGGAGCAAGGAAGACGTGCGGAGGTGGTGTGAGGGGACAAGAGAGGTTGTGCAGGGTGTGGAGGGCCAGAAGACAGCTGTGGGGCACAGAAGAAAGCTGAACAAGTAGCGCCGAGTGCACAAGGGGGATGCTAAGGGGAGCAGAGGGAAAGAAAAAGGTGGAAGGAGGGGGCCAGAGCAGAAGAGAGGGCTGCTAAAGGGTGTGGAGGGCCAACAGAGGGCTGCAGGGCATGAAGAAGGGCTCCGGAGGGATTCTGAGGGGACTGCCAGGGTCCTAAGGGGTCTCGAGGTGCAAGAGACAGCTCTGGGAAACAAGGAAGGCCCAAAGAGGAGTCGGGAAGACACTAGAGGAGTGCTAGGGGGACTAGAGAGGAAGAAAGTAAAAAGCGGGGAGCAAGGAAGACGTGCGGAGGTGGTGTGAGGGGACAAGAGAGGTTGTGCAGGGTGTGGAGGGCCAGAAGACAGCTCTGGGGCACAGAAGAAAGCTGAAATGTAGTGCCGAGTGCACAAGGGGGATGCTAAGGGGAGCAGAGGGAAAGAAAAAGGTGGAAGGAGGGGGCCAGAGCAGAAGAGAGGGCCACTAAAGGGTGTGGAGGGCCAACAGAGGGCTGCAGGGCATGAAGAAGGGCTCCGGAGGGATTCTGAGGGGACTGCCAGGGTCCTAAGGGGTCTCGAGGTGCAAGAGACAGCTCTGGGAAACAAGGAAGGCCCAAAGAGGAGTCGGGAAGACACTAGAGTTTTAGTAGGGGGAGTAGATGGGAAAAAAGTAAAAAGCGGGGAGCAAGGAAGACGTGCGGAGGTGGTCTGAGGGGACAAGAGAGGTTGTGCAGGGTGTGGAGGGCCGGAAGACAGCTCTGGGGCACAGAAGAAAGCTGAAATGTAGTGCCGAGTGCACAAGGGGGATGCTAAGGGGAGCAGAGGGAAAGAAAAAGGTGGAAGGAGGGGGCCAGAGCACAAGAGAGGGCTGCTAAAGGGTGTGGAGGGCCAACAGAGGGCTGCAGGGCATGAAGAAGGGCTCCACAGGGATTCTGAGGGGACTGCCAGGGTCCTAAGGGGTCTCGAGGTGCAAGAGACAGCTCTGGGAAACAAGGAAGGCCCAAAGAGGAGTCGGGAAGACACTAGAGTTTTAGTAGGGGGAGTAGATGGGAAAAAAGTAAAAAGCGGGGAGCAAGGAAGACGTGCGGAGGTGGTGTGAGGGGACAAGAGAGGTTGTGCAGGGTGTGGAGGGCCAGAAGACAGCTGAGGGGCACAGAAGAAAGCTGAACAAGTAGCGCCGAGTGCACAAGGGGGATGCTAAGGGGAGCAGAGGGAAAGAAAAAGGTGGAAGGAGGGGGCCAGAGCAGAAGAGAGGGCTGCTAAAGGGTGTGGAGGGCCAACAGAGGGCTCCAGGGCATGAAGAAGGGCTCCGGAGGGATTCTGAGGGGACCACCAGGGTCCTAAGTGGGCTTGAGGTGCAAGAGACAGCTCTGGGAAACAAGGAAGGCCCAAAGAGGAGTCGGGAAGACACTAGAGTTTTAGTAGGGGGACTAGATGGGAAAAAAGTAAAAAGCGGGGAGCAAGGAAGACGTGCGGAGGTGGTGTGAGGGGACAAGAGAGGTTGTGCAGGGTGTGGAGGGCCAGAAGACAGCTCTGGGGCACAGAAGAAAGCTGAACAAGTAGCGCCGAGTGCACAAGGGGGATGCTAAGGGGAGCAGAGGGAAAGAAAAAGGTGGAAGGAGGGGGCCAGAGCAGAAGAGAGGGCTGCTAAAGGGTGTGGAGGACCAACAGAGGGCTCCAGGCATGAAGAAGGGCTCCACAGGGATTCTGAGGGGACCGCCAGGGTCCTAAGGGGTCTCGAGGTGCAAGAGACAGCTCTGGGAAACAAGGAAGGCCCAAAGAGGAGTCGGGAAGACACTAGAGGAGTGCCAGGGGGACTAGAGAGGAAGAAAGTAAAAAGCGGGGAGCAAGGAAGACGTGCGGAGGTGGTGTGAGGGGACAAGAGAGGTTGTGCAGGGTGTGGAGGGCCAGAAGACAGCTCTGGGGCACAGAAGAAAGCTGAAATGTAGTGCCGAGTGCACAAGGGGGATGCTAAGGGGAGCAGAGGGAAAGAAAAAGGTGGAAGGAGGGGGCCAGAGCAGAAGAGAGGGCTGCTAAAGGGTGCGGAGGGCCAACAGAGGGCTCCAGGGCATGAAGAAGGGCTCCACAGGGATTCTGAGGGGACTGCCAGGGTCCTAAGGGGTCTCGAGGTGCAAGAGACAGCTCTGGGAAACAAGGAAGGCCCAAAGAGGAGTCGGGAAGACACTAGAGTTTTAGTAGGGGGAGTAGATGGGAAAAAAGTAAAAAGCGGGGAGCAAGGAAGACGTGCGGAGGTGGTGTGAGGGGACAAGAGAGGTTGTGCAGGGTGTGGAGGGCCAGAAGACAGCTCTGGGGCACAGAAGAAAGCTGAACAAGTAGCGCCGAGTGCACAAGGGGGATGCTAAGGGGAGCAGAGGGAAAGAAAAAGGTGGAAGGAGGGGGCCAGAGCAGAAGAGAGGGCTGCTAAATGGTGTGGAGGGCCAACAGAGGGCTCCAGGGCATGAAGAAGGGCTCCGGAGGGATTCTGAGGGGACCACCAGGGTCCTAAGTGGGCTTGAGGTGCAAGAGACAGCTCTGGGAAACAAGGAAGGCCCAAAGAGGAGTCGGGAAGACACTAGAGTTTTAGTAGGGGGAGTAGATGGCAAAAAAGTAAAAAGCGGGGAGCAAGGAAGACGTGCGGAGGTGGTGTGAGGGGACAAGAGAGGTTGTGCAGGGTGTGGAGGGCCAGAAGACAGCTCTGGGGCACAGAAGAAAGCTGAACAAGTAGCGCCGGGTGCACAAGGGGGATGCTAAGGGGAGCAGAGGGAAAGAAAAAGGTGGAAGGAGGGGGCCAGAGCAGAAGAGAGGGCTGCTAAAGGGTGTGGAGGACCAACAGAGGGCTCCAGGCATGAAGAAGGGCTCCGGAGGGATTCTGAGGGGACTGCCAGGGTCCTAAGGGGTCTCGAGGTGCAAGAGACAGCTCTGGGAAACAAGGAAGGCCCAAAGAGGAGTCGGGAAGACACTAGAGGAGTGCTAGGGGGACTAGAGAGGAAGAAAGTAAAAAGCGGGGAGCAAGGAAGACGTGCGGAGGTGGTGTGAGGGGACAAGAGAGGTTGTGCAGGGTGTGGAGGGCCAGAAGACAGCTCTGGGGCACAGAAGAAAGCTGAAATGTAGTGCCGAGTGCACAAGGCGGGTGCTAAGGGGAGCAGAGGGAAAGAAAAAGGTGGAAGGAGGGGGCCAGAGCAGAAGAGAGGGCCACTAAAGGGTGTGGAGGGCCCACAGAGGGCTGCAGGGCATGAAGAAGGGCTCCACAGGGATTCTGAGGGGACTGCCAGGGTCCTAAGGGGTCTCGAGGTGCAAGAGACAGCTCTGGGAAACAAGGAAGGCCCAAAGAGGAGTCGGGAAGACACTAGAGTTTTAGTAGGGGGAGTAGACGGGAAAAAAGTAAAAAGCGGGGAGCAAGGAAGACGTGCGGAGGTGGTGTGAGGGGACAAGAGAGGTTGTGCAGGGTGTGGAGGGCCAGAAGACAGCTCTGGGGCACAGAAGAAAGCTGAACAAGTAGCGCCGAGTGCACAAGGGGGATGCTAAGGGGAGCAGAGGGAAAGAAAAAGGTGGAAGGAGGGGGCCAGAGCAGAAGAGAGGGCTGCTAAAGGGTGTGGAGGGCCAACAGAGGGCTCCAGGCATGAAGAAGGGCTCCGGAGGGATTCTGAGGGGACTGCCAGGGTCCTAAGGGGTCTCGAGGTGCAAGAGACAGCTCTGGGAAACAAGGAAGGCCCAAAGAGGAGTCGGGAAGACACTAGAGTTTTAGTAGGGGGAGTAGATGGGAAGAAAGTAAAAAGCGGGGAGCAAGGAAGACATGCGGAGGTGGTGTGAGGGGACAAGAGAGGTTGTGCAGGGTGTGGAGGGCCAGAAGACAGCTCTGGGGCACAGAAGAAAGCTGAACAAGTAGCGCCGAGTGCACAAGGGGGATGCTAAGGGGAGCAGAGGGAAAGAAAAAGGTGGAAGGAGGGGGCCAGAGCAGAAGAGAGGGCTGCTAAAGGGTGTGGAGGACCAACAGAGGGCTCCAGGCATGAAGAAGGGCTCCACAGGGATTCTGAGGGGACCGCCAGGGTCCTAAGGGGTCTCGAGGTGCAAGAGACAGCTCTGGGAAACAAGGAAGGCCCAAAGAGGAGTCGGGAAGACACTAGAGGAGTGCCAGGGGGACTAGAGAGGAAGAAAGTAAAAAGCGGGGAGCAAGGAAGACGTGCGGAGGTGGTGTGAGGGGACAAGAGAGGTTGTGCAGGGTGTGGAGGGCCAGAAGACAGCTCTGGGGCACAGAAGAAAGCTGAAATGTAGTGCCGAGTGCACAAGGGGGATGCTAAGGGGAGCAGAGGGAAAGAAAAAGGTGGAAGGAGGGGGCCAGAGCAGAAGAGAGGGCTGCTAAAGGGTGTGGAGGGCCAACAGAGGGCTCCAGGGCATGAAGAAGGGCTCCGGAGGGATTCTGAGGGGACCACCAGGGTCCTAAGTGGGCTTGAGGTGCAAGAGACAGCTCTGGGAAACAAGGAAGGCCCAAAGAGGAGTCGGGAAGACACTAGAGTTTTAGTAGGGGGACTAGATGGGAAAAAAGTAAAAAGCGGGGAGCAAGGAAGACGTGCGGAGGTGGTGTGAGGGGACAAGAGAGGTTGTGCAGGGTGTGGAGGGCCAGAAGACAGCTCTGGGGCACAGAAGAAAGCTGAACAAGTAGCGCCGAGTGCACAAGGGGGATGCTAAGGGGAGCAGAGGGAAAGAAAAAGGTGGAAGGAGGGGGCCAGAGCAGAAGAGAGGGCTGCTAAAGGGTGTGGAGGACCAACAGAGGGCTCCAGGCATGAAGAAGGGCTCCACAGGGATTCTGAGGGGACCGCCAGGGTCCTAAGGGGTCTCGAGGTGCAAGAGACAGCTCTGGGAAACAAGGAAGGCCCAAAGAGGAGTCGGGAAGACACTAGAGGAGTGCCAGGGGGACTAGAGAGGAAGAAAGTAAAAAGCGGGGAGCAAGGAAGACGTGCGGAGGTGGTGTGAGGGGACAAGAGAGGTTGTGCAGGGTGTGGAGGGCCAGAAGACAGCTCTGGGGCACAGAAGAAAGCTGAAATGTAGTGCCGAGTGCACAAGGGGGATGCTAAGGGGAGCAGAGGGAAAGAAAAAGGTGGAAGGAGGGGGCCAGAGCAGAAGAGAGGGCTGCTAAAGGGTGTGGAGGGCCAACAGAGGGCTGCAGGGCATGAAGAAGGGCTCCACAGGGATTCTGAGGGGACTGCCAGGGTCCTAAGGGGTCTCGAGGTGCAAGAGACAGCTCTGGGAAACAAGGAAGGCCCAAAGAGGAGTCGGGAAGACACTAGAGTTTTAGTAGGGGGAGTAGACGGGAAAAAAGTAAAAAGCGGGGAGCAAGGAAGACGTGCGGAGGTGGTGTGAGGGGACAAGAGAGGTTGTGCAGGGTGTGGAGGGCCAGAAGACAGCTCTGGGGCACAGAAGAAAGCTGAACAAGTAGCGCCGAGTGCACAAGGGGGATGCTAAGGGGAGCAGAGGGAAAGAAAAAGGTGGAAGGAGGGGGCCAGAGCAGAAGAGAGGGCTGCTAAAGGGTGTGGAGGGCCAACAGAGGGCTCCAGGCATGAAGAAGGGCTCCGGAGGGATTCTGAGGGGACTGCCAGGGTCCTAAGGGGTCTCGAGGTGCAAGAGACAGCTCTGGGAAACAAGGAAGGCCCAAAGAGGAGTCGGGAAGACACTAGAGTTTTAGTAGGGGGAGTAGATGGGAAGAAAGTAAAAAGCGGGGAGCAAGGAAGACATGCGGAGGTGGTGTGAGGGGACAAGAGAGGTTGTGCAGGGTGTGGAGGGCCAGAAGACAGCTCTGGGGCACAGAAGAAAGCTGAACAAGTAGCGCCGAGTGCACAAGGGGGATGCTAAGGGGAGCAGAGGGAAAGAAAAAGGTGGAAGGAGGGGGCCAGAGCAGAAGAGAGGGCTGCTAAAGGGTGTGGAGGGCCAACAGAGGGCTCCAGGGCATGAAGAAGGGCTCCGGAGGGATTCTGAGGGGACTGCCAGGGTCCTAAGGGGGCTCGAGGTGCAAGAGACAGCTCTGGGAAACAAGGAAGGCCCAAAGAGGAGTCGGGAAGACACTAGAGGAGTGCTAGGGGGACTAGAGAGGAAGAAAGTAAAAAGCGGGGAGCAAGGAAGACGTGCGGAGGTGGTGTGAGGGGACAAGAGAGGTTGTGCAGGGTGTGGAGGGCCAGAAGACAGCTGTGGGGCACAGAAGAAAGCTGAACAAGTAGCGCCGAGTGCACAAGGGGGATGCTAAGGGGAGCAGAGGGAAAGAAAAAGGTGGAAGGAGGGGGCCAGAGCAGAAGAGAGGGCTGCTAAATGGTGTGGAGGGCCAACAGAGGGCTGCAGGGCATGAAGAAGGGCTCCGGAGGGATTCTGAGGGGACCACCAGGGTCCTAAGTGGGCTTGAGGTGCAAGAGACAGCTCTGGGAAACAAGGAAGGCCCAAAGAGGAGTCGGGAAGACACTAGAGTTTTAGTAGGGGGACTAGATGGGAAAAAAGTAAAAAGCGGGGAGCAAGGAAGACGTGCGGAGGTGGTGTGAGGGGACAAGAGAGGTTGTGCAGGGTGTGGAGGGCCAGAAGACAGCTCTGGGGCACAGAAGAAAGCTGAACAAGTAGCGCCGAGTGCACAAGGGGGATGCTAAGGGGAGCAGAGGGAAAGAAAAAGGTGGAAGGAGGGGGCCAGAGCAGAAGAGAGGGCTGCTAAAGGGTGTGGAGGGCCAACAGAGGGCTCCAGGCATGAAGAAGGGCTCCGGAGGGATTCTGAGGGGACTGCCAGGGTCCTAAGGGGTCTCGAGGTGCAAGAGACAGCTCTGGGAAACAAGGAAGGCCCAAAGAGGAGTCGGGAAGACACTAGAGTTTTAGTAGGGGGAGTAGATGGGAAGAAAGTAAAAAGCGGGGAGCAAGGAAGACATGCGGAGGTGGTGTGAGGGGACAAGAGAGGTTGTGCAGGGTGTGGAGGGCCAGAAGACAGCTCTGGGGCACAGAAGAAAGCTGAACAAGTAGCGCCGAGTGCACAAGGGGGATGCTAAGGGGAGCAGAGGGAAAGAAAAAGGTGGAAGGAGGGGGCCAGAGCAGAAGAGAGGGCTGCTAAAGGGTGTGGAGGGCCAACAGAGGGCTCCAGGGCATGAAGAAGGGCTCCGGAGGGATTCTGAGGGGACTGCCAGGGTCCTAAGGGGGCTCGAGGTGCAAGAGACAGCTCTGGGAAACAAGGAAGGCCCAAAGAGGAGTCGGGAAGACACTAGAGGAGTGCTAGGGGGACTAGAGAGGAAGAAAGTAAAAAGCGGGGAGCAAGGAAGACGTGCGGAGGTGGTGTGAGGGGACAAGAGAGGTTGTGCAGGGTGTGGAGGGCCAGAAGACAGCTGTGGGGCACAGAAGAAAGCTGAACAAGTAGCGCCGAGTGCACAAGGGGGATGCTAAGGGGAGCAGAGGGAAAGAAAAAGGTGGAAGGAGGGGGCCAGAGCAGAAGAGAGGGCTGCTAAATGGTGTGGAGGGCCAACAGAGGGCTGCAGGGCATGAAGAAGGGCTCCGGAGGGATTCTGAGGGGACCACCAGGGTCCTAAGTGGGCTTGAGGTGCAAGAGACAGCTCTGGGAAACAAGGAAGGCCCAAAGAGGAGTCGGGAAGACACTAGAGTTTTAGTAGGGGGACTAGATGGGAAAAAAGTAAAAAGCGGGGAGCAAGGAAGACGTGCGGAGGTGGTGTGAGGGGACAAGAGAGGTTGTGCAGGGTGTGGAGGGCCAGAAGACAGCTCTGGGGCACAGAAGAAAGCTGAACAAGTAGCGCCGAGTGCACAAGGGGGATGCTAAGGGGAGCAGAGGGAAAGAAAAAGGTGGAAGGAGGGGGCCAGAGCAGAAGAGAGGGCTGCTAAAGGGTGTGGAGGACCAACAGAGGGCTCCAGGCATGAAGAAGGGCTCCACAGGGATTCTGAGGGGACCGCCAGGGTCCTAAGGGGTCTCGAGGTGCAAGAGACAGCTCTGGGAAACAAGGAAGGCCCAAAGAGGAGTCGGGAAGACACTAGAGGAGTGCCAGGGGGACTAGAGAGGAAGAAAGTAAAAAGCGGGGAGCAAGGAAGACGTGCGGAGGTGGTGTGAGGGGACAAGAGAGGTTGTGCAGGGTGTGGAGGGCCAGAAGACAGCTCTGGGGCACAGAAGAAAGCTGAAATGTAGTGCCGAGTGCACAAGGGGGATGCTAAGGGGAGCAGAGGGAAAGAAAAAGGTGGAAGGAGGGGGCCAGAGCAGAAGAGAGGGCCACTAAAGGGTGTGGAGGGCCCACAGAGGGCTGCAGGGCATGAAGAAGGGCTCCACAGGGATTCTGAGGGGACTGCCAGGGTCCTAAGGGGTCTCGAGGTGCAAGAGACAGCTCTGGGAAACAAGGAAGGCCCAAAGAGGAGTCGGGAAGACACTAGAGTTTTAGTAGGGGGAGTAGACGGGAAAAAAGTAAAAAGCGGGGAGCAAGGAAGACGTGCGGAGGTGGTGTGAGGGGACAAGAGAGGTTGTGCAGGGTGTGGAGGGCCAGAAGACAGCTCTGGGGCACAGAAGAAAGCTGAACAAGTAGCGCCGAGTGCACAAGGGGGATGCTAAGGGGAGCAGAGGGAAAGAAAAAGGTGGAAGGAGGGGGCCAGAGCAGAAGAGAGGGCTGCTAAAGGGTGTGGAGGGCCAACAGAGGGCTGCAGGGCATGAAGAAGGGCTCCACAGGGATTCTGAGGGGACTGCCAGGGTCCTAAGGGGTCTCGAGGTGCAAGAGACAGCTCTGGGAAACAAGGAAGGCCCAAAGAGGAGTCGGGAAGACACTAGAGTTTTAGTAGGGGGAGTAGATGGGAAGAAAGTAAAAAGCGGGGAGCAAGGAAGACATGCGGAGGTGGTGTGAGGGGACAAGAGAGGTTGTGCAGGGTGTGGAGGGCCAGAAGACAGCTCTGGGGCACAGAAGAAAGCTGAACAAGTAGCGCCGAGTGCACAAGGGGGATGCTAAGGGGAGCAGAGGGAAAGAAAAAGGTGGAAGGAGGGGGCCAGAGCAGAAGAGAGGGCCGCTAAAGGGTGTGGAGGGCCAACAGAGGGCTCCAGGGCATGAAGAAGGGCTCCGGAGGGATTCTGAGGGGACTGCCAGGGTCCTAAGGGGTCTCGAGGTGCAAGAGACAGCTCTGGGAAACAAGGAAGGCCCAAAGAGGAGTCGGGAAGACACTAGAGGAGTGCTAGGGGGACTAGAGAGGAAGAAAGTAAAAAGCGGGGAGCAAGGAAGACGTGCGGAGGTGGTGTGAGGGGACAAGAGAGGTTGTGCAGGGTGTGGAGGGCCAGAAGACAGCTGTGGGGCACAGAAGAAAGCTGAACAAGTAGCGCCGAGTGCACAAGGGGGATGCTAAGGGGAGCAGAGGGAAAGAAAAAGGTGGAAGGAGGGGGCCAGAGCAGAAGAGAGGGCTGCTAAAGGGTGTGGAGGACCAACAGAGGGCTCCAGGGCATGAAGAAGGGCTCCACAGGGATTCTGAGGGGACCGCCAGGGTCCTAAGGGGTCTCGAGGTGCAAGAGACAGCTCTGGGAAACAAGGAAGGCCCAAAGAGGAGTCGGGAAGACACTAGAGGAGTGCCAGGGGGACTAGAGAGGAAGAAAGTAAAAAGCGGGGAGCAAGGAAGACGTGCGGAGGTGGTGTGAGGGGACAAGAGAGGTTGTGCAGGGTGTGGAGGGCCAGAAGACAGCTCTGGGGCACAGAAGAAAGCTGAAATGTAGTGCCGAGTGCACAAGGGGGATGCTAAGGGGAGCAGAGGGAAAGAAAAAGGTGGAAGGAGGGGGCCAGAGCAGAAGAGAGGGCCACTAAAGGGTGTGGAGGGCCCACAGAGGGCTGCAGGGCATGAAGAAGGGCTCCGGAGGGATTCTGAGGGGACTGCCAGGGTCCTAAGGGGTCTCGAGGTGCAAGAGACAGCTCTGGGAAACAAGGAAGGCCCAAAGAGGAGTCGGGAAGACACTAGAGGAGTGCTAGGGGGACTAGAGAGGAAGAAAGTAAAAAGCGGGGAGCAAGGAAGACGTGCGGAGGTGGTGTGAGGGGACAAGAGAGGTTGTGCAGGGTGTGGAGGGCCAGAAGACAGCTCTGGGGCACAGAAGAAAGCTGAACAAGTAGCGCCGAGTGCACAAGGGGGATGCTAAGGGGAGCAGAGGGAAAGAAAAAGGTGGAAGGAGGGGGCCAGAGCAGAAGAGAGGGCTGCTAAAGGGTGTGGAGGGCCAACAGAGGGCTGCAGGGCATGAAGAAGGGCTCCACAGGGATTCTGAGGGGACTGCCAGGGTCCTAAGGGGTCTCGAGGTGCAAGAGACAGCTCTGGGAAACAAGGAAGGCCCAAAGAGGAGTCGGGAAGACACTAGAGTTTTAGTAGGGGGAGTAGATGGGAAAAAAGTAAAAAGCGGGGAGCAAGGAAGACGTGCGGAGGTGGTGTGAGGGGACAAGAGAGGTTGTGCAGGGTGTGGAGGGCCAGAAGACAGCTCTGGGGCACAGAAGAAAGCTGAACAAGTAGTGCCGAGTGCACAAGGGGGATGCTAAGGGGAGCAGAGGGAAAGAAAAAGGTGGAAGGAGGGGGCCAGAGCAGAAGAGAGGGCTGCTAAAGGGTGTGGAGGACCAACAGAGGGCTCCAGGCATGAAGAAGGGCTCCACAGGGATTCTGAGGGGACCGCCAGGGTCCTAAGGGGTCTCGAGGTGCAAGAGACAGCTCTGGGAAACAAGGAAGGCCCAAAGAGGAGTCGGGAAGACACTAGAGGAGTGCCAGGGGGACTAGAGAGGAAGAAAGTAAAAAGCGGGGAGCAAGGAAGACGTGCGGAG
Source organism: Apteryx mantelli (assembly GCF_036417845.1). Lineage (NCBI taxonomy): Eukaryota > Metazoa > Chordata > Aves > Apterygiformes > Apterygidae > Apteryx > Apteryx mantelli. The sequence continues at coordinate 552,992 of NC_089980.1, forward strand.
GTGGTGTGAGGGGACAAGAGAGGTTGTGCAGGGTGTGGAGGGCCAGAAGACAGCTCTGGGGCACAGAAGAAAGCTGAAATGTAGTGCCGAGTGCACAAGGGGGATGCTAAGGGGAGCAGAGGGAAAGAAAAAGGTGGAAGGAGGGGGCCAGAGCAGAAGAGAGGGCTGCTAAAGGGTGCGGAGGGCCAACAGAGGGCTCCAGGGCATGAAGAAGGGCTCCACAGGGATTCTGAGGGGACTGCCAGGGTCCTAAGGGGTCTCGAGGTGCAAGAGACAGCTCTGGGAAACAAGGAAGGCCCAAAGAGGAGTCGGGAAGACACTAGAGTTTTAGTAGGGGGAGTAGATGGGAAAAAAGTAAAAAGCGGGGAGCAAGGAAGACGTGCGGAGGTGGTGTGAGGGGACAAGAGAGGTTGTGCAGGGTGTGGAGGGCCAGAAGACAGCTCTGGGGCACAGAAGAAAGCTGAACAAGTAGCGCCGAGTGCACAAGGGGGATGCTAAGGGGAGCAGAGGGAAAGAAAAAGGTGGAAGGAGGGGGCCAGAGCAGAAGAGAGGGCTGCTAAATGGTGTGGAGGGCCAACAGAGGGCTCCAGGGCATGAAGAAGGGCTCCGGAGGGATTCTGAGGGGACCACCAGGGTCCTAAGGGGTCTCGAGGTGCAAGAGACAGCTCTGGGAAACAAGGAAGGCCCAAAGAGGAGTCGGGAAGACACTAGAGGAGTGCCAGGGGGACTAGAGAGGAAGAAAGTAAAAAGCGGGGAGCAAGGAAGACGTGCGGAGGTGGTGTGAGGGGACAAGAGAGGTTGTGCAGGGTGTGGAGGGCCAGAAGACAGCTCTGGGGCACAGAAGAAAGCTGAAATGTAGTGCCGAGTGCACAAGGGGGATGCTAAGGGGAGCAGAGGGAAAGAAAAAGGTGGAAGGAGGGGGCCAGAGCAGAAGAGAGGGCTGCTAAAGGGTGTGGAGGGCCAACAGAGGGCTGCAGGGCATGAAGAAGGGCTCCACAGGGATTCTGAGGGGACTGCCAGGGTCCTAAGGGGTCTCGAGGTGCAAGAGACAGCTCTGGGAAACAAGGAAGGCCCAAAGAGGAGTCGGGAAGACACTAGAGTTTTAGTAGGGGGAGTAGACGGGAAAAAAGTAAAAAGCGGGGAGCAAGGAAGACGTGCGGAGGTGGTGTGAGGGGACAAGAGAGGTTGTGCAGGGTGTGGAGGGCCAGAAGACAGCTCTGGGGCACAGAAGAAAGCTGAACAAGTAGCGCCGAGTGCACAAGGGGGATGCTAAGGGGAGCAGAGGGAAAGAAAAAGGTGGAAGGAGGGGGCCAGAGCAGAAGAGAGGGCTGCTAAAGGGTGTGGAGGGCCAACAGAGGGCTCCAGGCATGAAGAAGGGCTCCGGAGGGATTCTGAGGGGACTGCCAGGGTCCTAAGGGGTCTCGAGGTGCAAGAGACAGCTCTGGGAAACAAGGAAGGCCCAAAGAGGAGTCGGGAAGACACTAGAGTTTTAGTAGGGGGAGTAGATGGGAAGAAAGTAAAAAGCGGGGAGCAAGGAAGACATGCGGAGGTGGTGTGAGGGGACAAGAGAGGTTGTGCAGGGTGTGGAGGGCCAGAAGACAGCTCTGGGGCACAGAAGAAAGCTGAACAAGTAGCGCCGAGTGCACAAGGGGGATGCTAAGGGGAGCAGAGGGAAAGAAAAAGGTGGAAGGAGGGGGCCAGAGCAGAAGAGAGGGCTGCTAAAGGGTGTGGAGGGCCAACAGAGGGCTCCAGGGCATGAAGAAGGGCTCCGGAGGGATTCTGAGGGGACTGCCAGGGTCCTAAGGGGTCTCGAGGTGCAAGAGACAGCTCTGGGAAACAAGGAAGGCCCAAAGAGGAGTCGGGAAGACACTAGAGTTTTAGTAGGGGGACTAGATGGGAAAAAAGTAAAAAGCGGGGAGCAAGGAAGACGTGCGGAGGTGGTGTGAGGGGACAAGAGAGGTTGTGCAGGGTGTGGAGGGCCAGAAGACAGCTCTGGGGCACAGAAGAAAGCTGAACAAGTAGCGCCGAGTGCACAAGGGGGATGCTAAGGGGAGCAGAGGGAAAGAAAAAGGTGGAAGGAGGGGGCCAGAGCAGAAGAGAGGGCTGCTAAAGGGTGTGGAGGACCAACAGAGGGCTCCAGGCATGAAGAAGGGCTCCACAGGGATTCTGAGGGGACCGCCAGGGTCCTAAGGGGTCTCGAGGTGCAAGAGACAGCTCTGGGAAACAAGGAAGGCCCAAAGAGGAGTCGGGAAGACACTAGAGGAGTGCCAGGGGGACTAGAGAGGAAGAAAGTAAAAAGCGGGGAGCAAGGAAGACGTGCGGAGGTGGTGTGAGGGGACAAGAGAGGTTGTGCAGGGTGTGGAGGGCCAGAAGACAGCTCTGGGGCACAGAAGAAAGCTGAAATGTAGTGGCGAGTGCACAAGGGGGATGCTAAGGGGAGCAGAGGGAAAGAAAAAGGTGGAAGGAGGGGGCCAGAGCAGAAGAGAGGGCTGCTAAAGGGTGTGGAGGGCCAACAGAGGGCTGCAGGGCATGAAGAAGGGCTCCGGAGGGATTCTGAGGGGACTGCCAGGGTCCTAAGGGGTCTCGAGGTGCAAGAGACAGCTCTGGGAAACAAGGAAGGCCCAAAGAGGAGTCGGGAAGACACTAGAGTTTTAGTAGGGGGAGTAGATGGGAAAAAAGTAAAAAGCGGGGAGCAAGGAAGACGTGCGGAGGTGGTGTGAGGGGACAAGAGAGGTTGTGCAGGGTGTGGAGGGCCAGAAGACAGCTCTGGGGCACAGAAGAAAGCTGAACAAGTAGCGCCGAGTGCACAAGGGGGATGCTAAGGGGAGCAGAGGGAAAGAAAAAGGTGGAAGGAGGGGGCCAGAGCAGAAGAGAGGGCTGCTAAAGGGTGTGGAGGGCCAACAGAGGGCTGCAGGGCATGAAGAAGGGCTCCACAGGGATTCTGAGGGGACTGCCAGGGTCCTAAGGGGTCTCGAGGTGCAAGAGACAGCTCTGGGAAACAAGGAAGGCCCAAAGAGGAGTCGGGAAGACACTAGAGGAGTGCTAGGGGGACTAGAGAGGAAGAAAGTAAAAAGCGGGGAGCAAGGAAGACGTGCGGAGGTGGTGTGAGGGGACAAGAGAGGTTGTGCAGGGTGTGGAGGGCCAGAAGACAGCTCTGGGGCACAGAAGAAAGCTGAAATGTAGTGGCGAGTGCACAAGGGGGATGCTAAGGGGAGCAGAGGGAAAGAAAAAGGTGGAAGGAGGGGGCCAGAGCAGAAGAGAGGGCTGCTAAAGGGTGTGGAGGGCCAACAGAGGGCTGCAGGGCATGAAGAAGGGCTCCACAGGGATTCTGAGGGGACTGCCAGGGTCCTAAGGGGTCTCGAGGTGCAAGAGACAGCTCTGGGAAACAAGGAAGGCCCAAAGAGGAGTCGGGAAGACACTAGAGTTTTAGTAGGGGGACTAGATGGGAAAAAAGTAAAAAGCGGGGAGCAAGGAAGACGTGCGGAGGTGGTGTGAGGGGACAAGAGAGGTTGTGCAGGGTGTGGAGGGCCAGAAGACAGCTCTGGGGCACAGAAGAAAGCTGAACAAGTAGCGCCGAGTGCACAAGGGGGATGCTAAGGGGAGCAGAGGGAAAGAAAAAGGTGGAAGGAGGGGGCCAGAGCAGAAGAGAGGGCTGCTAAAGGGTGTGGAGGGCCAACAGAGGGCTCCAGGGCATGAAGAAGGGCTCCACAGGGATTCTGAGGGGACTGCCAGGGTCCTAAGGGGTCTCGAGGTGCAAGAGACAGCTCTGGGAAACAAGGAAGGCCCAAAGAGGAGTCGGGAAGACACTAGAGTTTTAGTAGGGGGACTAGATGGGAAAAAAGTAAAAAGCGGGGAGCAAGGAAGACGTGCGGAGGTGGTGTGAGGGGACAAGAGAGGTTGTGCAGGGTGTGGAGGGCCAGAAGACAGCTCTGGGGCACAGAAGAAAGCTGAACAAGTAGCGCCGAGTGCACAAGAGGGATGCTAAGGGGAGCAGAGGGGAAGAAAAAGGTGGAAGGAGGGGGCCAGAGCAGAAGAGAGGGCTGCTAAAGGGTGTGGAGGGCCAACAGAGGGCTCCAGGGCATGAAGAAGGGCTCCGGAGGGATTCTGAGGGGACCGCCAGGGTCCTAAGTGGGTTTGAGGTGCAAGAGACAGCTCTGGGAAACAAGGAAGGCCCAAAGAGGAGTCGGGAAGACACTAGAGGAGTGCTAGGGGGACTAGAGAGGAAGAAAGTAAAAAGCGGGGAGCAAGGAAGACGTGCGGAGGTGGTGTGAGGGGACAAGAGAGGTTGTGCAGGGTGTGGAGGGCCAGAAGACAGCTCTGGGGCACAGAAGAAAGCTGAAATGTAGTGCCGAGTGCACAAGGGGGATGCTAAGGGGAGCAGAGGGAAAGAAAAAGGTGGAAGGAGGGGGCCAGAGCAGAAGAGAAGGCCACTAAAGGGTGTGGAGGGCCAACAGAGGGCTGCAGGGCATGAAGAAGGGCTCCACAGGGATTCTGAGGGGACTGCCAGGGTCCTAAGGGGTCTCGAGGTGCAAGAGACAGCTCTGGGAAACAAGGAAGGCCCAAAGAGGAGTCGGGAAGACACTAGAGTTTTAGTAGGGGGAGTAGATGGGAAAAAAGTAAAAAGCGGGGAGCAAGGAAGACGTGCGGAGGTGGTGTGAGGGGACAAGAGAGGTTGTGCAGGGTGTGGAGGGCCAGAAGACAGCTCTGGGGCACAGAAGAAAGCTGAACAAGTAGCGCCGAGTGCACAAGGGGGATGCTAAGGGGAGCAGAGGGAAAGAAAAAGGTGGAAGGAGGGGACCAGAGCAGAAGAGAGGGCTGCTAAAGGGTGTGGAGGGCCAACAGAGGGCTGCAGGGCATGAAGAAGGGCTCCACAGGGATTCTGAGGGGACTGCCAGGGTCCTAAGGGGTCTCGAGGTGCAAGAGACAGCTCTGGGAAACAAGGAAGGCCCAAAGAGGAGTCGGGAAGACACTAGAGGAGTGCTAGGGGGACTAGAGAGGAAGAAAGTAAAAAGCGGGGAGCAAGGAAGACGTGTGGAGGTGGTGTGAGGGGACAAGAGAGGTTGTGCAGGGTGTGGAGGGCCAGAAGACAGCTCTGGGGCACAGAAGAAAGCTGAAATGTAGTGGCGAGTGCACAAGGGGGATGCTAAGGGGAGCAGAGGGAAAGAAAAAGGTGGAAGGAGGGGGCCAGAGCAGAAGAGAGGGCTGCTAAAGGGTGTGGAGGGCCAACAGAGGGCTGCAGGGCATGAAGAAGGGCTCCACAGGGATTCTGAGGGGACTGCCAGGGTCCTAAGGGGTCTCGAGGTGCAAGAGACAGCTCTGGGAAACAAGGAAGGCCCAAAGAGGAGTCGGGAAGACACTAGAGTTTTAGTAGGGGGACTAGATGGGAAAAAAGTAAAAAGCGGGGAGCAAGGAAGACGTGCGGAGGTGGTGTGAGGGGACAAGAGAGGTTGTGCAGGGTGTGGAGGGCCAGAAGACAGCTCTGGGGCACAGAAGAAAGCTGAACAAGTAGCGCCGAGTGCACAAGGGGGATGCTAAGGGGAGCAGAGGGAAAGAAAAAGGTGGAAGGAGGGGGCCAGAGCAGAAGAGAGGGCTGCTAAAGGGTGTGGAGGGCCAACAGAGGGCTCCAGGCATGAAGAAGGGCTCCACAGGGATTCTGAGGGGACTGCCAGGGTCCTAAGTGGGCTTGAGGTGCAAGAGACAGCTCTGGGAAACAAGGAAGGCCCAAAGAGGAGTCGGGAAGACACTAGAGTTTTAGTAGGGGGAGTAGATGGGAAAAAAGTAAAAAGTGGGGAGCAAGGAAGACGTGCGGAGGTGGTGTGAGGGGACAAGAGAGGTTGTGCAGGGTGTGGAGGGCCAGAAGACAGCTCTGGGGCACAGAAGAAAGCTGAACAAGTAGCGCCGAGTGCACAAGGGGGATGCTAAGGGGAGCAGAGGGGAAGAAAAAGGTGGAAGGAGGGGGCCAGAGCAGAAGAGAGGGCTGCTAAAGGGTGTGGAGGGCCAACAGAGGGCTGCAGGGCATGAAGAAGGGCTCCGGAGGGATTCTGAGGGGACTGCCAGGGTCCTAAGGGGTCTCGAGGTGCAAGAGACAGCTCTGGGAAACAAGGAAGGCCCAAAGAGGAGTCGGGAAGACACTAGAGTTTTAGTAGGGGGAGTAGATGGGAAAAAAGTAAAAAGCGGGGAGCAAGGAAGACGTGCGGAGGTGGTGTGAGGGGACAAGAGAGGTTGTGCAGGGTGTGGAGGGCCAGAAGACAGCTCTGGGGCACAGAAGAAAGCTGAACAAGTAGCGCCGAGTGCACAAGGGGGATGCTAAGGGGAGCAGAGGGAAAGAAAAAGGTGGAAGGAGGGGGCCAGAGCAGAAGAGAGGGCTGCTAAATGGTGTGGAGGGCCAACAGAGGGCTCCAGGGCATGAAGAAGGGCTCCGGAGGGATTCTGAGGGGACCACCAGGGTCCTAAGGGGTCTCGAGGTGCAAGAGACAGCTCTGGGAAACAAGGAAGGCCCAAAGAGGAGTCGGGAAGACACTAGAGGAGTGCCAGGGGGACTAGAGAGGAAGAAAGTAAAAAGCGGGGAGCAAGGAAGACGTGCGGAGGTGGTGTGAGGGGACAAGAGAGGTTGTGCAGGGTGTGGAGGGCCAGAAGACAGCTCTGGGGCACAGAAGAAAGCTGAAATGTAGTGCCGAGTGCACAAGGGGGATGCTAAGGGGAGCAGAGGGAAAGAAAAAGGTGGAAGGAGGGGGCCAGAGCAGAAGAGAGGGCTGCTAAAGGGTGTGGAGGGCCAACAGAGGGCTGCAGGGCATGAAGAAGGGCTCCACAGGGATTCTGAGGGGACTGCCAGGGTCCTAAGGGGTCTCGAGGTGCAAGAGACAGCTCTGGGAAACAAGGAAGGCCCAAAGAGGAGTCGGGAAGACACTAGAGTTTTAGTAGGGGGAGTAGACGGGAAAAAAGTAAAAAGCGGGGAGCAAGGAAGACGTGCGGAGGTGGTGTGAGGGGACAAGAGAGGTTGTGCAGGGTGTGGAGGGCCAGAAGACAGCTCTGGGGCACAGAAGAAAGCTGAACAAGTAGCGCCGAGTGCACAAGGGGGATGCTAAGGGGAGCAGAGGGAAAGAAAAAGGTGGAAGGAGGGGGCCAGAGCAGAAGAGAGGGCTGCTAAAGGGTGTGGAGGGCCAACAGAGGGCTCCAGGCATGAAGAAGGGCTCCGGAGGGATTCTGAGGGGACTGCCAGGGTCCTAAGGGGTCTCGAGGTGCAAGAGACAGCTCTGGGAAACAAGGAAGGCCCAAAGAGGAGTCGGGAAGACACTAGAGTTTTAGTAGGGGGAGTAGATGGGAAGAAAGTAAAAAGCGGGGAGCAAGGAAGACATGCGGAGGTGGTGTGAGGGGACAAGAGAGGTTGTGCAGGGTGTGGAGGGCCAGAAGACAGCTCTGGGGCACAGAAGAAAGCTGAACAAGTAGCGCCGAGTGCACAAGGGGGATGCTAAGGGGAGCAGAGGGAAAGAAAAAGGTGGAAGGAGGGGGCCAGAGCAGAAGAGAGGGCTGCTAAAGGGTGTGGAGGGCCAACAGAGGGCTCCAGGGCATGAAGAAGGGCTCCGGAGGGATTCTGAGGGGACTGCCAGGGTCCTAAGGGGTCTCGAGGTGCAAGAGACAGCTCTGGGAAACAAGGAAGGCCCAAAGAGGAGTCGGGAAGACACTAGAGTTTTAGTAGGGGGACTAGATGGGAAAAAAGTAAAAAGCGGGGAGCAAGGAAGACGTGCGGAGGTGGTGTGAGGGGACAAGAGAGGTTGTGCAGGGTGTGGAGGGCCAGAAGACAGCTCTGGGGCACAGAAGAAAGCTGAACAAGTAGCGCCGAGTGCACAAGGGGGATGCTAAGGGGAGCAGAGGGAAAGAAAAAGGTGGAAGGAGGGGGCCAGAGCAGAAGAGAGGGCTGCTAAAGGGTGTGGAGGACCAACAGAGGGCTCCAGGCATGAAGAAGGGCTCCACAGGGATTCTGAGGGGACCGCCAGGGTCCTAAGGGGTCTCGAGGTGCAAGAGACAGCTCTGGGAAACAAGGAAGGCCCAAAGAGGAGTCGGGAAGACACTAGAGGAGTGCCAGGGGGACTAGAGAGGAAGAAAGTAAAAAGCGGGGAGCAAGGAAGACGTGCGGAGGTGGTGTGAGGGGACAAGAGAGGTTGTGCAGGGTGTGGAGGGCCAGAAGACAGCTCTGGGGCACAGAAGAAAGCTGAAATGTAGTGGCGAGTGCACAAGGGGGATGCTAAGGGGAGCAGAGGGAAAGAAAAAGGTGGAAGGAGGGGGCCAGAGCAGAAGAGAGGGCTGCTAAAGGGTGTGGAGGGCCAACAGAGGGCTGCAGGGCATGAAGAAGGGCTCCGGAGGGATTCTGAGGGGACTGCCAGGGTCCTAAGGGGTCTCGAGGTGCAAGAGACAGCTCTGGGAAACAAGGAAGGCCCAAAGAGGAGTCGGGAAGACACTAGAGTTTTAGTAGGGGGAGTAGATGGGAAAAAAGTAAAAAGCGGGGAGCAAGGAAGACGTGCGGAGGTGGTGTGAGGGGACAAGAGAGGTTGTGCAGGGTGTGGAGGGCCAGAAGACAGCTCTGGGGCACAGAAGAAAGCTGAACAAGTAGCGCCGAGTGCACAAGGGGGATGCTAAGGGGAGCAGAGGGAAAGAAAAAGGTGGAAGGAGGGGGCCAGAGCAGAAGAGAGGGCTGCTAAAGGGTGTGGAGGGCCAACAGAGGGCTGCAGGGCATGAAGAAGGGCTCCACAGGGATTCTGAGGGGACTGCCAGGGTCCTAAGGGGTCTCGAGGTGCAAGAGACAGCTCTGGGAAACAAGGAAGGCCCAAAGAGGAGTCGGGAAGACACTAGAGGAGTGCTAGGGGGACTAGAGAGGAAGAAAGTAAAAAGCGGGGAGCAAGGAAGACGTGCGGAGGTGGTGTGAGGGGACAAGAGAGGTTGTGCAGGGTGTGGAGGGCCAGAAGACAGCTCTGGGGCACAGAAGAAAGCTGAAATGTAGTGGCGAGTGCACAAGGGGGATGCTAAGGGGAGCAGAGGGAAAGAAAAAGGTGGAAGGAGGGGGCCAGAGCAGAAGAGAGGGCTGCTAAAGGGTGTGGAGGGCCAACAGAGGGCTGCAGGGCATGAAGAAGGGCTCCACAGGGATTCTGAGGGGACTGCCAGGGTCCTAAGGGGTCTCGAGGTGCAAGAGACAGCTCTGGGAAACAAGGAAGGCCCAAAGAGGAGTCGGGAAGACACTAGAGTTTTAGTAGGGGGACTAGATGGGAAAAAAGTAAAAAGCGGGGAGCAAGGAAGACGTGCGGAGGTGGTGTGAGGGGACAAGAGAGGTTGTGCAGGGTGTGGAGGGCCAGAAGACAGCTCTGGGGCACAGAAGAAAGCTGAACAAGTAGCGCCGAGTGCACAAGGGGGATGCTAAGGGGAGCAGAGGGAAAGAAAAAGGTGGAAGGAGGGGGCCAGAGCAGAAGAGAGGGCTGCTAAAGGGTGTGGAGGGCCAACAGAGGGCTCCAGGGCATGAAGAAGGGCTCCACAGGGATTCTGAGGGGACTGCCAGGGTCCTAAGGGGTCTCGAGGTGCAAGAGACAGCTCTGGGAAACAAGGAAGGCCCAAAGAGGAGTCGGGAAGACACTAGAGTTTTAGTAGGGGGACTAGATGGGAAAAAAGTAAAAAGCGGGGAGCAAGGAAGACGTGCGGAGGTGGTGTGAGGGGACAAGAGAGGTTGTGCAGGGTGTGGAGGGCCAGAAGACAGCTCTGGGGCACAGAAGAAAGCTGAACAAGTAGCGCCGAGTGCACAAGAGGGATGCTAAGGGGAGCAGAGGGGAAGAAAAAGGTGGAAGGAGGGGGCCAGAGCAGAAGAGAGGGCTGCTAAAGGGTGTGGAGGGCCAACAGAGGGCTCCAGGGCATGAAGAAGGGCTCCGGAGGGATTCTGAGGGGACCGCCAGGGTCCTAAGTGGGTTTGAGGTGCAAGAGACAGCTCTGGGAAACAAGGAAGGCCCAAAGAGGAGTCGGGAAGACACTAGAGGAGTGCTAGGGGGACTAGAGAGGAAGAAAGTAAAAAGCGGGGAGCAAGGAAGACGTGCGGAGGTGGTGTGAGGGGACAAGAGAGGTTGTGCAGGGTGTGGAGGGCCAGAAGACAGCTCTGGGGCACAGAAGAAAGCTGAAATGTAGTGCCGAGTGCACAAGGGGGATGCTAAGGGGAGCAGAGGGAAAGAAAAAGGTGGAAGGAGGGGGCCAGAGCAGAAGAGAAGGCCACTAAAGGGTGTGGAGGGCCAACAGAGGGCTGCAGGGCATGAAGAAGGGCTCCACAGGGATTCTGAGGGGACTGCCAGGGTCCTAAGGGGTCTCGAGGTGCAAGAGACAGCTCTGGGAAACAAGGAAGGCCCAAAGAGGAGTCGGGAAGACACTAGAGTTTTAGTAGGGGGAGTAGATGGGAAAAAAGTAAAAAGCGGGGAGCAAGGAAGACGTGCGGAGGTGGTGTGAGGGGACAAGAGAGGTTGTGCAGGGTGTGGAGGGCCAGAAGACAGCTCTGGGGCACAGAAGAAAGCTGAACAAGTAGCGCCGAGTGCACAAGGGGGATGCTAAGGGGAGCAGAGGGAAAGAAAAAGGTGGAAGGAGGGGACCAGAGCAGAAGAGAGGGCTGCTAAAGGGTGTGGAGGGCCAACAGAGGGCTGCAGGGCATGAAGAAGGGCTCCACAGGGATTCTGAGGGGACTGCCAGGGTCCTAAGGGGTCTCGAGGTGCAAGAGACAGCTCTGGGAAACAAGGAAGGCCCAAAGAGGAGTCGGGAAGACACTAGAGGAGTGCTAGGGGGACTAGAGAGGAAGAAAGTAAAAAGCGGGGAGCAAGGAAGACGTGTGGAGGTGGTGTGAGGGGACAAGAGAGGTTGTGCAGGGTGTGGAGGGCCAGAAGACAGCTCTGGGGCACAGAAGAAAGCTGAAATGTAGTGGCGAGTGCACAAGGGGGATGCTAAGGGGAGCAGAGGGAAAGAAAAAGGTGGAAGGAGGGGGCCAGAGCAGAAGAGAGGGCTGCTAAAGGGTGTGGAGGGCCAACAGAGGGCTGCAGGGCATGAAGAAGGGCTCCACAGGGATTCTGAGGGGACTGCCAGGGTCCTAAGGGGTCTCGAGGTGCAAGAGACAGCTCTGGGAAACAAGGAAGGCCCAAAGAGGAGTCGGGAAGACACTAGAGTTTTAGTAGGGGGACTAGATGGGAAAAAAGTAAAAAGCGGGGAGCAAGGAAGACGTGCGGAGGTGGTGTGAGGGGACAAGAGAGGTTGTGCAGGGTGTGGAGGGCCAGAAGACAGCTCTGGGGCACAGAAGAAAGCTGAACAAGTAGCGCCGAGTGCACAAGGGGGATGCTAAGGGGAGCAGAGGGAAAGAAAAAGGTGGAAGGAGGGGGCCAGAGCAGAAGAGAGGGCTGCTAAAGGGTGTGGAGGGCCAACAGAGGGCTCCAGGCATGAAGAAGGGCTCCACAGGGATTCTGAGGGGACTGCCAGGGTCCTAAGTGGGCTTGAGGTGCAAGAGACAGCTCTGGGAAACAAGGAAGGCCCAAAGAGGAGTCGGGAAGACACTAGAGTTTTAGTAGGGGGAGTAGATGGGAAAAAAGTAAAAAGTGGGGAGCAAGGAAGACGTGCGGAGGTGGTGTGAGGGGACAAGAGAGGTTGTGCAGGGTGTGGAGGGCCAGAAGACAGCTCTGGGGCACAGAAGAAAGCTGAACAAGTAGCGCCGAGTGCACAAGGGGGATGCTAAGGGGAGCAGAGGGGAAGAAAAAGGTGGAAGGAGGGGGCCAGAGCAGAAGAGAGGGCTGCTAAAGGGTGTGGAGGGCCAACAGAGGGCTGCAGGGCATGAAGAAGGGCTCCGGAGGGATTCTGAGGGGACTGCCAGGGTCCTAAGGGGTCTCGAGGTGCAAGAGACAGCTCTGGGAAACAAGGAAGGCCCAAAGAGGAGTCGGGAAGACACTAGAGTTTTAGTAGGGGGACTAGATGGGAAAAAAGTAAAAAGCGGGGAGCAAGGAAGACGTGCGGAGGTGGTGTGAGGGGACAAGAGAGGTTGTGCAGGGTGTGGAGGGCCAGAAGACAGCTCTGGGGCACAGAAGAAAGCTGAAATGTAGTGCCGAGTGCACAAGGGGGATGCTAAGGGGAGCAGAGGGAAAGAAAAAGGTGGAAGGAGGGGGCCAGAGCAGAAGAGAGGGCTGCTAAAGGGTGTGGAGGGCCAACAGAGGGCTCCAGGGCATGAAGAAGGGCTCCGGAGGGATTCTGAGGGGACCGCCAGGGTCCTAAGTGGGTTTGAGGTGCAAGAGACAGCTCTGGGAAACAAGGAAGGCCCAAAGAGGAGTCGGGAAGACACTAGAGGAGTGCTAGGGGGACTAGAGAGGAAGAAAGTAAAAAGCGGGGAGCAAGGAAGACGTGCGGAGGTGGTGTGAGGGGACAAGAGAGATTGTGCAGGGTGTGGAGGGCCAGAAGACAGCTCTGGGGCACAGAAGAAAGCTGAAATGTAGTGGCGAGTGCACAAGGGGGATGCTAAGGGGAGCAGAGGGAAAGAAAAAGGTGGAAGGAGGGGGCCAGAGCAGAAGAGAGGGCTGCTAAAGGGTGTGGAGGGCCAACAGAGGGCTGCAGGGCATGAAGAAGGGCTCCACAGGGATTCTGAGGGGACTGCCAGGGTCCTAAGGGGTCTCGAGGTGCAAGAGACAGCTCTGGGAAACAAGGAAGGCCCAAAGAGGAGTCGGGAAGACACTAGAGTTTTAGTAGGGGGAGTAGATGGGAAAAAAGTAAAAAGCGGGGAGCAAGGAAGACGTGCGGAGGTGGTGTGAGGGGACAAGAGAGGTTGTGCAGGGTGTGGAGGGCCAGAAGACAGCTCTGGGGCACAGAAGAAAGCTGAACAAGTAGCGCCGAGTGCACAAGGGGGATGCTAAGGGGAGCAGAGGGAAAGAAAAAGGTGGAAGGAGGGGGCCAGAGCAGAAGAGAGGGCTGCTAAAGGGTGTGGAGGGCCAACAGAGGGCTGCAGGGCATGAAGAAGGGCTCCACAGGGATTCTGAGGGGACTGCCAGGGTCCTAAGGGGTCTCGAGGTGCAAGAGACAGCTCTGGGAAACAAGGAAGGCCCAAAGAGGAGTCGGGAAGACACTAGAGTTTTAGTAGGGGGAGTAGATGGGAAAAAAGTAAAAAGCGGGGAGCAAGGAAGACGTGCGGAGGTGGTGTGAGGGGACAAGAGAGGTTGTGCAGGGTGTGGAGGGCCAGAAGACAGCTCTGGGGCACAGAAGAAAGCTGAACAAGTAGCGCCGAGTGCACAAGGGGGATGCTAAGGGGAGCAGAGGGAAAGAAAAAGGTGGAAGGAGGGGGCCAGAGCAGAAGAGAGGGCTGCTAAAGGGTGTGGAGGGCCAACAGAGGGCTGCAGGGCATGAAGAAGGGCTCCACAGGGATTCTGAGGGGACTGCCAGGGTCCTAAGGGGTCTCGAGGTGCAAGAGACAGCTCTGGGAAACAAGGAAGGCCCAAAGAGGAGTCGGGAAGACACTAGAGGAGTGCTAGGGGGACTAGAGAGGAAGAAAGTAAAAAGCGGGGAGCAAGGAAGACGTGTGGAGGTGGTGTGAGGGGACAAGAGAGGTTGTGCAGGGTGTGGAGGGCCAGAAGACAGCTCTGGGGCACAGAAGAAAGCTGAAATGTAGTGGCGAGTGCACAAGGGGGATGCTAAGGGGAGCAGAGGGAAAGAAAAAGGTGGAAGGAGGGGGCCAGAGCAGAAGAGAGGGCTGCTAAAGGGTGTGGAGGGCCAACAGAGGGCTGCAGGGCATGAAGAAGGGCTCCGGAGGGATTCTGAGGGGACTGCCAGGGTCCTAAGGGGTCTCGAGGTGCAAGAGACAGCTCTGGGAAACAAGGAAGGCCCAAAGAGGAGTCGGGAAGACACTAGAGTTTTAGTAGGGGGACTAGATGGGAAAAAAGTAAAAAGCGGGGAGCAAGGAAGACGTGCGGAGGTGGTGTGAGGGGACAAGAGAGGTTGTGCAGGGTGTGGAGGGCCAGAAGACAGCTCTGGGGCACAGAAGAAAGCTGAACAAGTAGCGCCGAGTGCACAAGGGGGATGCTAAGGGGAGCAGAGGGAAAGAAAAAGGTGGAAGGAGGGGGCCAGAGCAGAAGAGAGGGCTGCTAAAGGGTGTGGAGGGCCAACAGAGGGCTCCAGGGCATGAAGAAGGGCTCCGGAGGGATTCTGAGGGGACCGCCAGGGTCCTAAGTGGGTTTGAGGTGCAAGAGACAGCTCTGGGAAACAAGGAAGGCCCAAAGAGGAGTCGGGAAGACACTAGAGGAGTGCTAGGGGGACTAGAGAGGAAGAAAGTAAAAAGCGGGGAGCAAGGAAGACGTGCGGAGGTGGTGTGAGGGGACAAGAGAGATTGTGCAGGGTGTGGAGGGCCAGAAGACAGCTCTGGGGCACAGAAGAAAGCTGAAATGTAGTGGCGAGTGCACAAGGGGGATGCTAAGGGGAGCAGAGGGAAAGAAAAAGGTGGAAGGAGGGGGCCAGAGCAGAAGAGAGGGCTGCTAAAGGGTGTGGAGGGCCAACAGAGGGCTGCAGGGCATGAAGAAGGGCTCCGGAGGGATTCTGAGGGGACTGCCAGGGTCCTAAGGGGTCTCGAGGTGCAAGAGACAGCTCTGGGAAACAAGGAAGGCCCAAAGAGGAGTCGGGAAGACACTAGAGTTTTAGTAGGGGGAGTAGATGGGAAAAAAGTAAAAAGCGGGGAGCAAGGAAGACGTGCGGAGGTGGTGTGAGGGGACAAGAGAGGTTGTGCAGGGTGTGGAGGGCCAGAAGACAGCTCTGGGGCACAGAAGAAAGCTGAACAAGTAGCGCCGAGTGCACAAGGGGGATGCTAAGGGGAGCAGAGGGAAAGAAAAAGGTGGAAGGAGGGGGCCAGAGCAGAAGAGAGGGCTGCTAAAGGGTGTGGAGGGCCAACAGAGGGCTGCAGGGCATGAAGAAGGGCTCCACAGGGATTCTGAGGGGACTGCCAGGGTCCTAAGGGGTCTCGAGGTGCAAGAGACAGCTCTGGGAAACAAGGAAGGCCCAAAGAGGAGTCGGGAAGACACTAGAGTTTTAGTAGGGGGAGTAGATGGGAAAAAAGTAAAAAGCGGGGAGCAAGGAAGACGTGCGGAGGTGGTGTGAGGGGACAAGAGAGGTTGTGCAGGGTGTGGAGGGCCAGAAGACAGCTCTGGGGCACAGAAGAAAGCTGAACAAGTAGCGCCGAGTGCACAAGGGGGATGCTAAGGGGAGCAGAGGGAAAGAAAAAGGTGGAAGGAGGGGGCCAGAGCAGAAGAGAGGGCTGCTAAAGGGTGTGGAGGGCCAACAGAGGGCTGCAGGGCATGAAGAAGGGCTCCACAGGGATTCTGAGGGGACTGCCAGGGTCCTAAGGGGTCTCGAGGTGCAAGAGACAGCTCTGGGAAACAAGGAAGGCCCAAAGAGGAGTCGGGAAGACACTAGAGGAGTGCTAGGGGGACTAGAGAGGAAGAAAGTAAAAAGCGGGGAGCAAGGAAGACGTGTGGAGGTGGTGTGAGGGGACAAGAGAGGTTGTGCAGGGTGTGGAGGGCCAGAAGACAGCTCTGGGGCACAGAAGAAAGCTGAAATGTAGTGGCGAGTGCACAAGGGGGATGCTAAGGGGAGCAGAGGGAAAGAAAAAGGTGGAAGGAGGGGGCCAGAGCAGAAGAGAGGGCTGCTAAAGGGTGTGGAGGGCCAACAGAGGGCTGCAGGGCATGAAGAAGGGCTCCACAGGGATTCTGAGGGGACTGCCAGGGTCCTAAGGGGTCTCGAGGTGCAAGAGACAGCTCTGGGAAACAAGGAAGGCCCAAAGAGGAGTCGGGAAGACACTAGAGTTTTAGTAGGGGGAGTAGATGGGAAAAAAGTAAAAAGCGGGGAGCAAGGAAGACGTGCGGAGGTGGTGTGAGGGGACAAGAGAGGTTGTGCAGGGTGTGGAGGGCCAGAAGACAGCTCTGGGGCACAGAAGAAAGCTGAACAAGTAGCGCCGAGTGCACAAGGGGGATGCTAAGGGGAGCAGAGGGAAAGAAAAAGGTGGAAGGAGGGGGCCAGAGCACAAGAGAGGGCTGCTAAAGGGTGTGGAGGGCCAACAGAGGGCTCCAGGCATGAAGAAGGGCTCCACAGGGATTCTGAGGGGACTGCCAGGGTCCTAAGTGGGCTTGAGGTGCAAGAGACAGCTCTGGGAAACAAGGAAGGCCCAAAGAGGAGTCGGGAAGACACTAGAGTTTTAGTAGGGGGAGTAGATGGGAAAAAAGTAAAAAGTGGGGAGCAAGGAAGACGTGCGGAGGTGGTGTGAGGGGACAAGAGAGGTTGTGCAGGGTGTGGAGGGCCAGAAGACAGCTCTGGGGCACAGAAGAAAGCTGAACAAGTAGCGCCGAGTGCACAAGGGGGATGCTAAGGGGAGCAGAGGGGAAGAAAAAGGTGGAAGGAGGGGGCCAGAGCAGAAGAGAGGGCTGCTAAAGGGTGTGGAGGGCCAACAGAGGGCTCCAGGGCATGAAGAAGGGCTCCGGAGGGATTCTGAGGGGACTGCCAGGGTCCTAAGGGGTCTCGAGGTGCAAGAGACAGCTCTGGGAAACAAGGAAGGCCCAAAGAGGAGTCGGGAAGACACTAGAGTTTTAGTAGGGGGACTAGATGGGAAAAAAGTAAAAAGCGGGGAGCAAGGAAGACGTGCGGAGGTGGTGTGAGGGGACAAGAGAGGTTGTGCAGGGTGTGGAGGGCCAGAAGACAGCTCTGGGGCACAGAAGAAAGCTGAAATGTAGTGCCGAGTGCACAAGGGGGATGCTAAGGGGAGCAGAGGGAAAGAAAAAGGTGGAAGGAGGGGGCCAGAGCAGAAGAGAGGGCTGCTAAAGGGTGTGGAGGGCCAACAGAGGGCTCCAGGGCATGAAGAAGGGCTCCACAGGGATTCTGAGGGGACTGCCAGGGTCCTAAGGGGTCTCGAGGTGCAAGAGACAGCTCTGGGAAACAAGGAAGGCCCAAAGAGGAGTCGGGAAGACACTAGAGTTTTAGTAGGGGGAGTAGATGGGAAAAAAGTAAAAAGCGGGGAGCAAGGAAGACGTGCGGAGGTGGTGTGAGGGGACAAGAGAGGTTGTGCAGGGTGTGGAGGGCCAGAAGACAGCTCTGGGGCACAGAAGAAAGCTGAACAAGTAGCGCCGAGTGCACAAGGGGGATGCTAAGGGGAGCAGAGGGAAAGAAAAAGGTGGAAGGAGGGGGCCAGAGCAGAAGAGAGGGCTGCTAAAGGGTGTGGAGGGCCAACAGAGGGCTGCAGGGCATGAAGAAGGGCTCCACAGGGATTCTGAGGGGACTGCCAGGGTCCTAAGGGGTCTCGAGGTGCAAGAGACAGCTCTGGGAAACAAGGAAGGCCCAAAGAGGAGTCGGGAAGACACTAGAGGAGTGCTAGGGGGACTAGAGAGGAAGAAAGTAAAAAGCGGGGAGCAAGGAAGACGTGTGGAGGTGGTGTGAGGGGACAAGAGAGGTTGTGCAGGGTGTGGAGGGCCAGAAGACAGCTCTGGGGCACAGAAGAAAGCTGAAATGTAGTGCCGAGTGCACAAGGGGGATGCTAAGGGGAGCAGAGGGAAAGAAAAAGGTGGAAGGAGGGGGCCAGAGCAGAAGAGAGGGCTGCTAAAGGGTGTGGAGGGCCAACAGAGGGCTGCAGGGCATGAAGAAGGGCTCCACAGGGATTCTGAGGGGACTGCCAGGGTCCTAAGGGGTCTCGAGGTGCAAGAGACAGCTCTGGGAAACAAGGAAGGCCCAAAGAGGAGTCGGGAAGACACTAGAGTTTTAGTAGGGGGAGTAGATGGGAAAAAAGTAAAAAGCGGGGAGCAAGGAAGACGTGCGGAGGTGGTGTGAGGGGACAAGAGAGGTTGTGCAGGGTGTGGAGGGCCAGAAGACAGCTCTGGGGCACAGAAGAAAGCTGAACAAGTAGCGCCGAGTGCACAAGGGGGATGCTAAGGGGAGCAGAGGGAAAGAAAAAGGTGGAAGGAGGGGGCCAGAGCAGAAGAGAGGGCTGCTAAAGGGTGTGGAGGGCCAACAGAGGGCTCCAGGCATGAAGAAGGGCTCCACAGGGATTCTGAGGGGACTGCCAGGGTCCTAAGTGGGCTTGAGGTGCAAGAGACAGCTCTGGGAAACAAGGAAGGCCCAAAGAGGAGTCGGGAAGACACTAGAGTTTTAGTAGGGGGAGTAGATGGGAAAAAAGTAAAAAGTGGGGAGCAAGGAAGACGTGCGGAGGTGGTGTGAGGGGACAAGAGAGGTTGTGCAGGGTGTGGAGGGCCAGAAGACAGCTCTGGGGCACAGAAGAAAGCTGAACAAGTAGCGCCGAGTGCACAAGGGGGATGCTAAGGGGAGCAGAGGGGAAGAAAAAGGTGGAAGGAGGGGGCCAGAGCAGAAGAGAGGGCTGCTAAAGGGTGTGGAGGGCCAACAGAGGGCTCCAGGGCATGAAGAAGGGCTCCGGAGGGATTCTGAGGGGACTGCCAGGGTCCTAAGGGGTCTCGAGGTGCAAGAGACAGCTCTGGGAAACAAGGAAGGCCCAAAGAGGAGTCGGGAAGACACTAGAGTTTTAGTAGGGGGACTAGATGGGAAAAAAGTAAAAAGCGGGGAGCAAGGAAGACGTGCGGAGGTGGTGTGAGGGGACAAGAGAGGTTGTGCAGGGTGTGGAGGGCCAGAAGACAGCTCTGGGGCACAGAAGAAAGCTGAAATGTAGTGGCGAGTGCACAAGGGGGATGCTAAGGGGAGCAGAGGGAAAGAAAAAGGTGGAAGGAGGGGGCCAGAGCAGAAGAGAGGGCTGCTAAAGGGTGTGGAGGGCCAACAGAGGGCTCCAGGGCATGAAGAAGGGCTCCACAGGGATTCTGAGGGGACTGCCAGGGTCCTAAGGGGTCTCGAGGTGCAAGAGACAGCTCTGGGAAACAAGGAAGGCCCAAAGAGGAGTCGGGAAGACACTAGAGGAGTGCTAGGGGGACTAGAGAGGAAGAAAGTAAAAAGCGGGGAGCAAGGAAGACGTGCGGAGGTGGTGTGAGGGGACAAGAGAGGTTGTGCAGGGTGTGGAGGGCCAGAAGACAGCTCTGGGGCACAGAAGAAAGCTGAAATGTAGTGCCGAGTGCACAAGGGGGATGCTAAGGGGAGCAGAGGGAAAGAAAAAGGTGGAAGGAGGGGGCCAGAGCAGAAGAGAGGGCCACTAAAGGGTGTGGAGGGCCAACAGAGGGCTGCAGGGCATGAAGAAGGGCTCCGGAGGGATTCTGAGGGGACTGCCAGGGTCCTAAGGGGTCTCGAGGTGCAAGAGACAGCTCTGGGAAACAAGGAAGGCCCAAAGAGGAGTCGGGAAGACACTAGAGTTTTAGTAGGGGGAGTAGATGGGAAAAAAGTAAAAAGCGGGGAGCAAGGAAGACGTGCGGAGGTGGTGTGAGGGGACAAGAGAGGTTGTGCAGGGTGTGGAGGGCCAGAAGACAGCTCTGGGGCACAGAAGAAAGCTGAACAAGTAGCGCCGAGTGCACAAGGGGGATGCTAAGGGGAGCAGAGGGAAAGAAAAAGGTGGAAGGAGGGGGCCAGAGCACAAGAGAGGGCTGCTAAAGGGTGTGGAGGGCCAACAGAGGGCTCCAGGCATGAAGAAGGGCTCCACAGGGATTCTGAGGGGACTGCCAGGGTCCTAAGTGGGCTTGAGGTGCAAGAGACAGCTCTGGGAAACAAGGAAGGCCCAAAGAGGAGTCGGGAAGACACTAGAGTTTTAGTAGGGGGAGTAGATGGGAAAAAAGTAAAAAGCGGGGAGCAAGGAAGACGTGCGGAGGTGGTGTGAGGGGACAAGAGAGGTTGTGCAGGGTGTGGAGGGCCAGAAGACAGCTCTGGGGCACAGAAGAAAGCTGAACAAGTAGCGCCGAGTGCACAAGAGGGATGCTAAGGGGAGCAGAGGGGAAGAAAAAGGTGGAAGGAGGGGGCCAGAGCAGAAGAGAGGGCTGCTAAAGGGTGTGGAGGGCCAACAGAGGGCTCCAGGGCATGAATAAGGGCTCCGGAGGGATTCTGAGGGGACTGCCAGGGTCCTAAGGGGTCTCGAGGTGCAAGAGACAGCTCTGGGAAACAAGGAAGGCCCAAAGAGGAGTCGGGAAGACACTAGAGTTTTAGTAGGGGGAGTAGATGGGAAAAAAGTAAAAAGCGGGGAGCAAGGAAGACGTGCGGAGGTGGTGTGAGGGGACAAGAGAGGTTGTGCAGGGTGTGGAGGGCCAGAAGACAGCTGTGGGGCACAGAAGAAAGCTGAACAAGTAGCGCCGAGTGCACAAGGGGGATGCTAAGGGGAGCAGAGGGAAAGAAAAAGGTGGAAGGAGGGGGCCAGAGCAGAAGAGAGGGCTGCTAAAGGGTGTGGAGGGCCAACAGAGGGCTGCAGGGCATGAAGAAGGGCTCCACAGGGATTCTGAGGGGACTGCCAGGGTCCTAAGGGGTCTCGAGGTGCAAGAGACAGCTCTGGGAAACAAGGAAGGCCCAAAGAGGAGTCGGGAAGACACTAGAGGAGTGCTAGGGGGACTAGAGAGGAAGAAAGTAAAAAGCGGGGAGCAAGGAAGACGTGCGGAGGTGGTGTGAGGGGACAAGAGAGGTTGTGCAGGGTGTGGAGGGCCAGAAGACAGCTCTGGGGCACAGAAGAAAGCTGAAATGTAGTGGCGAGTGCACAAGGGGGATGCTAAGGGGAGCAGAGGGAAAGAAAAAGGTGGAAGGAGGGGGCCAGAGCAGAAGAGAGGGCTGCTAAAGGGTGTGGAGGGCCAACAGAGGGCTGCAGGGCATGAAGAAGGGCTCCGGAGGGATTCTGAGGGGACTGCCAGGGTCCTAAGGGGTCTCGAGGTGCAAGAGACAGCTCTGGGAAACAAGGAAGGCCCAAAGAGGAGTCGGGAAGACACTAGAGTTTTAGTAGGGGGAGTAGATGGGAAAAAAGTAAAAAGCGGGGAGCAAGGAAGACGTGCGGAGGTGGTGTGAGGGGACAAGAGAGGTTGTGCAGGGTGTGGAGGGCCAGAAGACAGCTCTGGGGCACAGAAGAAAGCTGAACAAGTAGCGCCGAGTGCACAAGGGGGATGCTAAGGGGAGCAGAGGGAAAGAAAAAGGTGGAAGGAGGGGGCCAGAGCAGAAGAGAGGGCTGCTAAAGGGTGTGGAGGGCCAACAGAGGGCTGCAGGGCATGAAGAAGGGCTCCACAGGGATTCTGAGGGGACTGCCAGGGTCCTAAGGGGTCTCGAGGTGCAAGAGACAGCTCTGGGAAACAAGGAAGGCCCAAAGAGGAGTCGGGAAGACACTAGAGGAGTGCTAGGGGGACTAGAGAGGAAGAAAGTAAAAAGCGGGGAGCAAGGAAGACGTGCGGAGGTGGTGTGAGGGGACAAGAGAGGTTGTGCAGGGTGTGGAGGGCCAGAAGACAGCTCTGGGGCACAGAAGAAAGCTGAAATGTAGTGGCGAGTGCACAAGGGGGATGCTAAGGGGAGCAGAGGGAAAGAAAAAGGTGGAAGGAGGGGGCCAGAGCAGAAGAGAGGGCTGCTAAAGGGTGTGGAGGGCCAACAGAGGGCTGCAGGGCATGAAGAAGGGCTCCACAGGGATTCTGAGGGGACTGCCAGGGTCCTAAGGGGTCTCGAGGTGCAAGAGACAGCTCTGGGAAACAAGGAAGGCCCAAAGAGGAGTCGGGAAGACACTAGAGTTTTAGTAGGGGGAGTAGATGGGAAAAAAGTAAAAAGCGGGGAGCAAGGAAGACGTGCGGAGGTGGTGTGAGGGGACAAGAGAGGTTGTGCAGGGTGTGGAGGGCCAGAAGACAGCTCTGGGGCACAGAAGAAAGCTGAACAAGTAGCGCCGAGTGCACAAGGGGGATGCTAAGGGGAGCAGAGGGAAAGAAAAAGGTGGAAGGAGGGGGCCAGAGCAGAAGAGAGGGCTGCTAAAGGGTGTGGAGGGCCAACAGAGGGCTCCAGGCATGAAGAAGGGCTCCACAGGGATTCTGAGGGGACTGCCAGGGTCCTAAGTGGGCTTGAGGTGCAAGAGACAGCTCTGGGAAACAAGGAAGGCCCAAAGAGGAGTCGGGAAGACACTAGAGTTTTAGTAGGGGGAGTAGATGGGAAAAAAGTAAAAAGTGGGGAGCAAGGAAGACGTGCGGAGGTGGTGTGAGGGGACAAGAGAGGTTGTGCAGGGTGTGGAGGGCCAGAAGACAGCTCTGGGGCACAGAAGAAAGCTGAACAAGTAGCGCCGAGTGCACAAGGGGGATGCTAAGGGGAGCAGAGGGGAAGAAAAAGGTGGAAGGAGGGGGCCAGAGCAGAAGAGAGGGCTGCTAAAGGGTGTGGAGGGCCAACAGAGGGCTCCAGGGCATGAAGAAGGGCTCCGGAGGGATTCTGAGGGGACTGCCAGGGTCCTAAGGGGTCTCGAGGTGCAAGAGACAGCTCTGGGAAACAAGGAAGGCCCAAAGAGGAGTCGGGAAGACACTAGAGTTTTAGTAGGGGGAGTAGATGGGAAAAAAGTAAAAAGCGGGGAGCAAGGAAGACGTGCGGAGGTGGTGTGAGGGGACAAGAGAGGTTGTGCAGGGTGTGGAGGGCCAGAAGACAGCTCTGGGGCACAGAAGAAAGCTGAAATGTAGTGGCGAGTGCACAAGGGGGATGCTAAGGGGAGCAGAGGGAAAGAAAAAGGTGGAAGGAGGGGGCCAGAGCAGAAGAGAGGGCTGCTAAAGGGTGTGGAGGGCCAACAGAGGGCTGCAGGGCATGAAGAAGGGCTCCGGAGGGATTCTGAGGGGACTGCCAGGGTCCTAAGGGGTCTCGAGGTGCAAGAGACAGCTCTGGGAAACAAGGAAGGCCCAAAGAGGAGTCGGGAAGACACTAGAGTTTTAGTAGGGGGAGTAGATGGGAAAAAAGTAAAAAGCGGGGAGCAAGGAAGACGTGCGGAGGTGGTGTGAGGGGACAAGAGAGGTTGTGCAGGGTGTGGAGGGCCAGAAGACAGCTCTGGGGCACAGAAGAAAGCTGAACAAGTAGCGCCGAGTGCACAAGGGGGATGCTAAGGGGAGCAGAGGGAAAGAAAAAGGTGGAAGGAGGGGGCCAGAGCACAAGAGAGGGCTGCTAAAGGGTGTGGAGGGCCAACAGAGGGCTCCAGGCATGAAGAAGGGCTCCACAGGGATTCTGAGGGGACTGCCAGGGTCCTAAGTGGGCTTGAGGTGCAAGAGACAGCTCTGGGAAACAAGGAAGGCCCAAAGAGGAGTCGGGAAGACACTAGAGTTTTAGTAGGGGGAGTAGATGGGAAAAAAGTAAAAAGTGGGGAGCAAGGAAGACGTGCGGAGGTGGTGTGAGGGGACAAGAGAGGTTGTGCAGGGTGTGGAGGGCCAGAAGACAGCTCTGGGGCACAGAAGAAAGCTGAACAAGTAGCGCCGAGTGCACAAGGGGGATGCTAAGGGGAGCAGAGGGGAAGAAAAAGGTGGAAGGAGGGGGCCAGAGCAGAAGAGAGGGCTGCTAAAGGGTGTGGAGGGCCAACAGAGGGCTCCAGGGCATGAAGAAGGGCTCCGGAGGGATTCTGAGGGGACTGCCAGGGTCCTAAGGGGTCTCGAGGTGCAAGAGACAGCTCTGGGAAACAAGGAAGGCCCAAAGAGGAGTCGGGAAGACACTAGAGGAGTGCTAGGGGGACTAGAGAGGAAGAAAGTAAAAAGCGGGGAGCAAGGAAGACGTGCGGAGGTGGTGTGAGGGGACAAGAGAGGTTGTGCAGGGTGTGGAGGGCCAGAAGACAGCTCTGGGGCACAGAAGAAAGCTGAAATGTAGTGGCGAGTGCACAAGGGGGATGCTAAGGGGAGCAGAGGGAAAGAAAAAGGTGGAAGGAGGGGGCCAGAGCAGAAGAGAGGGCTGCTAAAGGGTGTGGAGGGCCAACAGAGGGCTGCAGGGCATGAAGAAGGGCTCCGGAGGGATTCTGAGGGGACTGCCAGGGTCCTAAGGGGTCTCGAGGTGCAAGAGACAGCTCTGGGAAACAAGGAAGGCCCAAAGAGGAGTCGGGAAGACACTAGAGTTTTATTAGGGGGAGTAGATGGGAAAAAAGTAAAAAGCGGGGAGCAAGGAAGACGTGCGGAGGTGGTGTGAGGGGACAAGAGAGGTTGTGCAGGGTGTGGAGGGCCAGAAGACAGCTCTGGGGCACAGAAGAAAGCTGAACAAGTAGCGCCGAGTGCACAAGAGGGATGCTAAGGGGAGCAGAGGGGAAGAAAAAGGTGGAAGGAGGGGGCCAGAGCAGAAGAGAGGGCTGCTAAAGGGTGTGGAGGGCCAACAGAGGGCTGCAGGGCATGAAGAAGGGCTCCGGAGGGATTCTGAGGGGACCGCCAGGGTCCTAAGTGGGTTTGAGGTGCAAGAGACAGCTCTGGGAAACAAGGAAGGCCCAAAGAGGAGTCGGGAAGACACTAGAGGAGTGCTAGGGGGACTAGAGAGGAAGAAAGTAAAAAGCGGGGAGCAAGGAAGACGTGCGGAGGTGGTGTGAGGGGACAAGAGAGGTTGTGCAGGGTGTGGAGGGCCAGAAGACAGCTCTGGGGCACAGAAGAAAGCTGAAATGTAGTGCCGAGTGCACAAGGGGGATGCTAAGGGGAGCAGAGGGAAAGAAAAAGGTGGAAGGAGGGGGCCAGAGCAGAAGAGAGGGCTGCTAAAGGGTGTGGAGGGCCAACAGAGGGCTGCAGGGCATGAAGAAGGGCTCCGGAGGGATTCTGAGGGGACTGCCAGGGTCCTAAGGGGTCTCGAGGTGCAAGAGACAGCTCTGGGAAACAAGGAAGGCCCAAAGAGGAGTCGGGAAGACACTAGAGGAGTGCTAGGGGGACTAGAGAGGAAGAAAGTAAAAAGCGGGGAGCAAGGAAGACGTGCGGAGGTGGTGTGAGGGGACAAGAGAGGTTGTGCAGGGTGTGGAGGGCCAGAAGACAGCTCTGGGGCACAGAAGAAAGCTGAACAAGTAGCGCCGAGTGCACAAGGGGGATGCTAAGGGGAGCAGAGGGAAAGAAAAAGGTGGAAGGAGGGGGCCAGAGCAGAAGAGAGGGCTGCTAAAGGGTGTGGAGGGCCAACAGAGGGCTGCAGGGCATGAAGAAGGGCTCCACAGGGATTCTGAGGGGACTGCCAGGGTCCTAAGGGGTCTCGAGGTGCAAGAGACAGCTCTGGGAAACAAGGAAGGCCCAAAGAGGAGTCGGGAAGACACTAGAGGAGTGCTAGGGGGACTAGAGAGGAAGAAAGTAAAAAGCGGGGAGCAAGGAAGACGTGCGGAGGTGGTGTGAGGGGACAAGAGAGGTTGTGCAGGGTGTGGAGGGCCAGAAGACAGCTGTGGGGCACAGAAGAAAGCTGAAATGTAGTGCCGAGTGCACAAGGGGGATGCTAAGGGGAGCAGAGGGAAAGAAAAAGGTGGAAGGAGGGGGCCAGAGCAGAAGAGAGGGCTGCTAAAGGGTGTGGAGGGCCAACAGAGGGCTCCAGGGCATGAAGAAGGGCTCCGGAGGGATTCTGAGGGGACTGCCAGGGTCCTAAGTGGGCTTGAGGTGCAAGAGACAGCTCTGGGAAACAAGGAAGGCCCAAAGAGGAGTCGGGAAGACACTAGAGTTTTAGTAGGGGGAGTAGATGGGAAAAAAGTAAAAAGCGGGGAGCAAGGAAGACGTGCGGAGGTGGTGTGAGGGGACAAGAGAGGTTGTGCAGGGTGTGGAGGGCCAGAAGACAGCTCTGGGGCACAGAAGAAAGCTGAAATGTAGTGCCGAGTGCACAAGGGGGATGCTAAGGGGAGCAGAGGGAAAGAAAAAGGTGGAAGGAGGGGGCCAGAGCAGAAGAGAGGGCTGCTAAAGGGTGTGGAGGGCCAACAGAGGGCTCCAGGGCATGAAGAAGGGCTCCACAGGGATTCTGAGGGGACTGCCAGGGTCCTAAGGGGTCTCGAGGTGCAAGAGACAGCTCTGGGAAACAAGGAAGGCCCAAAGAGGAGTCGGGAAGACACTAGAGTTTTAGTAGGGGGAGTAGATGGGAAAAAAGTAAAAAGCGGGGAGCAAGGAAGACGTGCGGAGGTGGTCTGAGGGGACAAGAGAGGTTGTGCAGGGTGTGGAGGGCCAGAAGACAGCTCTGGGGCACAGAAGAAAGCTGAAATGTAGTGCCGAGTGCACAAGGGGGATGCTAAGGGGAGCAGAGGGAAAGAAAAAGGTGGAAGGAGGGGGCCAGAGCAGAAGAGAGGGCTGCTAAAGGGTGTGGAGGGCCAACAGAGGGCTGCAGGGCATGAAGAAGGGCTCCACAGGGATTCTGAGGGGACTGCCAGGGTCCTAAGGGGTCTCGAGGTGCAAGAGACAGCTCTGGGAAACAAGGAAGGCCCAAAGAGGAGTCGGGAAGACACTAGAGGGGTGTTAGGGGGACTAGATAGGAAGAAAGTAAAAAGCGGGGAGCAAGGAAGACGTGCGGAGGTGGTGTGAGGGGACAAGAGAGGTTGTGCAGGGTGTGGAGGGCCAGAAGACAGCTCTGGGGCACAGAAGAAAGCTGAAATGTAGTGCTGAGTGCACAAGGGGGATGCTAAGGGGAGCAGAGGGAAAGAAAAAGGTGGAAGGAGGGGGCCAGAGCAGAAGAGAGGGCTGCTAAAGGGTGTGGAGGGCCAACAGAGGGCTCCAGGGCATGAAGAAGGGCTCCACAGGGATTCTGAGGGGACCGCCAGGGTCCTAAGGGGTCTCGAGGTGCAAGAGACAGCTCTGGGAAACAAGGAAGGCCCAAAGAGGAGTCGGGAAGACACTAGAGGAGTGCTAGGGGGACTAGAGAGGAAGAAAGTAAAAAGCGGGGAGCAAGGAAGACGTGCGGAGGTGGTGTGAGGGGACAAGAGAGGTTGTGCAGGGTGTGGAGGGCCAGAAGACAGCTCTGGGGCACAGAAGAAAGCTGAAATGTAGCGCCGAGTGCACAAGAGGGATGCTAAGGGGAGCAGAGGGGAAGAAAAAGGTGGAAGGAGGGGGCCAGAGCAGAAGAGAGGGCTGCTAAAGGGTGTGGAGGGCCAACAGAGGGCTGCAGGGCATGAAGAAGGGCTCCGGAGGGATTCTGAGGGGACTGCCAGGGTCCTAAGGGGTCTCGAGGTGCAAGAGACAGCTCTGGGAAACAAGGAAGGCCCAAAGAGGAGTCGGGAAGACACTAGAGTTTTAGTAGGGGGAGTAGATGGGAAAAAAGTAAAAAGCGGGGAGCAAGGAAGACGTGCGGAGGTGGTGTGAGGGGACAAGAGAGGTTGTGCAGGGTGTGGAGGGCCAGAAGACAGCTCTGGGGCACAGAAGAAAGCTGAAATGTAGTGCCGAGTGCACAAGGGGGATGCTAAGGGGAGCAGAGGGAAAGAAAAAGGTGGAAGGAGGGGGCCAGAGCAGAAGAGAGGGCTGCTAAAGGGTGCGGAGGGCCAACAGAGGGCTCCAGGGCATGAAAAAGGGCTCCGGAGGAATTCTGAGGGGACTGCCAGGGTCCTAAGGGGTCTCGAGGTGCAAGAGACAGCTCTGGGAACCAAGGAAGGCCCAAAGAGGAGTCGGGAAGACACTAGAGGGGTGCTAGGGGGACTAGATGGGAAGAAAGTAAAAAGCGGGGAGCAAGGAAGACGTGCGGAGGTGGTGTGAGGGGACAAGAGAGGTTGTGCAGGGTGTGGAGGGCCAGAAGACAGCTCTGGGGCACAGAAGAAAGCTGAAATGTAGTGCCGAGTGCACAAGGGGGATGCTAAGGGGAGCAGAGGGAAAGAAAAAGGTGGAAGGAGGGGGCCAGAGCAGAAGAGAGGGCTGCTAAAGGGTGTGGAGGGCCAACAGAGGGCTGCAGGGCATGAAGAAGGGCTCCGCAGGGATTCTGAGGGGACTGCCAGGGTCCTAAGGGGTCTCGAGGTGCAAGAGACAGCTCTGGGAAACAAGGAAGGCCCAAAGAGGAGTCGGGAAGACACTAGAGTTTTAGTAGGGGGAGTAGATGGGAAAAAAGTAAAAAGCAGGGAGCAAGGAAGACGTGCGGAGGTGGTGTGAGGGGACAAGAGAGGTTGTGCAGGGTGTGGAGGGCCAGAAGACAGCTCTGGGGCACAGAAGAAAGCTGAAATGTAGTGGCGAGTGCACAAGGGGGATGCTAAGGGGAGCAGAGGGAAAGAAAAAGGTGGAAGGAGGGGGCCAGAGCAGAAGAGAGGGCTGCTAAAGGGTGTGGAGGGCCAACAGAGGGCTCCAGGGCATGAAGAAGGGCTCCGGAGGGATTCTGAGGGGACTGCCAGGGTCCTAAGGGGTCTCGAGGTGCAAGAGACAGCTCTGGGAAACAAGGAAGGCCCAAAGAGGAGTCGGGAAGACACTAGAGTTTTAGTAGGGGGAGTAGATGGGAAAAAAGTAAAAAGCGGGGAGCAAGGAAGACGTGCGGAGGTGGTGTGAGGGGACAAGAGAGGTTGTGCAGGGTGTGGAGGGCCAGAAGACAGCTCTGGGGCACAGAAGAAAGCTGAAATGTAGTGCCGAGTGCACAAGGGGGATGCTAAGGGGAGCAGAGGGAAAGAAAAAGGTGGAAGGAGGGGGCCAGAGCAGAAGAGAGGGCTGCTAAAGGGTGTGGAGGGCCAACAGAGGGCTGCAGGGCATGAAGAAGGGCTCCGGAGGGATTCTGAGGGGACTGCCAGGGTCCTAAGGGGTCTCGAGGTGCAAGAGACAGCTCTGGGAAACAAGGAAGGCCCAAAGAGGAGTCGGGAAGACACTAGAGTTTTAGTAGGGGGAGTAGATGGGAAAAAAGTAAAAAGCGGGGAGCAAGGAAGACGTGCGGAGGTGGTGTGAGGGGACAAGAGAGGTTGTGCAGGGTGTGGAGGGCCAGAAGACAGCTGTGGGGCACAGAAGAAAGCTGCACAAGTAGTGCCGAGTGCACAAGGGGGATGCTAAGGGGAGCAGAGGGAAAGAAAAAGGTGGAAGGAGGGGGCCAGAGCAGAAGAGAGGGCTGCTAAAGGGTGTGGAGGGCCAACAGAGGGCTGCAGGGCATGAAGAAGGGCTCCACAGGGATTCTGAGGGGACTGCCAGGGTCCTAAGGGGTCTCGAGGTGCAAGAGACAGCTCTGGGAAACAAGGAAGGCCCAAAGAGGAGTCGGGAAGACACTAGAGGGGTGTTAGGGGGACTAGATAGGAAGAAAGTAAAAAGCGGGGAGCAAGGAAGACGTGCGGAGGTGGTGTGAGGGGACAAGAGAGGTTGTGCAGGGTGTGGAGGGCCAGAAGACAGCTCTGGGGCACAGAAGAAAGCTGAAATGTAGCGCCGAGTGCACAAGAGGGATGCTAAGGGGAGCAGAGGGGAAGAAAAAGGTGGAAGGAGGGGGCCAGAGCAGAAGAGAGGGCTGCTAAAGGGTGTGGAGGGCCAACAGAGGGCTCCAGGGCATGAAGAAGGGCTCCACAGGGATTCTGAGGGGACTGCCAGGGTCCTAAGGGGTCTCGAGGTGCAAGAGACAGCTCTGGGAAACAAGGAAGGCCCAAAGAGGAGTCGGGAAGACACTAGAGTTTTAGTAGGGGGAGTAGATGGGAAAAAAGTAAAAAGCGGGGAGCAAGGAAGACGTGCGGAGGTGGTGTGAGGGGACAAGAGAGGTTGTGCAGGGTGTGGAGGGCCAGAAGACAGCTCTGGGGCACAGAAGAAAGCTGAAATGTAGTGGCGAGTGCACAAGGGGGATGCTAAGGGGAGCAGAGGGAAAGAAAAAGGTGGAAGGAGGGGGCCAGAGCAGAAGAGAGGGCTGCTAAAGGGTGTGGAGGGCCAACAGAGGGCTGCAGGGCATGAAGAAGGGCTCCGGAGGGATTCTGAGGGGACTGCCAGGGTCCTAAGGGGTCTCGAGGTGCAAGAGACAGCTCTGGGAAACAAGGAAGGCCCAAAGAGGAGTCGGGAAGACACTAGAGTTTTAGTAGGGGGAGTAGATGGGAAAAAAGTAAAAAGCGGGGAGCAAGGAAGACGTGCGGAGGTGGTGTGAGGGGACAAGAGAGGTTGTGCAGGGTGTGGAGGGCCAGAAGACAGCTCTGGGGCACAGAAGAAAGCTGAAATGTAGTGCCGAGTGCACAAGGCGGGTGCTAAGGGGAGCAGAGGGAAAGAAAAAGGTGGAAGGAGGGGGCCAGAGCAGAAGAGAGGGCTGCTAAAGGGTGTGGAGGGCCTCAGAGGGCTCCAGGGCATGAAGAAGGGCTCCACAGGGATTCTGAGGGGACTGCCAGGGTCCTAAGGGGTCTCGAGGTGCAAGAGACAGCTCTGGGAAACAAGGAAGGCCCAAAGAGGAGTCGGGAAGACACTAGAGTTTTAGTAGGGGGAGTAGATGGGAAAAAAGTAGAAAGCGGGGAGCAAGGAAGACGTGCGGAGGTGGTGTGAGGGGACAAGAGAGGTTGTGCAGGGTGTGGAGGGCCAGAAGAAAGCTCTGGGGCACAGAAGAAAGCTGAACAAGTAGCGCTGAGTGCACAAGGGAGATGCTAAGGGGAGCAGAGGGAAAGAAAAAGGTGGAAGGAGGGGGCCAGAGCAGAAGAGAGGGCTGCTAAAGGGTGTGGAGGGCCTCAGAGGGCTCCAGGGCATGAAGAAGGGCTCCACAGGGATTCTGAGGGGACTGCCAGGGTCCTAAGGGGTCTCGAGGTGCAAGAGACAGCTCTGGGAAACAAGGAAGGCCCAAAGAGGAGTCGGGAAGACACTAGAGTTTTAGTAGGGGGAGTAGATGGGAAGAAAGTAAAAAGCGGGGAGCAAGGAAGACGTGCGGAGGTGGTGTGAGGGGACAAGAGAGGCTGTGCAGGGTGTGGAGGGCAGAAGACAGCTCTGGGGCACAGAAGAAAGCTGAAATGTAGTGCCGAGTGCACAAGGCTGGTGCTAAGGGGAGCAGAGGGAAAGAAAAAGGTGGAAGGAGGGGGCCAGAGCAGAAGAGAGGGCTGCTAAAGGGTGTGGAGGGCCAACAGAGGGCTCCAGGGCATGAAGAAGGGCTCCACAGGGATTCTGAGGGGACTGCCAGGGTCCTAAGTGGGCTTGAGGCGCAAGAGACAGCTCTGGGAACCAAGGAAGGCCCAAAGAGGAGTCGGGAAGACACTAGAGTTTTAGTAGGGGGAGTAGATGGGAAGAAAGTAAAAAGCGGGGAGAAAGGAAGACGTGCGGAGGTGGTGTGAGGGGACAAGAGAGATTGTGCAGGGTGTGGAGGGCCAGAAGACAGCTCTGGGGCACAGAAGAAAGCTGAACAAGTAGCGCCGAGTGCACAAGGCGGGTGCTAAGGGGAGCAGAGGGAAAGAAAAAGGTGGAAGGAGGGGGCCAGAGCAGAAGAGAGGGCTGCTAAAGGCTGTGGAGGGCCTCAGAGGGCTCCAGGGCATGAAGAAGGGCTCCACAGGGATTCTGAGGGGACTGCCAGGGTCCTAAGGGGTCTCGAGGTGCAAGAGACAGCTCTGGGAAACAAGGAAGGCCCAAAGAGGAGTCGGGAAGACACTAGAGTTTTAGTAGGGGGAGTAGATGGGAAGAAAGTAGAAAGCGGGGAGCAAGGAAGACGTCCGGAGGTGGTGTGAGGGGACAAGAGAGGTTGTGCAGGGTGTGGAGGGCCAGAAGACAGCTCTGGGGCACAGAAGAAAGCTGAACAAGTAGCGCCGAGTGCACAAGGCGGGTGCTAAGGGGAGCAGAGGGAAAGAAAAAGGTGGAAGGAGGGGGCCAGAGCAGAAGAGAGGGCTGCTAAAGGGTGTGGAGGGCCAACAGAGGGCTCCAGGGCATGAAGAAGGGCTCCGGAGGGATTCTGAGGGGACTGCCAGGGTCCTAAGTGGGCTTGAGGCGCAAGAGACAGCTCTGGGAAACAAGGAAGGCCCAAAGAGGAGTCGGGAAGACACTAGAGGGGTGTTAGGGGGACTAGATAGGAAGAAAGTAAAAAGCGGGGAGCAAGGAAGACGTGCGGAGGTGGTGTGAGGGGACAAGAGAGGTTGTGCAGGGTGTGGAGGGCCAGAAGACAGCTCTGGGGCACAGAAGAAAGCTGAAATGTAGCGCCGAGTGCACAAGAGGGATGCTAAGGGGAGCAGAGGGGAAGAAAAAGGTGGAAGGAGGGGGCCAGAGCAGAAGAGAGGGCTGCTAAAGGGTGTGGAGGGCCAACAGAGGGCTCCAGGGCATGAAGAAGGGCTCCACAGGGATTCTGAGGGGACTGCCAGGGTCCTAAGGGGTCTCGAGGTGCAAGAGACAGCTCTGGGAAACAAGGAAGGCCCAAAGAGGAGTCGGGAAGACACTAGAGTTTTAGTAGGGGGAGTAGATGGGAAAAAAGTAAAAAGCGGGGAGCAAGGAAGACGTGCGGAGGTGGTGTGAGGGGACAAGAGAGGTTGTGCAGGGTGTGGAGGGCCAGAAGACAGCTCTGGGGCACAGAAGAAAGCTGAAATGTAGTGCCGAGTGCACAAGGGGGATGCTAAGGGGAGCAGAGGGAAAGAAAAAGGTGGAAGGAGGGGGCCAGAGCAGAAGAGAGGGCTGCTAAAGGGTGTGGAGGGCCAACAGAGGGCTCCAGGGCATGAAGAAGGGCTCCGGAGGGATTCTGAGGGGACTGCCAGGGTCCTAAGGGGTCTCGAGGTGCAAGAGACAGCTCTGGGAAACAAGGAAGGCCCAAAGAGGAGTCGGGAAGACACTAGAGTTTTAGTAGGGGGAGTAGATGGGAAAAAAGTAAAAAGCGGGGAGCAAGGAAGACGTGCGGAGGTAGTGTGAGGGGACAAGAGAGGTTGTGCAGGGTGTGGAGGGCCAGAAGACAGCTGTGGGGCACAGAAGAAAGCTGAAATGTAGTGGCGAGTGCACAAGGGGGATGCTAAGGGGAGCAGAGGGGAAGAAAAAGGTGGAAGGAGGGGGCCAGAGCAGAAGAGAGGGCTGCTAAAGGGTGTGGAGGGCCAACAGAGGGCTGCAGGGCATGAAGAAGGGCTCCACAGGGATTCTGAGGGGACTGCCAGGGTCCTAAGGGGTCTCGAGGTGCAAGAGACAGCTCTGGGAAACAAGGAAGGCCCAAAGAGGAGTCGGGAAGACACTAGAGTTTTAGTAGGGGGAGTAGATGGGAAAAAAGTAAAAAGCGGGGAGCAAGGAAGACGTGCGGAGGTGGTGTGAGGGGACAAGAGAGGTTGTGCAGGGTGTGGAGGGCCAGAAGACAGCTCTGGGGCACAGAAGAAAGCTGAAATGTAGTGGCGAGTGCACAAGGGGGATGCTAAGGGGAGCAGAGGGAAAGAAAAAGGTGGAAGGAGGGGGCCAGAGCAGAAGAGAGGGCTGCTAAAGGGTGTGGAGGGCCAACAGAGGGCTGCAGGGCATGAAGAAGGGCTCCGGAGGGATTCTGAGGGGACTGCCAGGGTCCTAAGGGGTCTCGAGGTGCAAGAGACAGCTCTGGGAAACAAGGAAGGCCCAAAGAGGAGTCGGGAAGACACTAGAGTTTTAGTAGGGGGAGTAGATGGGAAAAAAGTAAAAAGCGGGGAGCAAGGAAGACGTGCGGAGGTGGTGTGAGGGGACGAGAGGTTGTGCAGGGTGTGGAGGGCCAGAAGACAGCTCTGGGGCACAGAAGAAAGCTGAAATGTAGTGGCGAGTGCACAAGGGGGATGCTAAGGGGAGCAGAGGGAAAGAAAAAGGTGGAAGGAGGGGGCCAGAGCAGAAGAGAGGGCTGCTAAAGAGTGCGGAGGGCCAACAGAGGGCTCCAGGGCATGAAGAAGGGCTCCACAGGGATTCTGAGGGGACTGCCAGGGTCCTAAGGGGTCTCGAGGTGCAAGAGACAGCTCTGGGAAACAAGGAAGGCCCAAAGAGGAGTCGGGAAGACACTAGAGGAGTGCTAGGGGGACTAGAGAGGAAGAAAGTAAAAAGCGGGGAGCAAGGAAGACGTGCGGAGGTGGTGTGAGGGGACAAGAGAGGTTGTGCAGGGTGTGGAGGGCCAGAAGACAGCTCTGGGGCACAGAAGAAAGCTGAAATGTAGTGCCGAGTGCACAAGGGGGATGCTAAGGGGAGCAGAGGGAAAGAAAAAGGTGGAAGGAGGGGGCCAGAGCAGAAGAGAGGGCTGCTAAAGGGTGTGGAGGGCCAACAGAGGGCTGCAGGGCATGAAGAAGGGCTCCGGAGGGATTCTGAGGGGACTGCCAGGGTCCTAAGGGGTCTCGAGGTGCAAGAGACAGCTCTGGGAAACAAGGAAGGCCCAAAGAGGAGTCGGGAAGACACTAGAGTTTTAGTAGGGGGAGTAGATGGGAAAAAAGTAAAAAGCGGGGAGCAAGGAAGACGTGCGGAGGTGGTGTGAGGGGACAAGAGAGGTTGTGCAGGGTGTGGAGGGCCAGAAGACAGCTCTGGGGCACAGAAGAAAGCTGAAATGTAGTGCCGAGTGCACAAGGGGGATGCTAAGGGGAGCAGAGGGAAAGAAAAAGGTGGAAGGAGGGGGCCAGAGCAGAAGAGAGGGCTGCTAAAGGGTGTGGAGGGCCAACAGAGGGCTGCAGGGCATGAAGAAGGGCTCCGGAGGGATTCTGAGGGGACTGCCAGGGTCCTAAGGGGTCTCGAGGTGCAAGAGACAGCTCTGGGAAACAAGGAAGGCCCAAAGAGGAGTCGGGAAGACACTAGAGTTTTAGTAGGGGGAGTAGATGGGAAAAAAGTAAAAAGCGGGGAGCAAGGAAGACGTGCGGAGGTGGTGTGAGGGGACAAGAGAGGTTGTGCAGGGTGTGGAGGGCCAGAAGACAGCTCTGGGGCACAGAAGAAAGCTGAAATGTAGTGCCGAGTGCACAAGGGGGATGCTAAGGGGAGCAGAGGGAAAGAAAAAGGTGGAAGGAGGGGGCCAGAGCAGAAGAGAGGGCTGCTAAAGGGTGTGGAGGGCCAACAGAGGGCTCCAGGGCATGAAGAAGGGCTCCGGAGG
Source organism: Apteryx mantelli (assembly GCF_036417845.1). Lineage (NCBI taxonomy): Eukaryota > Metazoa > Chordata > Aves > Apterygiformes > Apterygidae > Apteryx > Apteryx mantelli. The sequence continues at coordinate 587,687 of NC_089980.1, forward strand.
GATTCTGAGGGGACTGCCAGGGTCCTAAGGGGTCTCGAGGTGCAAGAGACAGCTCTGGGAAACAAGGAAGGCCCAAAGAGGAGTCGGGAAGACACTAGAGTTTTAGTAGGGGGAGTAGATGGGAAAAAAGTAAAAAGCGGGGAGCAAGGAAGACGTGCGGAGGTAGTGTGAGGGGACAAGAGAGGTTGTGCAGGGTGTGGAGGGCCAGAAGACAGCTGTGGGGCACAGAAGAAAGCTGAAATGTAGTGGCGAGTGCACAAGGGGGATGCTAAGGGGAGCAGAGGGGAAGAAAAAGGTGGAAGGAGGGGGCCAGAGCAGAAGAGAGGGCTGCTAAAGGGTGTGGAGGGCCAACAGAGGGCTGCAGGGCATGAAGAAGGGCTCCACAGGGATTCTGAGGGGACTGCCAGGGTCCTAAGGGGTCTCGAGGTGCAAGAGACAGCTCTGGGAAACAAGGAAGGCCCAAAGAGGAGTCGGGAAGACACTAGAGTTTTAGTAGGGGGAGTAGATGGGAAAAAAGTAAAAAGCGGGGAGCAAGGAAGACGTGCGGAGGTGGTGTGAGGGGACAAGAGAGGTTGTGCAGGGTGTGGAGGGCCAGAAGACAGCTCTGGGGCACAGAAGAAAGCTGAAATGTAGTGGCGAGTGCACAAGGGGGATGCTAAGGGGAGCAGAGGGAAAGAAAAAGGTGGAAGGAGGGGGCCAGAGCAGAAGAGAGGGCTGCTAAAGGGTGTGGAGGGCCAACAGAGGGCTGCAGGGCATGAAGAAGGGCTCCGGAGGGATTCTGAGGGGACTGCCAGGGTCCTAAGGGGTCTCGAGGTGCAAGAGACAGCTCTGGGAAACAAGGAAGGCCCAAAGAGGAGTCGGGAAGACACTAGAGTTTTAGTAGGGGGAGTAGATGGGAAAAAAGTAAAAAGCGGGGAGCAAGGAAGACGTGCGGAGGTGGTGTGAGGGGACGAGAGGTTGTGCAGGGTGTGGAGGGCCAGAAGACAGCTCTGGGGCACAGAAGAAAGCTGAAATGTAGTGGCGAGTGCACAAGGGGGATGCTAAGGGGAGCAGAGGGAAAGAAAAAGGTGGAAGGAGGGGGCCAGAGCAGAAGAGAGGGCTGCTAAAGAGTGCGGAGGGCCAACAGAGGGCTCCAGGGCATGAAGAAGGGCTCCACAGGGATTCTGAGGGGACTGCCAGGGTCCTAAGGGGTCTCGAGGTGCAAGAGACAGCTCTGGGAAACAAGGAAGGCCCAAAGAGGAGTCGGGAAGACACTAGAGGAGTGCTAGGGGGACTAGAGAGGAAGAAAGTAAAAAGCGGGGAGCAAGGAAGACGTGCGGAGGTGGTGTGAGGGGACAAGAGAGGTTGTGCAGGGTGTGGAGGGCCAGAAGACAGCTCTGGGGCACAGAAGAAAGCTGAAATGTAGTGCCGAGTGCACAAGGGGGATGCTAAGGGGAGCAGAGGGAAAGAAAAAGGTGGAAGGAGGGGGCCAGAGCAGAAGAGAGGGCTGCTAAAGGGTGTGGAGGGCCAACAGAGGGCTGCAGGGCATGAAGAAGGGCTCCGGAGGGATTCTGAGGGGACTGCCAGGGTCCTAAGGGGTCTCGAGGTGCAAGAGACAGCTCTGGGAAACAAGGAAGGCCCAAAGAGGAGTCGGGAAGACACTAGAGTTTTAGTAGGGGGAGTAGATGGGAAAAAAGTAAAAAGCGGGGAGCAAGGAAGACGTGCGGAGGTGGTGTGAGGGGACAAGAGAGGTTGTGCAGGGTGTGGAGGGCCAGAAGACAGCTCTGGGGCACAGAAGAAAGCTGAAATGTAGTGCCGAGTGCACAAGGGGGATGCTAAGGGGAGCAGAGGGAAAGAAAAAGGTGGAAGGAGGGGGCCAGAGCAGAAGAGAGGGCTGCTAAAGGGTGTGGAGGGCCAACAGAGGGCTGCAGGGCATGAAGAAGGGCTCCGGAGGGATTCTGAGGGGACTGCCAGGGTCCTAAGGGGTCTCGAGGTGCAAGAGACAGCTCTGGGAAACAAGGAAGGCCCAAAGAGGAGTCGGGAAGACACTAGAGTTTTAGTAGGGGGAGTAGATGGGAAAAAAGTAAAAAGCGGGGAGCAAGGAAGACGTGCGGAGGTGGTGTGAGGGGACAAGAGAGGTTGTGCAGGGTGTGGAGGGCCAGAAGACAGCTCTGGGGCACAGAAGAAAGCTGAACAAGTAGCGCCGAGTGCACAAGAGGGATGCTAAGGGGAGCAGAGGGAAAGAAAAAGGTGGAAGGAGGGGGCCAGAGCAGAAGAGAGGGCTGCTAAAGGGTGTGGAGGGCCAACAGAGGGCTCCAGGCATGAAGAAGGGCTCCGGAGGGATTCTGAGGGGACTGCCAGGGTCCTAAGGGGTCTCGAGGTGCAAGAGACAGCTCTGGGAAACAAGGAAGGCCCAAAGAGGAGTCGGGAAGACACTAGAGGAGTGCTAGGGGGACTAGAGAGGAAGAAAGTAAAAAGCGGGGAGCAAGGAAGACATGCGGAGGTGGTGTGAGGGGACAAGAGAGGTTGTGCAGGGTGTGGAGGGCCAGAAGACAGCTCTGGGGCACAGAAGAAAGCTGAAATGTAGTGCCGAGTGCACAAGGGGGATGCTAAGGGGAGCAGAGGGAAAGAAAAAGGTGGAAGGAGGGGGCCAGAGCAGAAGAGAGGGCTGCTAAAGGGTGTGGAGGGCCAACAGAGGGCTCCAGGCATGAAGAAGGGCTCCGGAGGGATTCTGAGGGGACTGCCAGGGTCCTAAGGGGTCTCGAGGTGCAAGAGACAGCTCTGGGAAACAAGGAAGGCCCAAAGAGGAGTCGGGAAGACACTAGAGGGGTGCTAGGGGGACTAGAGAGGAAGAAAGTAAAAAGCGGGGAGCAAGGAAGACGTGCGGAGGTGGTGTGAGGGGACAAGAGAGGTTGTGCAGGGTGTGGAGGGCCAGAAGACAGCTCTGGGGCACAGAAGAAAGCTGAAATGTAGTGCCGAGTGCACAAGGGGGATGCTAAGGGGGCAGAGGGAAAGAAAAAGGTGGAAGGAGGGGGCCAGAGCAGAAGAGAGGGCTGCTAAAGGGTGTGGAGGGCCAACAGAGGGCTCCAGGCATGAAGAAGGGCTCCGGAGGGATTCTGAGGGGACTGCCAGGGTCCTAAGGGGTCTCGAGGTGCAAGAGACAGCTCTGGGAAACAAGGAAGGCCCAAAGAGGAGTCGGGAAGACACTAGAGGGGTGCTAGGGGGACTAGAGAGGAAGAAAGTAAAAAGCGGGGAGCAAGGAAGACGTGCGGAGGTGGTGTGAGGGGACAAGAGAGGTTGTGCAGGGTGTGGAGGGCCAGAAGACAGCTCTGGGGCACAGAAGAAAGCTGAAATGTAGTGCCGAGTGCACAAGGGGGATGCTAAGGGGGCAGAGGGAAAGAAAAAGGTGGAAGGAGGGGGCCAGAGCAGAAGAGAGGGCTGCTAAAGGGTGTGGAGGGCCAACAGAGGGCTCCAGGCATGAAGAAGGGCTCCGGAGGGATTCTGAGGGGACTGCCAGGGTCCTAAGGGGTCTCGAGGTGCAAGAGACAGCTCTGGGAAACAAGGAAGGCCCAAAGAGGAGTCGGGAAGACACTAGAGTTTTAGTAGGGGGAGTAGATGGGAAAAAAGTAAAAAGCGGGGAGCAAGGAAGACGTGCGGAGGTGGTGTGAGGGGACAAGAGAGGTTGTGCAGGGTGTGGAGGGCCAGAAGACAGCTCTGGGGCACAGAAGAAAGCTGAAATGTAGTGCCGAGTGCACAAGGGGGATGCTAAGGGGAGCAGAGGGAAAGAAAAAGGTGGAAGGAGGGGGCCAGAGCAGAAGAGAGGGCTGCTAAAGGGTGTGGAGGGCCAACAGAGGGCTCCAGGGCATGAAGAAGGGCTCCACAGGGATTCTGAGGGGACTGCCAGGGTCCTAAGGGGTCTCGAGGTGCAAGAGACAGCTCTGGGAAACAAGGAAGGCCCAAAGAGGAGTCGGGAAGACACTAGAGTTTTAGTAGGGGGAGTAGATGGGAAAAAAGTAAAAAGCGGGGAGCAAGGAAGACGTGCGGAGGTGGTGTGAGGGGACAAGAGAGGTTGTGCAGGGTGTGGAGGGCCAGAAGACAGCTCTGGGGCACAGAAGAAAGCTGAACAAGTAGCGCCGAGTGCACAAGGGGGATGCTAAGGGGAGCAGAGGGAAAGAAAAAGGTGGAAGAAGGGGGCCAGAGCAGAAGAGAGGGCTGCTAATGGGTGTGGAGGGCCAACAGAGGGCTCCAGGGCATGAAGAAGGGCTCCACAGGGATTCTGAGGGGACTGCCAGGGTCCTAAGGGGTCTCGAGGTGCAAGAGACAGCTCTGGGAAACAAGGAAGGCCCAAAGAGGAGTCGGGAAGACACTAGAGGAGTGCTAGGGGGACTAGAGAGGAAGAAAGTAAAAAGCGGGGAGCAAGGAAGACGTGCGGAGGTGGTGTGAGGGGACAAGAGAGGTTGTGCAGGGTGTGGAGGGCCAGAAGACAGCTCTGGGGCACAGAAGAAAGCTGAACAAGTAGCGCCGAGTGCACAAGGGGGATGCTAAGGGGAGCAGAGGGAAAGAAAAAGGTGGAAGGAGGGGGCCAGAGCAGAAGAGAGGGCTGCTAAAGGGTGTGGAGGACCAACAGAGGGCTCCAGGGCATGAAGAAGGGCTCCACAGGGATTCTGAGGGGACCGCCAGGGTCCTAAGGGGTCTCGAGGTGCAAGAGACAGCTCTGGGAAACAAGGAAGGCCCAAAGAGGAGTCGGGAAGACACTAGAGGGGTGTTAGGGGGACTAGAGAGGAAGAAAGTAAAAAGCGGGGAGCAAGGAAGACGTGCGGAGGTGGTGTGAGGGGACAAGAGAGGTTGTGCAGGGTGTGGAGGGCCAGAAGACAGCTCTAGGGCACAGAAGAAAGCTGAACAAGTAGCGCCGAGGGCACAAGGCGGGTGCTAAGGGGAGCAGAGGGAAAGAAAAAGGTGGAAGGAGGGGGCCAGAGCAGAAGAGAGGGCTGCTAAAGGGTGTGGAGGGCCTCAGAGGGCTGCAGGGCATGAAGAAGGGCTCCACAGGGATTCTGAGGGGACTGCCAGGGTCCTAAGGGGTCTCGAGGTGCAAGAGACAGCTCTGGGAACCAAGGAAGGCCCAAAGAGGAGTCGGGAAGACACTAGAGTTTTAGTAGGGGGACTAGATGGGAAAAAAGTAAAAAGCGGGGAGCAAGGAAGACGTGCGGAGGTGGTGTGAGGGGACAAGAGAGGTTGTGCAGGGTGTGGAGGGCCAGAAGACAGCTCTGGGGCACAGAAGAAAGCTGAACAAGTAGCGCCGAGGGCACAAGGCGGGTGCTAAGGGGAGCAGAGGGAAAGAAAAAGGTGGAAGGAGGGGGCCAGAGCAGAAGAGAGGGCTGCTAAAGGGTGTGGAGGGCCAACAGAGGGCTGCAGGGCATGAAGAAGGGCTCCACAGGGATTCTGAGGGGACCACCAGGGTCCTAAGGGGTCTCGAGGTGCAAGAGACAGCTCTGGGAACCAAGGAAGGCCCAAAGAGGAGTCGGGAAGACACTAGAGGGGGGTTAGGGGGACTAGATGGGAAAAAAGTAAAAAGCGGGGAGCAAGGAAGACGTGCGGAGGTGGTGTGAGGGGACAAGAGAGGTTGTGCAGGGTGTGGAGGGCCAGAAGACAGCTCTGGGGCACAGAAGAAGGCCGAACAAGTAGCGCCGAGTGCACAGGGGAGATGCTAAGGGGAGCAGAGGGAAAGAAAAAGGTGGAAGGAGGGGGCCAGAGCAGAAGAGAGGGCTGCTAAAGGGTGTGGAGGGCCAACAGAGGGCTGCAGGGCATGAAGAAGGGCTCCACAGGGATTCTGAGGGGACCACCAGGGTCCTAAGGGGTCTCGAGGTGCAAGAGACAGCTCTGGGAACCAAGGAAGGCCCAAAGAGGAGTCGGGAAGACACTAGAGGGGGGTTAGGGGGACTAGATGGGAAAAAAGTAAAAAGCGGGGAGCAAGGAAGACGTGCGGAGGTGGTGTGAGGGGACAAGAGAGGTTGTGCAGGGTGTGGAGGGCCAGAAGACAGCTCTGGGGCACAGAAGAAAGCTGAACAAGTAGTGCTGAGTGCACAAGGGAGATGCTAAGGGGAGCAGAGGGAAAGAAAAAGGTGGAAGGAGGGGGCCAGAGCAGAAGAGAGGGCTGCTAAAGGCTGTGGAGGGCCAACAGAGGGCTGCAGGGCATGAAGAAGGGCTCCACAGGGATTCTGAGGGGACCACCAGGGTCCTAAGTGGGCTTGAGGCGCAAGAGACAGCTCTGGGAACCAAGGAAGGCCCAAAGAGGAGTCGGGAAGACACTAGAGGTGTGCTAGGGGGACTAGATGGGAAGAAAGTAAAAAGCGGGGAGCAAGGAAGACATGCGGAGGTGGTGTGAGGGGACAAGAGAGGTTGTGCAGGGTGTGGAGGGCCAGAAGACAGCTCTGGGGCACAGAAGAAAGCTGAACAAGTAGCGCTGAGTGCACAAGGGAGATGCTAAGGGGAGCAGAGGGAAAGAAAAAGGTGGAAGGAGGGGGCCAGAGCAGAAGAGAGGGCTGCTAAAGGGTGTGGAGGGCCAACAGAGGGCTGCAGGGCATGAAGAAGGGCTCCACAGGGATTCTGAGGGGACTGCCAGGGTCCTAAGGGGTCTCGAGGTGCAAGAGACAGCTCTGGGAACCAAGGAAGGCCCAAAGAGGAGTCGGGAAGACACTAGAGTTTTAGTAGGGGGACTAGAGAGGAAGAAAGTAAAAAGCGGGGAGCAAGGAAGACGTGCGGAGGTGGTGTGAGGGGACAAGAGAGGTTGTGCAGGGTGTGGAGGGCCAGAAGACAGCTCTGGGGCACAGAAGAAAGCTGAAATGTAGTGCCGAGTGCACAAGGGGGATGCTAAGGGGAGCAGAGGGAAAGAAAAAGGTGGAAGGAGGGGGCCAGAGCAGAAGAGAGGGCTGCTAAAGGGTGTGGAGGGCCTCAGAGGGCTGCAGGGCATGAAGAAGGGCTCCACAGGGATTCTGAGGGGACTGCCAGGGTCCTAAGTGGGCTTGAGGCGCAAGAGACAGCTCTGGGAACCAAGGAAGGCCCAAAGAGGAGTCGGGAAGACACTAGAGTTTTAGTAGGGGGAGTAGATGGGAAAAAAGTAAAAAGCGGGGAGCAAGGAAGACGTGTGGAGGTGGTGTGAGGGGACAAGAGAGGTTGTGCAGGGTGTGGAGGGCCAGAAGACAGCTCTGGGGCACAGAAGAAAGCTGAAATGTAGTGCCGAGTGCACAAGGCGGGTGCTAAGGGGAGCAGAGGGGAAGAAAAAGGTGGAAGGAGGGGGCCAGAGCAGAAGAGAGGGCTGCTAAAGGGTGTGGAGGGCCAACAGAGGGCTCCAGGGCATGAAGAAGGGCTCCGGAGGGATTCTGAGGGGACTGCCAGGGTCCTAAGGGGTCTTGAGGTGCAAGAGACAGCTCTGGGAAACAAGGAAGGCCCAAAGAGGAGTCGGGAAGACACTAGAGGGGTGCTAGGGGGACTAGAGAGGAAGAAAGTAAGAAGCGGGGAGCAAGGAAGACGTGCGGAGGTGGTGTGAGGGGACAAGAGAGGTTGTGCAGGGTGTGGAGGGCCAGAAGACAGCTCTGGGGCACAGAAGAAAGCTGAAATGTAGTGGCGAGTGCACAAGGGGGATGCTAAGGGGAGCAGAGGGAAAGAAAAAGGTGGAAGGAGGGGTCCAGAGCACAAGAGAGGGCTGCTAAAGGGTGTGGAGGGCCAACAGAGGGCTCCAGGGCATGAAGAAGGGCTCCACAGGGATTCTGAGGGGACTGCCAGGGTCCTAAGGGGTCTCGAGGTGCAAGAGACAGCTCTGGGAAACAAGGAAGGCCCAAAGAGGAGTCGGGAAGACACTAGAGGCGTGTTAGGGGGACTAGAGAGGAAGAAAGTAAAAAGCGGGGAGCAAGGAAGACGTGCGGAGGTGGTGTGAGGGGACAAGAGAGGTTGTGCAGGGTGTGGAGGGCCAGAAGACAGCTCTGGGGCACAGAAGAAAGCTGAACAAGTAGCGCCGAGTGCACAAGGGGGATGCTAAGGGGAGCAGAGGGAAAGAAAAAGGTGGAAGGAGGGGGCCAGAGCAGAAGAGAGGGCTGCTAAAGGGTGTGGAGGGCCTCAGAGGGCTGCAGGGCATGAAGAAGGGCTCCACAGGGATTCTGAGGGGACTGCCAGGGTCCTAAGGGGTCTCGAGGTGCAAGAGACAGCTCTGGGAAACAAGGAAGGCCCAAAGAGGAGTCGGGAAGACACTAGAGGGGTGTTAGGGGGACTAGATAGGAAGAAAGTAAAAAGCGGGGAGCAAGGAAGACGTGCGGAGGTGGTGTGAGGGGACAAGAGAGGTTGTGCAGGGTGTGGAGGGCCAGAAGACAGCTCTGGGGCACAGAAGAAGGCCGAACAAGTAGCGCCGAGTGCACAAGGCGGGTGCTAAGGGGAGCAGAGGGAAAGAAAAAGGTGGAAGGAGGGGGCCAGAGCAGAAGAGAGGGCTGCTAAAGGGTGTGGAGGGGCAACAGAGGGCTCCAGGGCATGAAGAAGGGCTCCACAGGGATTCTGAGGGGACCACCAGGGTCCTAAGTGGGCTTGAGGCGCAAGAGACAGCTCTGGGAAACAAGGAAGGCCCAAAGAGGAGTCGGGAAGACACTAGAGTTTTAGTAGGGGGACTAGAGAGGAAGAAAGTAAAAAGCGGGGAGCAAGGAAGATGTGCGGAGGTGGTGTGAGGGGACAAGAGAGGTTGTGCAGGGTGTGGAGGGCCAGAAGACAGCTCTGGGGCACAGAAGAAAGCTGAACAAGTAGCGCCGAGGGCACAAGGCGGGTGCTAAGGGGAGCAGAGGGAAAGAAAAAAGTGGAAGGAGGGGGCCAGAGCAGAAGAGAGGGCTGCTAAAGGGTGTGGAGGGCCAACAGAGGGCTCCAGGGCATGAAGAAGGGCTCCACAGGGATTCTGAGGGGACTGCCAGGGTCCTAAGGGGTCTCGAGGTGCAAGAGACAGCTCTGGGAACCAAGGAAGGCCCAAAGAGGAGTCGGGAAGACACTAGAGTTTTAGTAGGGGGACTAGAGAGGAAGAAAGTAAAAAGCGGGGAGCAAGGAAGACGTGCGGAGGTGGTCTGAGGGGACAAGAGAGGTTGTGCAGGGTGTGGAGGGCCAGAAGACAGCTCTGGGGCACGGAAGAAAGCTGAACAAGTAGCGCCGAGTGCACAAGGCGGGTGCTAAGGGGAGCAGAGGGAAAGAAAAAGGTGGAAGGAGGGGGCCAGAGCAGAAGAGAGGGCTGCTAAAGGGTGTGGAGGGCCTCAGAGGGCTCCAGGGCATGAAGAAGGGCTCCACAGGGATTCTGAGGGGACTGCCAGGGTCCTAAGGGGTCTCGAGGTGCAAGAGACAGCTCTGGGAACCAAGGAAGGCCCAAAGAGGAGTCGGGAAGACACTAGAGTTTTAGTAGGGGGACTAGATGGGAAAAAAGTAAAAAGCGGGGAGCAAGGAAGACGTGCGGAGGTGGTGTGAGGGGACAAGAGAGGTTGTGCAGGGTGTGGAGGGCCAGAAGACAGCTCTGGGGCACAGAAGAAAGCTGAACAAGTAGCGCCGAGGGCACAAGGCGGGTGCTAAGGGGAGCAGAGGGAAAGAAAAAGGTGGAAGGAGGGGGCCAGAGCAGAAGAGAGGGCTGCTAAAGGGTGTGGAGGGCCAACAGAGGGCTGCAGGGCATGAAGAAGGGCTCCACAGGGATTCTGAGGGGACCACCAGGGTCCTAAGGGGTCTCGAGGTGCAAGAGACAGCTCTGGGAACCAAGGAAGGCCCAAAGAGGAGTCGGGAAGACACTAGAGGGGGGTTAGGGGGACTAGATGGGAAAAAAGTAAAAAGCGGGGAGCAAGGAAGACGTGCGGAGGTGGTGTGAGGGGACAAGAGAGGTTGTGCAGGGTGTGGAGGGCCAGAAGACAGCTCTGGGGCACAGAAGAAAGCTGAACAAGTAGTGCTGAGTGCACAAGGGAGATGCTAAGGGGAGCAGAGGGAAAGAAAAAGGTGGAAGGAGGGGGCCAGAGCAGAAGAGAGGGCTGCTAAAGGGTGTGGAGGGCCAACAGAGGGCTGCAGGGCATGAAGAAGGGCTCCACAGGGATTCTGAGGGGACCACCAGGGTCCTAAGTGGGCTTGAGGCGCAAGAGACAGCTCTGGGAAACAAGGAAGGCCCAAAGAGGAGTCGGGAAGACACTAGAGGTGTGCTAGGGGGACTAGATGGGAAGAAAGTAAAAAGCGGGGAGCAAGGAAGACGTGCGGAGGTGGTCTGAGGGGACAAGAGAGGTTGTGCAGGGTGTGGAGGGCCAGAAGACAGCTCTGGGGCACAGAAGAAAGCTGAACAAGTAGCGCTGAGTGCACAAGGGAGATGCTAAGGGGAGCAGAGGGAAAGAAAAAGGTGGAAGGAGGGGGCCAGAGCAGAAGAGAGGGCTGCTAAAGGGTGTGGAGGGCCAACAGAGGGCTCCAGGGCATGAAGAAGGGCTCCACAGGGATTCTGAGGGGACTGCCAGGGTCCTAAGGGGTCTCGAGGTGCAAGAGACAGCTCTGGGAACCAAGGAAGGCCCAAAGAGGAGTCGGGAAGACACTAGAGTTTTAGTAGGGGGACTAGAGAGGAAGAAAGTAAAAAGCGGGGAGCAAGGAAGACGTGCGGAGGTGGTCTGAGGGGACAAGAGAGGTTGTGCAGGGTGTGGAGGGCCAGAAGACAGCTCTGGGGCACGGAAGAAAGCTGAACAAGTAGCGCCGAGTGCACAAGGCGGGTGCTAAGGGGAGCAGAGGGAAAGAAAAAGGTGGAAGGAGGGGGCCAGAGCAGAAGAGAGGGCTGCTAAAGGGTGTGGAGGGCCTCAGAGGGCTGCAGGGCATGAAGAAGGGCTCCACAGGGATTCTGAGGGGACTGCCAGGGTCCTAAGGGGTCTCGAGGTGCAAGAGACAGCTCTGGGAACCAAGGAAGGCCCAAAGAGGAGTCGGGAAGACACTAGAGTTTTAGTAGGGGGACTAGATGGGAAAAAAGTAAAAAGCGGGGAGCAAGGAAGACGTGCGGAGGTGGTGTGAGGGGACAAGAGAGGTTGTGCAGGGTGTGGAGGGCCAGAAGACAGCTCTGGGGCACAGAAGAAAGCTGAAATGTAGTGGCGAGTGCACAAGGGGGATGCTAAGGGGAGCAGAGGGAAAGAAAAAGGTGGAAGGAGGGGGCCAGAGCAGAAGAGAGGGCTGCTAAAGGGTGTGGAGGGCCAACAGAGGGCTGCAGGGCATGAAGAAGGGCTCCGGAGGGATTCTGAGGGGACTGCCAGGGTCCTAAGGGGTCTCGAGGTGCAAGAGACAGCTCTGGGAAACAAGGAAGGCCCAAAGAGGAGTCGGGAAGACACTAGAGTTTTAGTAGGGGGAGTAGATGGGAAAAAAGTAAAAAGCGGGGAGCAAGGAAGACGTGCGGAGGTGGTGTGAGGGGACAAGAGAGGTTGTGCAGGGTGTGGAGGGCCAGAAGACAGCTCTGGGGCACAGAAGAAAGCTGAAATGTAGTGGCGAGTGCACAAGGGGGATGCTAAGGGGAGCAGAGGGAAAGAAAAAGGTGGAAGGAGGGGGCCAGAGCAGAAGAGAGGGCTGCTAAAGAGTGCGGAGGGCCAACAGAGGGCTCCAGGGCATGAAGAAGGGCTCCACAGGGATTCTGAGGGGACTGCCAGGGTCCTAAGGGGTCTCGAGGTGCAAGAGACAGCTCTGGGAAACAAGGAAGGCCCAAAGAGGAGTCGGGAAGACACTAGAGGTGTGCTAGGGGGACTAGAGAGGAAGAAAGTAAAAAGCGGGGAGCAAGGAAGACGTGCGGAGGTGGTGTGAGGGGACAAGAGAGGTTGTGCAGGGTGTGGAGGGCCAGAAGACAGCTCTGGGGCACAGAAGAAAGCTGAAATGTAGTGCCGAGTGCACAAGGGGGATGCTAAGGGGAGCAGAGGGAAAGAAAAAGGTGGAAGGAGGGGGCCAGAGCAGAAGAGAGGGCTGCTAAAGGGTGTGGAGGGCCAACAGAGGGCTCCAGGGCATGAAGAAGGGCTCCGGAGGGATTCTGAGGGGACTGCCAGGGTCCTAAGGGGTCTCGAGGTGCAAGAGACAGCTCTGGGAAACAAGGAAGGCCCAAAGAGGAGTCGGGAAGACACTAGAGTTTTAGTAGGGGGAGTAGATGGGAAAAAAGTAAAAAGCGGGGAGCAAGGAAGACGTGCGGAGGTGGTGTGAGGGGACAAGAGAGGTTGTGCAGGGTGTGGAGGGCCAGAAGACAGCTCTGGGGCACAGAAGAAAGCTGAAATGTAGTGCCGAGTGCACAAGGGGGATGCTAAGGGGAGCAGAGGGAAAGAAAAAGGTGGAAGGAGGGGGCCAGAGCAGAAGAGAGGGCTGCTAAAGGGTGTGGAGGGCCAACAGAGGGCTCCAGGGCATGAAGAAGGGCTCCGGAGGGATTCTGAGGGGACTGCCAGGGTCCTAAGGGGTCTCGAGGTGCAAGAGACAGCTCTGGGAAACAAGGAAGGCCCAAAGAGGAGTCGGGAAGACACTAGAGTTTTAGTAGGGGGAGTAGATGGGAAAAAAGTAAAAAGCGGGGAGCAAGGAAGACGTGCGGAGGTGGTGTGAGGGGACAAGAGAGGTTGTGCAGGGTGTGGAGGGCCAGAAGACAGCTCTGGGGCACAGAAGAAAGCTGAAATGTAGTGCCGAGTGCACAAGGGGGATGCTAAGGGGAGCAGAGGGAAAGAAAAAGGTGGAAGGAGGGGGCCAGAGCAGAAGAGAGGGCTGCTAAAGGGTGTGGAGGGCCAACAGAGGGCTCCAGGGCATGAAGAAGGGCTCCACAGGGATTCTGAGGGGACTGCCAGGGTCCTAAGGGGTCTCGAGGTGCAAGAGACAGCTCTGGGAAACAAGGAAGGCCCAAAGAGGAGTCGGGAAGACACTAGAGTTTTAGTAGGGGGAGTAGATGGGAAAAAAGTAAAAAGCGGGGAGCAAGGAAGACGTGCGGAGGTGGTGTGAGGGGACGAGAGGTTGTGCAGGGTGTGGAGGGCCAGAAGACAGCTCTGGGGCACAGAAGAAAGCTGAAATGTAGTGGCGAGTGCACAAGGGGGATGCTAAGGGGAGCAGAGGGAAAGAAAAAGGTGGAAGGAGGGGGCCAGAGCAGAAGAGAGGGCTGCTAAAGAGTGCGGAGGGCCAACAGAGGGCTCCAGGGCATGAAGAAGGGCTCCACAGGGATTCTGAGGGGACTGCCAGGGTCCTAAGGGGTCTCGAGGTGCAAGAGACAGCTCTGGGAAACAAGGAAGGCCCAAAGAGGAGTCGGGAAGACACTAGAGGAGTGCTAGGGGGACTAGAGAGGAAGAAAGTAAAAAGCGGGGAGCAAGGAAGACGTGCGGAGGTGGTGTGAGGGGACAAGAGAGGTTGTGCAGGGTGTGGAGGGCCAGAAGACAGCTCTGGGGCACAGAAGAAAGCTGAAATGTAGTGCCGAGTGCACAAGGGGGATGCTAAGGGGAGCAGAGGGAAAGAAAAAGGTGGAAGGAGGGGGCCAGAGCAGAAGAGAGGGCTGCTAAAGGGTGTGGAGGGCCAACAGAGGGCTGCAGGGCATGAAGAAGGGCTCCGGAGGGATTCTGAGGGGACTGCCAGGGTCCTAAGGGGTCTCGAGGTGCAAGAGACAGCTCTGGGAAACAAGGAAGGCCCAAAGAGGAGTCGGGAAGACACTAGAGTTTTAGTAGGGGGAGTAGATGGGAAAAAAGTAAAAAGCGGGGAGCAAGGAAGACGTGCGGAGGTGGTGTGAGGGGACAAGAGAGGTTGTGCAGGGTGTGGAGGGCCAGAAGACAGCTCTGGGGCACAGAAGAAAGCTGAAATGTAGTGCCGAGTGCACAAGGGGGATGCTAAGGGGAGCAGAGGGAAAGAAAAAGGTGGAAGGAGGGGGCCAGAGCAGAAGAGAGGGCTGCTAAAGGGTGTGGAGGGCCAACAGAGGGCTCCAGGGCATGAAGAAGGGCTCCGGAGGGATTCTGAGGGGACTGCCAGGGTCCTAAGGGGTCTCGAGGTGCAAGAGACAGCTCTGGGAAACAAGGAAGGCCCAAAGAGGAGTCGGGAAGACACTAGAGTTTTAGTAGGGGGAGTAGATGGGAAAAAAGTAAAAAGCGGGGAGCAAGGAAGACGTGCGGAGGTGGTGTGAGGGGACAAGAGAGGTTGTGCAGGGTGTGGAGGGCCAGAAGACAGCTCTGGGGCACAGAAGAAAGCTGAAATGTAGTGCCGAGTGCACAAGGGGGATGCTAAGGGGAGCAGAGGGAAAGAAAAAGGTGGAAGGAGGGGGCCAGAGCAGAAGAGAGGGCTGCTAAAGGGTGTGGAGGGCCAACAGAGGGCTCCAGGGCATGAAGAAGGGCTCCACAGGGATTCTGAGGGGACCACCAGGGTCCTAAGTGGGCTTGAGGCGCAAGAGACAGCTCTGGGAAACAAGGAAGGCCCAAAGAGGAGTCGGGAAGACACTAGAGTTTTAGTAGGGGGAGTAGATGGGAAAAAAGTAGAAAGAGGGGAGCAAGGAAGACGTGCGGAGGTGGTGTGAGGGGACAAGAGAGGTTGTGCAGGGTGTGGAGGGCCAGAAGACAGCTCTAGGGCACAGAAGAAAGCTGAACAAGTAGCGCCGAGGGCACAAGGCGGGTGCTAAGGGGAGCAGAGGGAAAGAAAAAGGTGGAAGGAGGGGGCCAGAGCAGAAGAGAGGGCTGCTAAAGGGTGTGGAGGGCCAACAGAGGGCTCCAGGGCATGAAGAAGGGCTCCACAGGGATTCTGAGGGGACTGCCAGGGTCCTAAGGGGTCTCGAGGTGCAAGAGACAGCTCTGGGAAACAAGGAAGGCCCAAAGAGGAGTCGGGAAGACACTAGAGGGGTGCTAGGGGGACTAGATGGGAAGAAAGTAAAAAGCGGGGAGCAAGGAAGACGTGCGGAGGTGGTGTGAGGGGACAAGAGAGGTTGTGCAGGGTGTGGAGGGCCAGAAGACAGCTGTGGGGCACAGAAGAAAGCTGAAATGTAGTGGCGAGTGCACAAGGGGGATGCTAAGGGGAGCAGAGGGAAAGAAAAAGGTGGAAGGAGGGGGCCAGAGCAGAAGAGAGGGCTGCTAAAGGGTGTGGAGGGCCAACAGAGGGCTCCAGGGCATGAAGAAGGGCTCCACAGGGATTCTGAGGGGACCACCAGGGTCCTAAGTGGGCTTGAGGCGCAAGAGACAGCTCTGGGAACCAAGGAAGGCCCAAAGAGGAGTCGGGAAGACACTAGAGTTTTAGTAGGGGGAGTAGATGGGAAAAAAGTAGAAAGAGGGGAGCAAGGAAGACGTGCGGAGGTGGTCTGAGGGGACAAGAGAGGTTGTGCAGGGTGTGGAGGGCCAGAAGACAGCTCTGGGGCACAGAAGAAAGCTGAAATGTAGTGCCGAGGGCACAAGGGGGATGCTAAGGGGAGCAGAGGGAAAGAAAAAGGTGGAAGGAGGGGGCCAGAGCAGAAGAGAGGGCTGCTAAAGGGTGTGGAGGGCCAACAGAGGGCTGCAGGGCATGAAGAAGGGCTCCACAGGGATTCTGAGGGGACTGCCAGGGTCCTAAGGGGTCTCGAGGTGCAAGAGACAGCTCTGGGAAACAAGGAAGGCCCAAAGAGGAGTCGGGAAGACACTAGAGGGGTGTTAGGGGGACTAGATAGGAAGAAAGTAAAAAGCGGGGAGCAAGGAAGACGTGCGGAGGTGGTCTGAGGGGACAAGAGAGGTTGTGCAGGGTGTGGAGGGCCAGAAGACAGCTCTGGGGCACAGAAGAAAGCTGAACAAGTAGCGCCGAGGGCACAAGGCGGGTGCTAAGGGGAGCAGAGGGAAAGAAAAAAGTGGAAGGAGGGGGCCAGAGCAGAAGAGAGGGCTGCTAAAGGGTGTGGAGGGCCAACAGAGGGCTCCAGGGCATGAAGAAGGGCTCCACAGGGATTCTGAGGGGACTGCCAGGGTCCTAAGGGGTCTCGAGGTGCAAGAGACAGCTCTGGGAAACAAGGAAGGCCCAAAGAGGAGTCGGGAAGACACTAGAGGAGTGCTAGGGGGACTAGAGAGGAAGAAAGTAAAAAGCGGGGAGCAAGGAAGACGTGCGGAGGTGGTGTGAGGGGACAAGAGAGGTTGTGCAGGGTGTGGAGGGCCAGAAGACAGCTCTGGGGCACAGAAGAAAGCTGAACAAGTAGCGCCGAGTGCACAAGGGGGATGCTAAGGGGAGCAGAGGGAAAGAAAAAGGTGGAAGGAGGGGGCCAGAGCAGAAGAGAGGGCTGCTAAAGGGTGTGGAGGGCCAACAGAGGGCTCCAGGGCATGAAGAAGGGCTCCGGAGGGATTCTGAGGGGACTGCCAGGGTCCTAAGGGGTCTCGAGGTGCAAGAGACAGCTCTGGGAAACAAGGAAGGCCCAAAGAGGAGTCGGGAAGACACTAGAGTTTTAGTAGGGGGACTAGAGAGGAAGAAAGTAAAAAGCGGGGAGCAAGGAAGACGTGCGGAGGTGGTGTGAGGGGACAAGAGAGGTTGTGCAGGGTGTGGAGGGCCAGAAGACAGCTCTGGGGCACAGAAGAAAGCTGAACAAGTAGCGCTGAGTGCACAAGGGAGATGCTAAGGGGAGCAGAGGGAAAGAAAAAGGTGGAAGGAGGGGGCCAGAGCAGAAGAGAGGGCTGCTAAAGGGTGTGGAGGGCCAACAGAGGGCTGCAGGGCATGAAGAAGGGCTCCACAGGGATTCTGAGGGGACTGCCAGGGTCCTAAGGGGTCTCGAGGTGCAAGAGACAGCTCTGGGAACCAAGGAAGGCCCAAAGAGGAGTCGGGAAGACACTAGAGGGGGGTTAGGGGGACTAGATGGGAAAAAAGTAAAAAGCGGGGAGCAAGGAAGACGTGCGGAGGTGGTGTGAGGGGACAAGAGAGGTTGTGCAGGGTGTGGAGGGCCAGAAGACAGCTCTGGGGCACAGAAGAAGGCCGAACAAGTAGCGCCGAGTGCACAAGGGGGATGCTAAGGGGAGCAGAGGGAAAGAAAAAGGTGGAAGGAGGGGGCCAGAGCAGAAGAGAGGGCTGCTAAAGGGTGTGGAGGGCCAACAGAGGGCTCCAGGGCATGAAGAAGGGCTCCGGAGGGATTCTGAGGGGACTGCCAGGGTCCTAAGTGGGCTTGAGGCGCAAGAGACAGCTCTGGGAAACAAGGAAGGCCCAAAGAGGAGTCGGGAAGACACTAGAGTTTTAGTAGGGGGACTAGAGAGGAAGAAAGTAAAAAGCGGGGAGCAAGGAAGATGTGCGGAGGTGGTGTGAGGGGACAAGAGAGGTTGTGCAGGGTGTGGAGGGCCAGAAGACAGCTCTAGGGCACAGAAGAAAGCTGAACAAGTAGCGCCGAGGGCACAAGGGGGATGCTAAGGGGAGCAGAGGGAAAGAAAAAAGTGGAAGGAGGGGGCCAGAGCAGAAGAGAGGGCTGCTAAAGGGTGTGGAGGACCAACAGAGGGCTCCAGGGCATGAAGAAGGGCTCCACAGGGATTCTGAGGGGACTGCCAGGGTCCTAAGGGGTCTCGAGGTGCAAGAGACAGCTCTGGGAAACAAGGAAGGCCCAAAGAGGAGTCGGGAAGACACTAGAGTTTTAGTAGGGGGAGTAGATGGGAAAAAAGTAAAAAGCGGGGAGCAAGGAAGACGTGCGGAGATGGTGTGAGGGGACAAGAGAGGTTGTGCAGGGTGTGGAGGGCCAGAAGACAGCTCTGGGGCACAGAAGAAAGCTGAACAAGTAGCGCCGAGGGCACAAGGCGGGTGCTAAGGGGAGCAGAGGGAAAGAAAAAGGTGGAAGGAGGGGGCCAGAGCAGAAGAGAGGGCTGCTAAAGGGTGTGGAGGGCCAACAGAGGGCTCCAGGGCATGAAGAAGGGCTCCACAGGGATTCTGAGGGGACTGCCAGGGTCCTAAGTGGGCTTGAGGCGCAAGAGACAGCTCTGGGAAACAAGGAAGGCCCAAAGAGGAGTCGGGAAGACACTAGAGTTTTAGTAGGGGGACTAGAGAGGAAGAAAGTAAAAAGCGGGGAGCAAGGAAGATGTGCGGAGGTGGTGTGAGGGGACAAGAGAGGTTGTGCAGGGTGTGGAGGGCCAGAAGACAGCTCTAGGGCACAGAAGAAAGCTGAACAAGTAGCGCCGAGGGCACAAGGCGGGTGCTAAGGGGAGCAGAGGGAAAGAAAAAAGTGGAAGGAGGGGGCCAGAGCAGAAGAGAGGGCTGCTAAAGGGTGTGGAGGGCCAACAGAGGGCTCCAGGGCATGAAGAAGGGCTCCACAGGGATTCTGAGGGGACTGCCAGGGTCCTAAGGGGTCTCGAGGTGCAAGAGACAGCTCTGGGAACCAAGGAAGGCCCAAAGAGGAGTCGGGAAGACACTAGAGGGGTGCTAGGGGGACTAGATGGGAAGAAAGTAAAAAGCGGGGAGCAAGGAAGACGTGCGGAGGTGGTCTGAGGGGACAAGAGAGGTTGTGCAGGGTGTGGAGGGCCAGAAGACAGCTCTGGGGCACAGAAGAAAGCTGAAATGTAGTGGCGAGTGCACAAGGGGGATGCTAAGGGGAGCAGAGGGAAAGAAAAAGGTGGAAGGAGGGGGCCAGAGCAGAAGAGAGGGCTGCTAAAGGGTGTGGAGGGCCAACAGAGGGCTCCAGGGCATGAAGAAGGGCTCCACAGGGATTCTGAGGGGACTGCCAAGGTCCTAAGGGGTCTCGAGGTGCAAGAGACAGCTCTGGGAACCAAGGAAGGCCCAAAGAGGAGTCGGGAAGACACTAGAGTTTTAGTAGGGGGAGTAGATGGGAAAAAAGTAAAAAGCGGGGAGCAAGGAAGACGTGCGGAGGTGGTCTGAGGGGACAAGAGAGATTGTGCAGGGTGTGGAGGGCCAGAAGACAGCTCTGGGGCACAGAAGAAAGCTGAACAAGTAGCGCCGAGTGCATAAGGCGGGTGCTAAGGGGAGCAGAGGGAAAGAAAAAGGTGGAAGGAGGGGGCCAGAGCAGAAGAGAGGGCTGCTAAAGGGTGTGGAGGGCCAACAGAGGGCTCCAGGGCATGAAGAAGGGCTCCGGAGGGATTCTGAGGGGACTGCCAGGGTCCTAAGTGGGCTTGAGGCGCAAGAGACAGCTCTGGGAAACAAGGAAGGCCCAAAGAGGAGTCGGGAAGACACTAGAGTTTTAGTAGGGGGACTAGAGAGGAAGAAAGTAAAAAGCGGGGAGCAAGGAAGATGTGCGGAGGTGGTGTGAGGGGACAAGAGAGGTTGTGCAGGGTGTGGAGGGCCAGAAGACAGCTCTAGGGCACAGAAGAAAGCTGAACAAGTAGCGCCGAGGGCACAAGGGGGATGCTAAGGGGAGCAGAGGGAAAGAAAAAAGTGGAAGGAGGGGGCCAGAGCAGAAGAGAGGGCTGCTAAAGGGTGTGGAGGGCCAACAGAGGGCTCCAGGGCATGAAGAAGGGCTCCACAGGGATTCTGAGGGGACTGCCAGGGTCCTAAGGGGTCTCGAGGTGCAAGAGACAGCTCTGGGAAACAAGGAAGGCCCAAAGAGGAGTCGGGAAGACACTAGAGTTTTAGTAGGGGGAGTAGATGGGAAAAAAGTAAAAAGCGGGGAGCAAGGAAGACGTGCGGAGATGGTGTGAGGGGACAAGAGAGGTTGTGCAGGGTGTGGAGGGCCAGAAGACAGCTCTAGGGCACAGAAGAAAGCTGAACAAGTAGCGCCGAGGGCACAAGGCGGGTGCTAAGGGGAGCAGAGGGAAAGAAAAAGGTGGAAGGAGGGGGCCAGAGCAGAAGAGAGGGCTGCTAAAGGGTGTGGAGGGCCAACAGAGGGCTCCAGGGCATGAAGAAGGGCTCCACAGGGATTCTGAGGGGACTGCCAGGGTCCTAAGTGGGCTTGAGGCGCAAGAGACAGCTCTGGGAAACAAGGAAGGCCCAAAGAGGAGTCGGGAAGACACTAGAGTTTTAGTAGGGGGACTAGAGAGGAAGAAAGTAAAAAGCGGGGAGCAAGGAAGATGTGCGGAGGTGGTGTGAGGGGACAAGAGAGGTTGTGCAGGGTGTGGAGGGCCAGAAGACAGCTCTAGGGCACAGAAGAAAGCTGAACAAGTAGCGCCGAGGGCACAAGGCGGGTGCTAAGGGGAGCAGAGGGAAAGAAAAAAGTGGAAGGAGGGGGCCAGAGCAGAAGAGAGGGCTGCTAAAGGGTGTGGAGGGCCAACAGAGGGCTCCAGGGCATGAAGAAGGGCTCCACAGGGATTCTGAGGGGACTGCCAGGGTCCTAAGGGGTCTCGAGGTGCAAGAGACAGCTCTGGGAACCAAGGAAGGCCCAAAGAGGAGTCGGGAAGACACTAGAGGGGTGCTAGGGGGACTAGATGGGAAGAAAGTAAAAAGCGGGGAGCAAGGAAGACGTGCGGAGGTGGTCTGAGGGGACAAGAGAGGTTGTGCAGGGTGTGGAGGGCCAGAAGACAGCTCTGGGGCACAGAAGAAAGCTGAAATGTAGTGGCGAGTGCACAAGGGGGATGCTAAGGGGAGCAGAGGGAAAGAAAAAGGTGGAAGGAGGGGGCCAGAGCAGAAGAGAGGGCTGCTAAAGGGTGTGGAGGGCCAACAGAGGGCTCCAGGGCATGAAGAAGGGCTCCACAGGGATTCTGAGGGGACTGCCAAGGTCCTAAGGGGTCTCGAGGTGCAAGAGACAGCTCTGGGAACCAAGGAAGGCCCAAAGAGGAGTCGGGAAGACACTAGAGTTTTAGTAGGGGGAGTAGATGGGAAAAAAGTAAAAAGCGGGGAGCAAGGAAGACGTGCGGAGGTGGTCTGAGGGGACAAGAGAGATTGTGCAGGGTGTGGAGGGCCAGAAGACAGCTCTGGGGCACAGAAGAAAGCTGAACAAGTAGCGCCGAGTGCATAAGGCGGGTGCTAAGGGGAGCAGAGGGAAAGAAAAAGGTGGAAGGAGGGGGCCAGAGCAGAAGAGAGGGCTGCTAAAGGGTGTGGAGGGCCAACAGAGGGCTCCAGGGCATGAAGAAGGGCTCCGGAGGGATTCTGAGGGGACTGCCAGGGTCCTAAGGGGTCTCGAGGTGCAAGAGACAGCTCTGGGAAACAAGGAAGGCCCAAAGAGCAGTCGGGAAGACACTAGAGGGGTGTTAGGGGGACTAGATAGGAAGAAAGTAAAAAGCGGGGAGCAAGGAAGACGTGCGGAGGTGGTGTGAGGGGACAAGAGAGGTTGTGCAGGGTGTGGAGGGCCAGAAGACAGCTCTGGGGCACAGAAGAAAGCCGAACAATAGCGCCGAGTGCACAAGGCGGGTGCTAAGGGGAGCAGAGGGAAAGAAAAAGGTGGAAGGAGGGGGCCAGAGCAGAAGAGAGGGCTGCTAAAGGCTGTGGAGGGCCAACAGAGGGCTCCAGGGCATGAAGAAGGGCTCCACAGGGATTCTGAGGGGACCACCAGGGTCCTAAGTGGGCTTGAGGCGCAAGAGACAGCTCTGGGAAACAAGGAAGGCCCAAAGAGGAGTCGGGAAGACACTAGAGTTTTAGTAGGGGGACTAGATGGGAAGAAAGTAAAAAGCGGGGAGCAAGGAAGATGTGCGGAGGTGGTGTGAGGGGACAAGAGAGGTTGTGCAGGGTGTGGAGGGCCAGAAGACAGCTCTAGGGCACAGAAGAAAGCTGAACAAGTAGCGCCGAGGGCACAAGGCGGGTGCTAAGGGGAGCAGAGGGAAAGAAAAAAGTGGAAGGAGGGGGCCAGAGCAGAAGAGAGGGCTGCTAAAGGGTGTGGAGGGCCAACAGAGGGCTCCAGGGCATGAAGAAGGGCTCCGGAGGGATTCTGAGGGGACTGCCAGGGTCCTAAGGGGTCTCGAGGTGCAAGAGACAGCTCTGGGAAACAAGGAAGGCCCAAAGAGGAGTCGGGAAGACACTAGAGGAGTGCTTGGGGGACTAGATGGGAAGAAAGTAAAAAGCGGGGAGCAAGGAAGACGTGCGGAGGTGGTGTGAGGGGACAAGAGAGGTTGTGCAGGGTGTGGAGGGCCAGAAGACAGCTCTGGGGCACAGAAGAAAGCTGAAATGTAGTTCCGAGTGCACAAGGCGGGTGCTAAGGGGAGCAGAGGGAAAGAAAAAGGTGGAAGGAGGGGGCCAGAGCAGAAGAGAGGGCTGCTAAAGGGTGTGGAGGGCCAACAGAGGGCTCCAGGGCATGAAGAAGGGCTCCAGAGGGATTCTGAGGGGACTGCCAGGGTCCTAAGGGGTCTCGAGGTGCAAGAGACAGCTCTGGGAAACAAGGAAGGCCCAAAGAGGAGTCGGGAAGACACTAGAGGGGGGTTAGGGGGACTAGATGGGAAGAAAGTAAAAAGCGGGGAGCAAGGAAGACGTGCGGAGGTGGTCTGAGGGTACAAGAGAGGTTGTGCAGGGTGTGGAGGGCCAGAAGACAGCTCTGGGGCACAGAAGAAAGCTGAACAAGTAGCGCCGAGGGCACAAGGCGGGTGCTAAGGGGAGCAGAGGGAAAGAAAAAGGTGGAAGGAGGGGGCCAGAGCAGAAGAGAGGGCTGCTAAAGGGTGTGGAGGGCCTCAGAGGGCTGCAGGGCATGAAGAAGGGCTCCACAGGGATTCTGAGGGGACTGCCAGGGTCCTAAGGGGTCTCGAGGTGCAAGAGACAGCTCTGGGAACCAAGGAAGGCCCAAAGAGGAGTCGGGAAGACACTAGAGGGGTGTTAGGGGGACTAGATAGGAAGAAAGTAAAAAGCGGGGAGCAAGGAAGACGTGCGGAGGTGGTCTGAGGGGACAAGAGAGGTTGTGCAGGGTGTGGAGGGCCAGAAGACAGCTCTGGGGCACAGAAGAAGGCCGAACAAGTAGCGCCGAGTGCACAAGGCGGGTGCTAAGGGGAGCAGAGGGAAAGAAAAAGGTGGAAGGAGGGGGCCAGAGCAGAAGAGAGGGCTGCTAAAGGCTGTGGAGGGCCAACAGAGGGCTCCAGGGCATGAAGAAGGGCTCCACAGGGATTCTGAGGGGACCACCAGGGTCCTAAGTGGGCTTGAGGCGCAAGAGACAGCTCTGGGAACCAAGGAAGGCCCAAAGAGGAGTCGGGAAGACACTAGAGTTTTAGTCGGGGGACTAGAGAGGAAGAAAGTAAAAAGCGGGGAGCAAGGAAGATGTGCGGAGGTGGTGTGAGGGGACAAGAGAGGTTGTGCAGGGTGTGGAGGTCCAGAAGACAGCTCTAGGGCACAGAAGAAAGCTGAACAAGTAGCGCCGAGGGCACAAGGCGGGTGCTAAGGGGAGCAGAGGGAAAGAAAAAGGTGGAAGGAGGGGGCCAGAGCAGAAGAGAGGGCTGCTAAAGGGTGTGGAGGGCCAACAGAGGGCTCCAGGGCATGAAGAAGGGCTCCACAGGGATTCTGAGGGGACTGCCAGGGTCCTAAGTGGGCTTGAGGCACAAGAGACAGCTCTGGGAAACAAGGAAGGCCCAAAGAGGAGTCGGGAAGACACTAGAGTTTTAGTAGGGGGACTAGAGAGGAAGAAAGTAAAAAGCGGGGAGCAAGGAAGATGTGCGGAGGTGGTGTGAGGGGACAAGAGAGGTTGTGCAGGGTGTGGAGGGCCAGAAGACAGCTCTAGGGCACAGAAGAAAGCTGAACAAGTAGCCCCGAGGGCACAAGGCGGGTGCTAAGGGGAGCAGAGGGAAAGAAAAAGGTGGAAGGAGGGGGCCAGAGCAGAAGAGAGGGCTGCTAAAGGGTGTGGAGGGCCAACAGAGGGCTGCAGGGCATGAAGAAGGGCTCCAGAGGGATTCTGAGGGGACTGCCAGGGTCCTAAGGGGTCTCGAGGTGCAAGAGACAGCTCTGGGAACCAAGGAAGGCCCAAAGAGGAGTCGGGAAGACACTAGAGGTGTGCTAGGGGGAGTAGATGGGAAGAAAGTAAAAAGCGGGGGACAAGGAAGACGTGCGGAGGTGGTGTGAGGGGACAAGAGAGGTTGTGCAGGGTGTGGAGGGCCAGAAGACAGCTCTGGGGCACAGAAGAAAGCTGAACAAGTAGTGCTGAGTGCACAAGGGAGATGCTAAGGGGAGCAGAGGGAAAGAAAAAGGTGGAAGGAGGGGGCCAGAGCAGAAGAGAGGGCTGCTAAAGGCTGTGGAGGGCCTCAGAGGGCTGCAGGGCATGAAGAAGGGCTCCAGAGGGATTCTGAGGGGACTGCCAGGGTCCTAAGGGGTCTCGAGGTGCAAGAGACAGCTCTGGGAACCAAGGAAGGCCCAAAGAGGAGTCGGGAAGACACTAGAGTTTTAGTAGGGGGACTAGATGGGAAGAAAGTAAAAAGCGGGGAGCAAGGAAGACGTGCGGAGGTGGTCTGAGGGGACAAGAGAGGTTGTGCAGGGTGTGGAGGGCCAGAAGACAGCTCAGGGGCACAGAAGAAAGCTGAACAAGTAGCGCTGAGTGCACAAGGGAGATGCTAAGGGGAGCAGAGGGAAAGAAAAAGGTGGAAGGAGGGGGCCAGAGCAGAAGAGAGGGCTGCTAAAGGGTGTGGAGGGCCAACAGAGGGCTCCAGGGCATGAAGAAGGGCTCCACAGGGATTCTGAGGGGACTGCCAGGGTCCTAAGGGGTCTCGAGGTGCAAGAGACAGCTCTGGGAAACAAGGAAGGCCCAAAGAGGAGTCGGGAAGACACTAGAGGGGTGTTAGGGGGACTAGATAGGAAGAAAGTAAAAAGCGGGGAGCAAGGAAGACGTGCGGAGGTGGTCTGAGGGGACAAGAGAGGTTGTGCAGGGTGTGGAGGGCCAGAAGACAGCTCTGGGGCACAGAAGAAGGCCGAACAAGTAGCGCCGAGTGCACAAGGCGGGTGCTAAGGGGAGCAGAGGGAAAGAAAAAGGTGGAAGGAGGGGGCCAGAGCAGAAGAGAGGGCTGCTAAAGGGTGTGGAGGGCCAACAGAGGGCTCCAGGGCATGAAGAAGGGCTCCACAGGGATTCTGAGGGGACTGCCAGGGTCCTAAGTGGGCTTGAGGCGCAAGAGACAGCTCTGGGAAACAAGGAAGGCCCAAAGAGGAGTCGGGAAGACACTAGAGTTTTAGTAGGGGGACTAGAGAGGAAGAAAGTAAAAAGCGGGGAGCAAGGAAGATGTGCGGAGGTGGTGTGAGGGGACAAGAGAGGTTGTGCAGGGTGTGGAGGGCCAGAAGACAGCTCTAGGGCACA
This sequence comes from Apteryx mantelli, assembly GCF_036417845.1. Classification (NCBI taxonomy): domain Eukaryota; kingdom Metazoa; phylum Chordata; class Aves; order Apterygiformes; family Apterygidae; genus Apteryx; species Apteryx mantelli. The sequence continues at coordinate 612,702 of NC_089980.1, forward strand.
GAAGAAAGCTGAAATGTAGTGCTGAGTGCACAAGGGGGATGCTAAGGGGAGCAGAGGGAAAGAAAAAGGTGGAAGGAGGGGGCCAGAGCAGAAGAGAGGGCTGCTAAAGGGTGTGGAGGGCCAACAGAGGGCTGCAGGGCATGAAGAAGGGCTCCACAGGGATTCTGAGGGGACCACCAGGGTCCTAAGTGGGCTTGAGGCGCAAGAGACAGCTCTGGGAAACAAGGAAGGCCCAAAGAGGAGTCGGGAAGACACTAGAGGTGTGCTAGGGGGACTGGATGGGAAGAAAGTAAAAAGCGGGGAGCAAGGAAGACGTGCGGAGGTGGTCTGAGGGGACAAGAGAGGTTGTGCAGGGTGTGGAGGGCCAGAAGACAGCTCTGGGGCACAGAAGAAAGCTGAACAAGTAGCGCTGAGTGCACAAGGGAGATGCTAAGGGGAGCAGAGGGAAAGAAAAAGGTGGAAGGAGGGGGCCAGAGCAGAAGAGAGGGCTGCTAAAGGGTGTGGAGGGCCTCAGAGGGCTGCAGGGCATGAAGAAGGGCTCCACAGGGATTCTGAGGGGACTGCCAGGGTCCTAAGGGGTCTCGAGGTGCAAGAGACAGCTCTGGGAAACAAGGAAGGCCCAAAGAGGAGTCGGGAAGACACTAGAGGGGTGTTAGGGGGACTAGATAGGAAGAAAGTAAAAAGCGGGGAGCAAGGAAGACGTGCGGAGGTGGTCTGAGGGGACAAGAGAGGTTGTGCAGGGTGTGGAGGGCCAGAAGACAGCTCTGGGGCACAGAAGAAGGCCGAACAAGTAGCGCCGAGTGCACAAGGCGGGTGCTAAGGGGAGCAGAGGGAAAGAAAAAGGTGGAAGGAGGGGGCCAGAGCAGAAGAGAGGGCTGCTAAAGGGTGTGGAGGGCCAACAGAGGGCTCCAGGGCATGAAGAAGGGCTCCACAGGGATTCTGAGGGGACTGCCAGGGTCCTAAGTGGGCTTGAGGCGCAAGAGACAGCTCTGGGAAACAAGGAAGGCCCAAAGAGGAGTCGGGAAGACACTAGAGTTTTAGTAGGGGGACTAGAGAGGAAGAAAGTAAAAAGCGGGGAGCAAGGAAGATGTGCAGAGGTGGTGTGAGGGGACAAGAGAGGTTGTGCAGGGTGTGGAGGGCCAGAAGACAGCTCTGGGGCACAGAAGAAAGCTGAACAAGTAGCGCCGAGGGCACAAGGCGGGTGCTAAGGGGAGCAGAGGGAAAGAAAAAGGTGGAAGGAGGGGGCCAGAGCAGAAGAGAGGGCTGCTAAAGGGTGTGGAGGGCCAACAGAGGGCTCCAGGGCATGAAGAAGGGCTCCGGAGGGATTCTGAGGGGACTGCCAGGGTCCTAAGGGGTCTCGAGGTGCAAGAGACAGCTCTGGGAAACAAGGAAGGCCCAAAGAGGAGTCGGGAAGACACTAGAGGGGTGCTAGGGGGACTAGATAGGAAGAAAGTAAAAAGCGGGGAGCAAGGAAGACGTGCGGAGGTGGTCTGAGGGGACAAGAGAGGTTGTGCAGGGTGTGGAGGGCCAGAAGACAGCTCTGGGGCACAGAAGAAAGCTGAAATGTAGTGCCGAGTGCACAAGGGGGATGCTAAGGGGAGCAGAGGGAAAGAAAAAGGTGGAAGGAGGGGGCCAGAGCAGAAGAGAGGGCTGCTAAAGGGTGTGGAGGGCCAACAGAGGGCTGCAGGGCATGAAGAAGGGCTCCACAGGGATTCTGAGGGGACCACCAGGGTCCTAAGTGGGCTTGAGGCGCAAGAGACAGCTCTGGGAACCAAGGAAGGCCCAAAGAGGAGTCGGGAAGACACTAGAGTTTTAGTAGGGGGACTAGAGAGGAAGAAAGTAAAAAGCGGGGAGCAAGGAAGATGTGCGGAGGTGGTGTGAGGGGACAAGAGAGGTTGTGCAGGGTGTGGAGGGCCAGAAGACAGCTCTGGGGCACAGAAGAAAGCTGAACAAGTAGCGCCGAGGGCACAAGGCGGGTGCTAAGGGGAGCAGAGGGAAAGAAAAATGTGGAAGGAGGGGGCCAGAGCAGAAGAGAGGGCTGCTAAAGGGTGTGGAGGGCCAACAGAGGGCTCCAGGGCATGAAAAAGGGCTCCGGAGGAATTCTGAGGGGACTGCCAGGGTCCTAAGGGGTCTCGAGGTGCAAGAGACAGCTCTGGGAAACAAGGAAGGCCCAAAGAGGAGTCGGGAAGACACTAGAGGGGTGCTAGGGGGACTAGATAGGAAGAAAGTAAAAAGCGGGGAGCAAGGAAGACGTGCGGAGGTGGTCTGAGGGGACAAGAGAGGTTGTGCAGGGTGTGGAGGGCCAGAAGACAGCTCTGGGGCACAGAAGAAAGCTGAAATGTAGTGCCGAGTGCACAAGGGGGATGCTAAGGGGAGCAGAGGGAAAGAAAAAGGTGGAAGGAGGGGGCCAGAGCAGAAGAGAGGGCTGCTAAAGGGTGTGGAGGGCCAACAGAGGGCTGCAGGGCATGAAGAAGGGCTCCGGAGGGATTCTGAGGGGAGTGCCAGGGTCCTAAGGGGTCTCGAGGTGCAAGAGACAGCTCTGGGAAACAAGGAAGGCCCAAAGAGCAGTCGGGAAGACACTAGAGGGGTGTTAGGGGGACTAGATAGGAAGAAAGTAAAAAGCGGGGAGCAAGGAAGACGTGCGGAGGTGGTGTGAGGGGACAAGAGAGGTTGTGCAGGGTGTGGAGGGCCAGAAGACAGCTCTGGGGCACAGAAGAAAGCTGAAATGTAGTGCCGAGTGCACAAGGCGGGTGCTAAGGGGAGCAGAGGGAAAGAAAAAGGTGGAAGGAGGGGGCCAGAGCAGAAGAGAGGGCTGCTAAAGGGTGTGGAGGGCCAACAGAGGGCTGCAGGGCATGAAGAAGGGCTCCACAGGGATTCTGAGGGGACCACCAGGGTCCTAAGTGGGCTTGAGGCGCAAGACACAGCTCTGGGAAACAACGAAGGCCCAAAGAGGAGTCGGGAAGACACTAGAGGTGTGCTAGGGGGACTAGATGGGAAGAAAGTAAAAAGCGGGGAGCAAGGAAGACGTGCGGAGGTGGTCTGAGGGGACAAGAGAGGTTGTGCAGGGTGTGGAGGGCCAGAAGACAGCTCTGGGGCACAGAAGAAAGCTGAACAAGTAGCGCTGAGTGCACAAGGGAGATGCTAAGGGGAGCAGAGGGAAAGAAAAAGGTGGAAGGAGGGGGCCAGAGCAGAAGAGAGGGCTGCTAAAGGGTGTGGAGGGCCAACAGAGGGCTCCAGGGCATGAAGAAGGGCTCCACAGGGATTCTGAGGGGACTGCCAGGGTCCTAAGGGGTCTCGAGGTGCAAGAGACAGCTCTGGGAAACAAGGAAGGCCCAAAGAGGAGTCGGGAAGACACTAGAGGGGTGTTAGGGGGACTAGATAGGAAGAAAGTAAAAAGCGGGGAGCAAGGAAGACGTGCGGAGGTGGTGTGAGGGGACAAGAGAGGTTGTGCAGGGTGTGGAGGGCCAGAAGACAGCTCTGGGGCACAGAAGAAGGCCGAACAAGTAGCGCCGAGTGCACAAGGCGGGTGCTAAGGGGAGCAGAGGGAAAGAAAAAGGTGGAAGGAGGGGGCCAGAGCAGAAGAGAGGGCTGCTAAAGGGTGTGGAGGGCCAACAGAGGGCTCCAGGGCATGAAGAAGGGCTCCGGAGGGATTCTGAGGGGACTGCCAGGGTCCTAAGTGGGCTTGAGGCGCAAGAGACAGCTCTGGGAAACAAGGAAGGCCCAAAGAGGAGTCAGGAAGACACTAGAGTTTTAGTAGGGGGACTAGAGAGGAAGAAAGTAAAAAGCGGGGAGCAAGGAAGATGTGCGGAGGTGGTGTGAGGGGACAAGAGAGGTTGTGCAGGGTGTGGAGGGCCAGAAGACAGCTCTAGGGCACAGAAGAAAGCTGAACAAGTAGCGCCGAGGGCACAAGGCGGGTGCTAAGGGGAGCAGAGGGAAAGAAAAAAGTGGAAGGAGGGGGCCAGAGCAGAAGAGAGGGCTGCTAAAGGGTGTGGAGGGCCAACAGAGGGCTCCAGGGCATGAAGAAGGGCTCCACAGGGATTCTGAGGGGACTGCCAGGGTCCTAAGTGGGCTTGAGGCGCAAGAGACAGCTCTGGGAAACAAGGAAGGCCCAAAGAGGAGTCGGGAAGACACTAGAGTTTTAGTAGGGGGACTAGAGAGGAAGAAAGTAAAAAGCGGGGAGCAAGGAAGATGTGCAGAGGTGGTGTGAGGGGACAAGAGAGGTTGTGCAGGGTGTGGAGGGCCAGAAGACAGCTCTGGGGCACAGAAGAAAGCTGAACAAGTAGCGCCGAGGGCACAAGGCGGGTGCTAAGGGGAGCAGAGGGAAAGAAAAATGTGGAAGGAGGGGGCCAGAGCAGAAGAGAGGGCTGCTAAAGGGTGTGGAGGGCCAACAGAGGGCTCCAGGGCATGAAGAAGGGCTCCGGAGGGATTCTGAGGGGACTGCCAGGGTCCTAAGGGGTCTCGAGGTGCAAGAGACAGCTCTGGGAAACAAGGAAGGCCCAAAGAGGAGTCGGGAAGACACTAGAGGGGTGCTAGGGGGACTAGATAGGAAGAAAGTAAAAAGCGGGGAGCAAGGAAGACGTGCGGAGGTGGTCTGAGGGGACAAGAGAGGTTGTGCAGGGTGTGGAGGGCCAGAAGACAGCTCTGGGGCACAGAAGAAAGCTGAAATGTAGTGCCGAGTGCACAAGGGGGATGCTAAGGGGAGCAGAGGGAAAGAAAAAGGTGGAAGGAGGGGGCCAGAGCAGAAGAGAGGGCTGCTAAAGGGTGTGGAGGGCCAACAGAGGGCTGCAGGGCATGAAGAAGGGCTCCGGAGGGATTCTGAGGGGAGTGCCAGGGTCCTAAGTGGGCTTGAGGCGCAAGAGACAGCTCTGGGAAACAAGGAAGGCCCAAAGAGGAGTCGGGAAGACACTAGAGTTTTAGTAGGGGGACTAGAGAGGAAGAAAGTAAAAAGCGGGGAGCAAGGAAGATGTGCGGAGGTGGTGTGAGGGGACAAGAGAGGTTGTGCAGGGTGTGGAGGGCCAGAAGACAGCTCTGGGGCACAGAAGAAAGCTGAACAAGTAGCGCCGAGGGCACAAGGCGGGTGCTAAGGGGAGCAGAGGGAAAGAAAAAAGTGGAAGGAGGGGGCCAGAGCAGAAGAGAGGGCTGCTAAAGGGTGTGGAGGGCCAACAGAGGGCTGCAGGGCATGAAGAAGGGCTCCACAGGGATTCTGAGGGGACTGCCAGGGTCCTAAGGGGTCTCGAGGTGCAAGAGACAGCTCTGGGAACCAAGGAAGGCCCAAAGAGGAGTCGGGAAGACACTAGAGGGGGGTTAGGGGGACTAGATGGGAAAAAAGTAAAAAGCGGGGAGCAAGGAAGACGTGCGGAGGTGGTGTGAGGGGACAAGAGAGGTTGTGCAGGGTGTGGAGGGCCAGAAGACAGCTCTGGGGCACAGAAGAAAGCTGAACAAGTAGTGCTGAGTGCACAAGGGAGATGCTAAGGGGAGCAGAGGGAAAGAAAAAGGTGGAAGGAGGGGGCCAGAGCAGAAGAGAGGGCTGCTAAAGGCTGTGGAGGGCCTCAGAGGGCTGCAGGGCATGAAGAAGGGCTCCAGAGGGATTCTGAGGGGACTGCCAGGGTCCTAAGGGGTCTCGAGGTGCAAGAGACAGCTCTGGGAAACAAGGAAGGCCCAAAGAGCAGTCGGGAAGACACTAGAGGGGTGTTAGGGGGACTAGATAGGAAGAAAGTAAAAAGCGGGGAGCAAGGAAGACGTGCGGAGGTGGTGTGAGGGGACAAGAGAGGTTGTGCAGGGTGTGGAGGGCCAGAAGACAGCTCTGGGGCACAGAAGAAAGCTGAAATGTAGTGCCGAGTGCACAAGGCGGGTGCTAAGGGGAGCAGAGGGAAAGAAAAAGGTGGAAGGAGGGGGCCAGAGCAGAAGAGAGGGCTGCTAAAGGGTGTGGAGGGCCAACAGAGGGCTGCAGGGCATGAAGAAGGGCTCCACAGGGATTCTGAGGGGACCACCAGGGTCCTAAGTGGGCTTGAGGCGCAAGACACAGCTCTGGGAAACAAGGAAGGCCCAAAGAGGAGTCGGGAAGACACTAGAGGTGTGCTAGGGGGACTAGATGGGAAGAAAGTAAAAAGCGGGGAGCAAGGAAGACGTGCGGAGGTGGTCTGAGGGGACAAGAGAGGTTGTGCAGGGTGTGGAGGGCCAGAAGACAGCTCTGGGGCACAGAAGAAAGCTGAACAAGTAGCGCTGAGTGCACAAGGGAGATGCTAAGGGGAGCAGAGGGAAAGAAAAAGGTGGAAGGAGGGGGCCAGAGCAGAAGAGAGGGCTGCTAAAGGGTGTGGAGGGCCAACAGAGGGCTCCAGGGCATGAAGAAGGGCTCCACAGGGATTCTGAGGGGACTGCCAGGGTCCTAAGTGGGCTTGAGGCGCAAGAGACAGCTCTGGGAAACAAGGAAGGCCCAAAGAGGAGTCGGGAAGACACTAGAGTTTTAGTAGGGGGACTAGAGAGGAAGAAAGTAAAAAGCGGGGAGCAAGGAAGATGTGCGGAGGTGGTGTGAGGGGACAAGAGAGGTTGTGCAGGGTGTGGAGGGCCAGAAGACAGCTCTAGGGCACAGAAGAAAGCTGAACAAGTAGCGCCGAGGGCACAAGGGGGATGCTAAGGGGAGCAGAGGGAAAGAAAAAAGTGGAAGGAGGGGGCCAGAGCAGAAGAGAGGGCTGCTAAAGGGTGTGGAGGGCCAACAGAGGGCTCCAGGGCATGAAGAAGGGCTCCACAGGGATTCTGAGGGGACTGCCAGGGTCCTAAGGGGTCTCGAGGTGCAAGAGACAGCTCTGGGAAACAAGGAAGGCCCAAAGAGGAGTCGGGAAGACACTAGAGTTTTAGTAGGGGGAGTAGATGGGAAAAAAGTAAAAAGCGGGGAGCAAGGAAGACGTGCGGAGATGGTGTGAGGGGACAAGAGAGGTTGTGCAGGGTGTGGAGGGCCAGAAGACAGCTCTAGGGCACAGAAGAAAGCTGAACAAGTAGCGCCGAGGGCACAAGGCGGGTGCTAAGGGGAGCAGAGGGAAAGAAAAAGGTGGAAGGAGGGGGCCAGAGCAGAAGAGAGGGCTGCTAAAGGGTGTGGAGGGCCAACAGAGGGCTCCAGGGCATGAAGAAGGGCTCCACAGGGATTCTGAGGGGACTGCCAGGGTCCTAAGTGGGCTTGAGGCGCAAGAGACAGCTCTGGGAAACAAGGAAGGCCCAAAGAGGAGTCGGGAAGACACTAGAGTTTTAGTAGGGGGACTAGAGAGGAAGAAAGTAAAAAGCGGGGAGCAAGGAAGATGTGCGGAGGTGGTGTGAGGGGACAAGAGAGGTTGTGCAGGGTGTGGAGGGCCAGAAGACAGCTCTAGGGCACAGAAGAAAGCTGAACAAGTAGCGCCGAGGGCACAAGGCGGGTGCTAAGGGGAGCAGAGGGAAAGAAAAAAGTGGAAGGAGGGGGCCAGAGCAGAAGAGAGGGCTGCTAAAGGGTGTGGAGGGCCAACAGAGGGCTCCAGGGCATGAAGAAGGGCTCCACAGGGATTCTGAGGGGACTGCCAGGGTCCTAAGGGGTCTCGAGGTGCAAGAGACAGCTCTGGGAACCAAGGAAGGCCCAAAGAGGAGTCGGGAAGACACTAGAGGGGTGCTAGGGGGACTAGATGGGAAGAAAGTAAAAAGCGGGGAGCAAGGAAGACGTGCGGAGGTGGTCTGAGGGGACAAGAGAGGTTGTGCAGGGTGTGGAGGGCCAGAAGACAGCTCTGGGGCACAGAAGAAAGCTGAAATGTAGTGGCGAGTGCACAAGGGGGATGCTAAGGGGAGCAGAGGGAAAGAAAAAGGTGGAAGGAGGGGGCCAGAGCAGAAGAGAGGGCTGCTAAAGGGTGTGGAGGGCCAACAGAGGGCTCCAGGGCATGAAGAAGGGCTCCACAGGGATTCTGAGGGGACTGCCAAGGTCCTAAGGGGTCTCGAGGTGCAAGAGACAGCTCTGGGAACCAAGGAAGGCCCAAAGAGGAGTCGGGAAGACACTAGAGTTTTAGTAGGGGGAGTAGATGGGAAAAAAGTAAAAAGCGGGGAGCAAGGAAGACGTGCGGAGGTGGTCTGAGGGGACAAGAGAGATTGTGCAGGGTGTGGAGGGCCAGAAGACAGCTCTGGGGCACAGAAGAAAGCTGAACAAGTAGCGCCGAGTGCATAAGGCGGGTGCTAAGGGGAGCAGAGGGAAAGAAAAAGGTGGAAGGAGGGGGCCAGAGCAGAAGAGAGGGCTGCTAAAGGGTGTGGAGGGCCAACAGAGGGCTCCAGGGCATGAAGAAGGGCTCCGGAGGGATTCTGAGGGGACTGCCAGGGTCCTAAGTGGGCTTGAGGCGCAAGAGACAGCTCTGGGAAACAAGGAAGGCCCAAAGAGGAGTCGGGAAGACACTAGAGTTTTAGTAGGGGGACTAGAGAGGAAGAAAGTAAAAAGCGGGGAGCAAGGAAGATGTGCGGAGGTGGTGTGAGGGGACAAGAGAGGTTGTGCAGGGTGTGGAGGGCCAGAAGACAGCTCTAGGGCACAGAAGAAAGCTGAACAAGTAGCGCCGAGGGCACAAGGGGGATGCTAAGGGGAGCAGAGGGAAAGAAAAAAGTGGAAGGAGGGGGCCAGAGCAGAAGAGAGGGCTGCTAAAGGGTGTGGAGGGCCAACAGAGGGCTCCAGGGCATGAAGAAGGGCTCCACAGGGATTCTGAGGGGACTGCCAGGGTCCTAAGGGGTCTCGAGGTGCAAGAGACAGCTCTGGGAAACAAGGAAGGCCCAAAGAGGAGTCGGGAAGACACTAGAGTTTTAGTAGGGGGAGTAGATGGGAAAAAAGTAAAAAGCGGGGAGCAAGGAAGACGTGCGGAGATGGTGTGAGGGGACAAGAGAGGTTGTGCAGGGTGTGGAGGGCCAGAAGACAGCTCTAGGGCACAGAAGAAAGCTGAACAAGTAGCGCCGAGGGCACAAGGCGGGTGCTAAGGGGAGCAGAGGGAAAGAAAAAGGTGGAAGGAGGGGGCCAGAGCAGAAGAGAGGGCTGCTAAAGGGTGTGGAGGGCCAACAGAGGGCTCCAGGGCATGAAGAAGGGCTCCACAGGGATTCTGAGGGGACTGCCAGGGTCCTAAGTGGGCTTGAGGCGCAAGAGACAGCTCTGGGAAACAAGGAAGGCCCAAAGAGGAGTCGGGAAGACACTAGAGTTTTAGTAGGGGGACTAGAGAGGAAGAAAGTAAAAAGCGGGGAGCAAGGAAGATGTGCGGAGGTGGTGTGAGGGGACAAGAGAGGTTGTGCAGGGTGTGGAGGGCCAGAAGACAGCTCTAGGGCACAGAAGAAAGCTGAACAAGTAGCGCCGAGGGCACAAGGCGGGTGCTAAGGGGAGCAGAGGGAAAGAAAAAAGTGGAAGGAGGGGGCCAGAGCAGAAGAGAGGGCTGCTAAAGGGTGTGGAGGGCCAACAGAGGGCTCCAGGGCATGAAGAAGGGCTCCACAGGGATTCTGAGGGGACTGCCAGGGTCCTAAGGGGTCTCGAGGTGCAAGAGACAGCTCTGGGAACCAAGGAAGGCCCAAAGAGGAGTCGGGAAGACACTAGAGGGGTGCTAGGGGGACTAGATGGGAAGAAAGTAAAAAGCGGGGAGCAAGGAAGACGTGCGGAGGTGGTCTGAGGGGACAAGAGAGGTTGTGCAGGGTGTGGAGGGCCAGAAGACAGCTCTGGGGCACAGAAGAAAGCTGAAATGTAGTGGCGAGTGCACAAGGGGGATGCTAAGGGGAGCAGAGGGAAAGAAAAAGGTGGAAGGAGGGGGCCAGAGCAGAAGAGAGGGCTGCTAAAGGGTGTGGAGGGCCAACAGAGGGCTCCAGGGCATGAAGAAGGGCTCCACAGGGATTCTGAGGGGACTGCCAAGGTCCTAAGGGGTCTCGAGGTGCAAGAGACAGCTCTGGGAACCAAGGAAGGCCCAAAGAGGAGTCGGGAAGACACTAGAGTTTTAGTAGGGGGAGTAGATGGGAAAAAAGTAAAAAGCGGGGAGCAAGGAAGACGTGCGGAGGTGGTCTGAGGGGACAAGAGAGATTGTGCAGGGTGTGGAGGGCCAGAAGACAGCTCTGGGGCACAGAAGAAAGCTGAACAAGTAGCGCCGAGTGCATAAGGCGGGTGCTAAGGGGAGCAGAGGGAAAGAAAAAGGTGGAAGGAGGGGGCCAGAGCAGAAGAGAGGGCTGCTAAAGGGTGTGGAGGGCCAACAGAGGGCTCCAGGGCATGAAGAAGGGCTCCGGAGGGATTCTGAGGGGACTGCCAGGGTCCTAAGGGGTCTCGAGGTGCAAGAGACAGCTCTGGGAAACAAGGAAGGCCCAAAGAGCAGTCGGGAAGACACTAGAGGGGTGTTAGGGGGACTAGATAGGAAGAAAGTAAAAAGCGGGGAGCAAGGAAGACGTGCGGAGGTGGTGTGAGGGGACAAGAGAGGTTGTGCAGGGTGTGGAGGGCCAGAAGACAGCTCTGGGGCACAGAAGAAAGCCGAACAATAGCGCCGAGTGCACAAGGCGGGTGCTAAGGGGAGCAGAGGGAAAGAAAAAGGTGGAAGGAGGGGGCCAGAGCAGAAGAGAGGGCTGCTAAAGGCTGTGGAGGGCCTCAGAGGGCTCCAGGGCATGAAGAAGGGCTCCACAGGGATTCTGAGGGGACCACCAGGGTCCTAAGTGGGCTTGAGGCGCAAGAGACAGCTCTGGGAAACAAGGAAGGCCCAAAGAGGAGTCGGGAAGACACTAGAGTTTTAGTAGGGGGACTAGATGGGAAGAAAGTAAAAAGCGGGGAGCAAGGAAGATGTGCGGAGGTGGTGTGAGGGGACAAGAGAGGTTGTGCAGGGTGTGGAGGGCCAGAAGACAGCTCTAGGGCACAGAAGAAAGCTGAACAAGTAGCGCCGAGGGCACAAGGCGGGTGCTAAGGGGAGCAGAGGGAAAGAAAAAAGTGGAAGGAGGGGGCCAGAGCAGAAGAGAGGGCTGCTAAAGGGTGTGGAGGGCCAACAGAGGGCTCCAGGGCATGAAGAAGGGCTCCAGAGGGATTCTGAGGGGACTGCCAGGGTCCTAAGGGGTCTCGAGGTGCAAGAGACAGCTCTGGGAAACAAGGAAGGCCCAAAGAGGAGTCGGGAAGACACTAGAGGAGTGCTTGGGGGACTAGATGGGAAGAAAGTAAAAAGCGGGGAGCAAGGAAGACGTGCGGAGGTGGTGTGAGGGGACAAGAGAGGTTGTGCAGGGTGTGGAGGGCCAGAAGACAGCTCTGGGGCACAGAAGAAAGCTGAAATGTAGTTCCGAGTGCACAAGGCGGGTGCTAAGGGGAGCAGAGGGAAAGAAAAAGGTGGAAGGAGGGGGCCAGAGCAGAAGAGAGGGCTGCTAAAGGGTGTGGAGGGCCAACAGAGGGCTCCAGGGCATGAAGAAGGGCTCCAGAGGGATTCTGAGGGGACTGCCAGGGTCCTAAGGGGTCTCGAGGTGCAAGAGACAGCTCTGGGAAACAAGGAAGGCCCAAAGAGGAGTCGGGAAGACACTAGAGGGGGGTTAGGGGGACTAGATGGGAAGAAAGTAAAAAGCGGGGAGCAAGGAAGACGTGCGGAGGTGGTCTGAGGGTACAAGAGAGGTTGTGCAGGGTGTGGAGGGCCAGAAGACAGCTCTGGGGCACAGAAGAAAGCTGAACAAGTAGCGCCGAGGGCACAAGGCGGGTGCTAAGGGGAGCAGAGGGAAAGAAAAAGGTGGAAGGAGGGGGCCAGAGCAGAAGAGAGGGCTGCTAAAGGGTGTGGAGGGCCTCAGAGGGCTGCAGGGCATGAAGAAGGGCTCCACAGGGATTCTGAGGGGACTGCCAGGGTCCTAAGGGGTCTCGAGGTGCAAGAGACAGCTCTGGGAACCAAGGAAGGCCCAAAGAGGAGTCGGGAAGACACTAGAGGGGTGTTAGGGGGACTAGATAGGAAGAAAGTAAAAAGCGGGGAGCAAGGAAGACGTGCGGAGGTGGTCTGAGGGGACAAGAGAGGTTGTGCAGGGTGTGGAGGGCCAGAAGACAGCTCTGGGGCACAGAAGAAGGCCGAACAAGTAGCGCCGAGTGCACAAGGCGGGTGCTAAGGGGAGCAGAGGGAAAGAAAAAGGTGGAAGGAGGGGGCCAGAGCAGAAGAGAGGGCTGCTAAAGGGTGTGGAGGGCCAACAGAGGGCTCCAGGGCATGAAGAAGGGCTCCACAGGGATTCTGAGGGGACTGCCAGGGTCCTAAGTGGGCTTGAGGCACAAGAGACAGCTCTGGGAAACAAGGAAGGCCCAAAGAGGAGTCGGGAAGACACTAGAGTTTTAGTAGGGGGACTAGAGAGGAAGAAAGTAAAAAGCGGGGAGCAAGGAAGATGTGCGGAGGTGGTGTGAGGGGACAAGAGAGGTTGTGCAGGGTGTGGAGGGCCAGAAGACAGCTCTAGGGCACAGAAGAAAGCTGAACAAGTAGCCCCGAGGGCACAAGGCGGGTGCTAAGGGGAGCAGAGGGAAAGAAAAAGGTGGAAGGAGGGGGCCAGAGCAGAAGAGAGGGCTGCTAAAGGGTGTGGAGGGCCAACAGAGGGCTGCAGGGCATGAAGAAGGGCTCCAGAGGGATTCTGAGGGGACTGCCAGGGTCCTAAGGGGTCTCGAGGTGCAAGAGACAGCTCTGGGAACCAAGGAAGGCCCAAAGAGGAGTCGGGAAGACACTAGAGGTGTGCTAGGGGGAGTAGATGGGAAGAAAGTAAAAAGCGGGGGACAAGGAAGACGTGCGGAGGTGGTGTGAGGGGACAAGAGAGGTTGTGCAGGGTGTGGAGGGCCAGAAGACAGCTGTGGGGCACAGAAGAAAGCTGAACAAGTAGTGCTGAGTGCACAAGGGAGATGCTAAGGGGAGCAGAGGGAAAGAAAAAGGTGGAAGGAGGGGGCCAGAGCAGAAGAGAGGGCTGCTAAAGGCTGTGGAGGGCCAACAGAGGGCTGCAGGGCATGAAGAAGGGCTCCAGAGGGATTCTGAGGGGACTGCCAGGGTCCTAAGGGGTCTCGAGGTGCAAGAGACAGCTCTGGGAAACAAGGAAGGCCCAAAGAGGAGTCGGGAAGACACTAGAGGTGTGCTAGGGGGACTAGATGGGAAGAAAGTAAAAAGCGGGGAGCAAGGAAGACGTGCGGAGGTGGTCTGAGGGGACAAGAGAGGTTGTGCAGGGTGTGGAGGGCCAGAAGACAGCTCTGGGGCACAGAAGAAAGCTGAACAAGTAGCGCTGAGTGCACAAGGGAGATGCTAAGGGGAGCAGAGGGAAAGAAAAAGGTGGAAGGAGGGGGCCAGAGCAGAAGAGAGGGCTGCTAAAGGGTGTGGAGGGCCAACAGAGGGCTCCAGGGCATGAAGAAGGGCTCCAGAGGGATTCTGAGGGGACTGCCAGGGTCCTAAGGGGTCTCGAGGTGCAAGAGACAGCTCTGGGAAACAAGGAAGGCCCAAAGAGGAGTCGGGAAGACACTAGAGGGGTGTTAGGGGGACTAGATAGGAAGAAAGTAAAAAGCGGGGAGCAAGGAAGACGTGCGGAGGTGGTCTGAGGGGACAAGAGAGGTTGTGCAGGGTGTGGAGGGCCAGAAGACAGCTCTGGGGCACAGAAGAAGGCCGAACAAGTAGCGCCGAGTGCACAAGGCGGGTGCTAAGGGGAGCAGAGGGAAAGAAAAAGGTGGAAGGAGGGGGCCAGAGCAGAAGAGAGGGCTGCTAAAGGGTGTGGAGGGCCAACAGAGGGCTCCAGGGCATGAAGAAGGGCTCCGGAGGGATTCTGAGGGGACTGCCAGGGTCCTAAGTGGGCTTGAGGCGCAAGAGACAGCTCTGGGAAACAAGGAAGGCCCAAAGAGGAGTCGGGAAGACACTAGAGTTTTAGTAGGGGGACTAGAGAGGAAGAAAGTAAAAAGCGGGGAACAAGGAAGATGTGCGGAGGTGGTGTGAGGGGACAAGAGAGGTTGTGCAGGGTGTGGAGGGCCAGAAGACAGCTCTAGGGCACAGAAGAAAGCTGAACAAGTAGCGCCGAGGGCACAAGGCGGGTGCTAAGGGGAGCAGAGGGAAAGAAAAAAGTGGAAGGAGGGGGCCAGAGCAGAAGAGAGGGCTGCTAAAGGGTGTGGAGGGCCAACAGAGGGCTCCAGGGCATGAAGAAGGGCTCCGGAGGGATTCTGAGGGGACTGCCAGGGTCCTAAGGGGTCTCGAGGTGCAAGAGACAGCTCTGGGAAACAAGGAAGGCCCAAAGAGGAGTCGGGAAGACACTAGAGTTTTAGTAGGGGGAGTAGATGGGAAAAAAGTAAAAAGCGGGGAGCAAGGAAGACGTGCGGAGATGGTGTGAGGGGACAAGAGAGGTTGTGCAGGGTGTGGAGGGCCAGAAGACAGCTCTAGGGCACAGAAGAAAGCTGAACAAGTAGCGCCGAGGGCACAAGGCGGGTGCTAAGGGGAGCAGAGGGAAAGAAAAAGGTGGAAGGAGGGGGCCAGAGCAGAAGAGAGGGCTGCTAAAGGGTGTGGAGGGCCAACAGAGGGCTCCAGGGCATGAAGAAGGGCTCCACAGGGATTCTGAGGGGACTGCCAGGGTCCTAAGTGGGCTTGAGGCGCAAGAGACAGCTCTGGGAAACAAGGAAGGCCCAAAGAGGAGTCGGGAAGACACTAGAGTTTTAGTAGGGGGACTAGAGAGGAAGAAAGTAAAAAGCGGGGAGCAAGGAAGATGTGCGGAGGTGGTGTGAGGGGACAAGAGAGGTTGTGCAGGGTGTGGAGGGCCAGAAGACAGCTCTAGGGCACAGAAGAAAGCTGAAATGTAGTGGCGAGTGCACAAGGGGGATGCTAAGGGGAGCAGAGGGAAAGAAAAAGGTGGAAGGAGGGGGCCAGAGCAGAAGAGAGGGCTGCTAAAGGGTGTGGAGGGCCAACAGAGGGCTCCAGGGCATGAAGAAGGGCTCCACAGGGATTCTGAGGGGACTGCCAAGGTCCTAAGGGGTCTCGAGGTGCAAGAGACAGCTCTGGGAACCAAGGAAGGCCCAAAGAGGAGTCGGGAAGACACTAGAGTTTTAGTAGGGGGAGTAGATGGGAAAAAAGTAAAAAGCGGGGAGCAAGGAAGACGTGCGGAGGTGGTCTGAGGGGACAAGAGAGGTTGTGCAGGGTGTGGAGGGCCAGAAGACAGCTCTGGGGCACAGAAGAAAGCTGAACAAGTAGCGCCGAGTGCATAAGGCGGGTGCTAAGGGGAGCAGAGGGAAAGAAAAAGGTGGAAGGAGGGGGCCAGAGCAGAAGAGAGGGCTGCTAAAGGGTGTGGAGGGCCAACAGAGGGCTCCAGGGCATGAAGAAGGGCTCCACAGGGATTCTGAGGGGACTGCCAGGGTCCTAAGGGGTCTCGAGGTGCAAGAGACAGCTCTGGGAAACAAGGAAGGCCCAAAGAGCAGTCGGGAAGACACTAGAGGGGTGTTAGGGGGACTAGATAGGAAGAAAGTAAAAAGCGGGGAGCAAGGAAGACGTGCGGAGGTGGTGTGAGGGGACAAGAGAGGTTGTGCAGGGTGTGGAGGGCCAGAAGACAGCTCTGGGGCACAGAAGAAAGCCGAACAATAGCGCCGAGTGCACAAGGCGGGTGCTAAGGGGAGCAGAGGGAAAGAAAAAGGTGGAAGGAGGGGGCCAGAGCAGAAGAGAGGGCTGCTAAAGGCTGTGGAGGGCCAACAGAGGGCTCCAGGGCATGAAGAAGGGCTCCACAGGGATTCTGAGGGGACCACCAGGGTCCTAAGTGGGCTTGAGGTGCAAGAGACAGCTCTGGGAACCAAGGAAGGCCCAAAGAGGAGTCGGGAAGACACTAGAGGTGTGCTAGGGGGAATAGATGGGAAGAAAGTAAAAAGCGGGGAGCAAGGAAGACGTGCGGAGGTGGTCTGAGGGGACAAGAGAGGTTGTGCAGGGTGTGGAGGGCCAGAAGACAGCTCTGGGGCACAGAAGAAAGCTGAACAAGTAGCGCTGAGTGCACAAGGGAGATGCTAAGGGGAGCAGAGGGAAAGAAAAAGGTGGAAGGAGGGGGCCAGAGCAGAAGAGAGGGCTGCTAAAGGGTGTGGAGGGCCTCAGAGGGCTGCAGGGCATGAAGAAGGGCTCCACAGGGATTCTGAGGGGACTGCCAGGGTCCTAAGGGGTCTCGAGGTGCAAGAGACAGCTCTGGGAACCAAGGAAGGCCCAAAGAGGAGTCGGGAAGACACTAGAGTTTTAGTAGGGGGAGTAGATAGGAAGAAAGTAAAAAGCGGGGGACAAGGAAGACGTCCGGAGGTGGTCTGAGGGGACAAGAGAGGTTGTGCAGGGTGTGGAGGGCCAGAAGACAGCTCTGGGGCACAGAAGAAAGCTGAACAAGTAGCGCCGAGGGCACAAGGCGGGTGCTAAGGGGAGCAGAGGGAAAGAAAAAGGTGGAAGGAGGGGGCCAGAGCAGAAGAGAGGGCTGCTAAAGGGTGTGGAGGGCCAACAGAGGGCTCCAGGGCATGAAGAAGGGCTCCACAGGGATTCTGAGGGGACTGCCAGGGTCCTAAGTGGTCTCGAGGTGCAAGAGACAGCTCTGGGAAACAAGGAAGGCCCAAAGAGGAGTCGGGAAGACACTAGAGGGGTGCTAGGGGGACTAGATGGGAAGAAAGTAAAAAGCGGGGAGCAAGGAAGACGTGCGGAGGTGGTGTGAGGGGACAAGAGAGGTTGTGCAGGGTGTGGAGGGCCAGAAGACAGCTCTGGGGCACAGAAGAAAGCTGAAATGTAGTGCCGAGTGCACAAGGCGGGTGCTAAGGGGAGCAGAGGGAAAGAAAAAGGTGGAAGGAGGGGGCCAGAGCAGAAGAGAGGGCTGCTAAAGGGTGTGGAGGGCCAACAGAGGGCTCCAGGGCATGAAGAAGGGCTCCACAGGGATTCTGAGGGGACCACCAGGGTCCTAAGTGGGCTTGAGGCGCAAGAGACAGCTCTGGGAAACAAGGAAGGCCCAAAGAGGAGTCGGGAAGACACTAGAGTTTTAGTAGGGGGAGTAGATGGGAAGAAAGTAAAAAGCGGGGAGCAAGGAAGACGTCCGGAGGTGGTCTGAGGGGACAAGAGAGGTTGTGCAGGGTGTGGAGGGCCAGAAGACAGCTCTGGGGCACAGAAGAAAGCTGAAATGTAGTGCCGAGTGCACAAGGGGGATGCTAAGGGGAGCAGAGGGAAAGAAAAAGGTGGAAGGAGGGGGCCAGAGCAGAAGAGAGGGCTGCTAAAGGGTGTGGAGGGCCAACAGAGGGCTCCGGGGCATGAAGAAGGGCTCCACAGGGATTCTGAGGGGACTGCCAGGGTCCTAAGGGGTCTCGAGGTGCAAGAGACAGCTCTGGGAAACAAGGAAGGCCCAAAGAGGAGTCGGGAAGACACTAGAGGGGTGTTAGGGGGACTAGATAGGAAGAAAGTAAAAAGCGGGGAGCAAGGAAGACGTGCGGAGGTGGTCTGAGGGCACAAGAGAGGTTGTGCAGGGTGTGGAGGGCCAGAAGACAGCTGTGGGGCACAGAAGAAAGCTGAACAAGTAGCGCTGAGTGCACAAGGGAGATGCTAAGGGGAGCAGAGGGAAAGAAAAAGGTGGAAGGAGGGGGCCAGAGCAGAAGAGAGGGCTGCTAAAGGGTGTGGAGGGCCTCAGAGGGCTGCAGGGCATGAAGAAGGGCTCCACAGGGATTCTGAGGGGACTGCCAGGGTCCTAAGGGGTCTCGAGGTGCAAGAGACAGCTCTGGGAAACAAGGAAGGCCCAAAGAGGAGTCGGGAAGACACTAGAGTTTTAGTAGGGGGACTAGAGAGGAAGAAAGTAAAAAGCGGGGAGCAAGGAAGACGTGCGGAGGTGGTCTGAGGGGACAAGAGAGGTTGTGCAGGGTGTGGAGGGCCAGAAGACAGCTCTGGGGCACAGAAGAAAGCTGAACAAGTAGCGCCGAGGGCACAAGGCGGGTGCTAAGGGGAGCAGAGGGAAAGAAAAAGGTGGAAGGAGGGGGCCAGAGCAGAAGAGAGGGCTGCTAAAGGGTGTGGAGGGCCAACAGAGGGCTCCAGGGCATGAAGAAGGGCTCCACAGGGATTCTGAGGGGACTGCCAGGGTCCTAAGGGGTCTCGAGGCGCAAGAGACAGCTCTGGGAAACAAGGAAGGCCCAAAGAGGAGTCGGGAAGACACTAGAGGGGTGTTAGGGGGACTAGATAGGAAGAAAGTAAAAAGCGGGGAGCAAGGAAGACGTGCGGAGGTGGTCTGAGGGGACAAGAGAGGTTGTGCAGGGTGTGGAGGGCCAGAAGACAGCTCTAGGGCACAGAAGAAAGCTGAACAAGTAGCGCTGAGTGCACAAGGGAGATGCTAAGGGGAGCAGAGGGAAAGAAAAAGGTGGAAGGAGGGGGCCAGAGCAGAAGAGAGGGCTGCTAAAGGGTGTGGAGGGCCTCAGAGGGCTGCAGGGCATGAAGAAGGGCTCCACAGGGATTCTGAGGGGACTGCCAGGGTCCTAAGGGGTCTCGAGGTGCAAGAGACAGCTCTGGGAAACAAGGAAGGCCCAAAGAGGAGTCGGGAAGACACTAGAGGGGTGCTAGGGGGACTAGATGGGAAGAAAGTAAAAAGCGGGGAGCAAGGAAGACGTGCGGAGGTGGTGTGAGGGGACAAGAGAGGTTGTGCAGGGTGTGGAGGGCCAGAAGACAGCTCTGGGGCACAGAAGAAAGCTGAACAAGTAGCGCTGAGTGCACAAGGGAGATGCTAAGGGGAGCAGAGGGAAAGAAAAAGGTGGAAGGAGGGGGCCAGAGCAGAAGAGAGGGCTGCTAAAGGGTGTGGAGGGCCAACAGAGGGCTCCAGGGCATGAAGAAGGGCTCCACAGGGATTCTGAGGGGACTGCCAGGGTCCTAAGGGGTCTCGAGGTGCAAGAGACAGCTCTGGGAAACAAGGAAGGCCCAAAGAGGAGTCGGGAAGACACTAGAGGGGTGTTAGGGGGACTAGATAGGAAGAAAGTAAAAAGCGGGGAGCAAGGAAGACGTGCGGAGGTGGTCTGAGGGGACAAGAGAGGTTGTGCAGGGTGTGGAGGGCCAGAAGACAGCTCTGGGGCACAGAAGAAAGCTGAACAAGTAGCGCTGAGTGCACAAGGGAGATGCTAAGGGGAGCAGAGGGAAAGAAAAAGGTGGAAGGAGGGGGCCAGAGCAGAAGAGAGGGCTGCTAAAGGGTGTGGAGGGCCTCAGAGGGCTGCAGGGCATGAAGAAGGGCTCCACAGGGATTCTGAGGGGACTGCCAGGGTCCTAAGGGGTCTCGAGGTGCAAGAGACAGCTCTGGGAAACAAGGAAGGCCCAAAGAGGAGTCGGGAAGACACTAGAGGGGTGTTAGGGGGACTAGATAGGAAGAAAGTAAAAAGCGGGGAGCAAGGAAGACGTGTGGAGGTGGTCTGAGGGGACAAGAGAGGTTGTGCAGGGTGTGGAGGGCCAGAAGACAGCTCTGGGGCACAGAAGAAAGCTGAACAAGTAGCGCCGAGGGCACAAGGCGGGTGCTAAGGGGAGCAGAGGGAAAGAAAAAGGTGGAAGGAGGGGGCCAGAGCAGAAGAGAGGGCTGCTAAAGGGTGTGGAGGGCCTCAGAGGGCTCCAGGGCATGAAGAAGGGCTCCACAGGGATTCTGAGGGGACTGCCAGGGTCCTAAGGGGTCTCGAGGTGCAAGAGACAGCTCTGGGAACCAAGGAAGGCCCAAAGAGGAGTCGGGAAGACACTAGAGGGGGGTTAGGGGGACTAGATGGGAAGAAAGTAAAAAGCGGGGAGCAAGGAAGACGTGCGGAGGTGGTGTGAGGGGACAAGAGAGGTTGTGCAGGGTGTGGAGGGCCAGAAGACAGCTCTGGGGCACAGAAGAAAGCTGAACAAGTAGCGCCGAGGGCACAAGGCGGGTGCTAAGGGGAGCAGAGGGAAAGAAAACGGTGGAAGGAGGGGGCCAGAGCAGAAGAGAGGGCTGCTAAAGGGTGTGGAGGGCCAACAGAGGGCTGCAGGGCATGAAGAAGGGCTCCACAGGGATTCTGAGGGGACTGCCAGGGTCCTAAGGGGTCTCGAGGTGCAAGAGACAGCTCTGGGAAACAAGGAAGGCCCAAAGAGGAGTCGGGAAGACACTAGAGGGGTGTTAGGGGGACTAGATAGGAAGAAAGTAAAAAGCGGGGAGCAAGGAAGACGTGCGGAGGTGGTGTGAGGGGACAAGAGAGGTTGTGCAGGGTGTGGAGGGCCAGAAGACAGCTCTGGGGCACAGAAGAAAGCTGAACAAGTAGCGCTGAGTGCACAAGGGAGATGCTAAGGGGAGCAGAGGGAAAGAAAAAGGTGGAAGGAGGGGGCCAGAGCAGAAGAGAGGGCTGCTAAAGGGTGTGGAGGGCCAACAGAGGGCTCCAGGGCATGAAGAAGGGCTCCACAGGGATTCTGAGGGGACTGCCAGGGTCCTAAGGGGTCTCGAGGTGCAAGAGACAGCTCTGGGAACCAAGGAAGGCCCAAAGAGGAGTCGGGAAGACACTAGAGGGGTGTTAGGGGGACTAGATAGGAAGAAAGTAAAAAGCGGGGAGCAAGGAAGACGTGTGGAGGTGGTCTGAGGGGACAAGAGAGGTTGTGCAGGGTGTGGAGGGCCAGAAGACAGCTCTGGGGCACAGAAGAAAGCTGAACAAGTAGCGCCGAGTGCACAAGGCGGGTGCTAAGGGGAGCAGAGGGAAAGAAAAAGGTGGAAGGAGGGGGCCAGAGCAGAAGAGAGGGCTGCTAAAGGGTGTGGAGGGCCAACAGAGGGCTCCAGGGCATGAAGAAGGGCTCCACAGGGATTCTGAGGGGACTGCCAGGGTCCTAAGGGGTCTCGAGGTGCAAGAGACAGCTCTGGGAACCAAGGAAGGCCCAAAGAGGAGTCGGGAAGACACTAGAGTTTTAGTAGGGGGAGTAGATGGGAAGAAAGTAGAAAGAGGGGAGCAAGGAAGACGTGCGGAGATGGTGTGAGGGGACAAGAGAGGTTGTGCAGGGTGTGGAGGGCCAGAAGACAGCTCTAGGGCACAGAAGAAAGCTGAACAAGTAGCGCCGAGGGCACAAGGCGGGTGCTAAGGGGAGCAGAGGGAAAGAAAAAGGTGGAAGGAGGGGGCCAGAGCAGAAGAGAGGGCTGCTAAAGGGTGTGGAGGGCCAACAGAGGGCTGCAGGGCATGAAGAAGGGCTCCACAGGGATTCTGAGGGGACTGCCAGGGTCCTAAGGGGTCTCGAGGTGCAAGAGACAGCTCTGGGAAACAAGGAAGGCCCAAAGAGGAGTCGGGAAGACACTAGAGGGGTGTTAGGGGGACTAGATAGGAAGAAAGTAAAAAGCGGGGAGCAAGGAAGACGTGCGGAGGTGGTCTGAGGGGACAAGAGAGGTTGTGCAGGGTGTGGAGGGCCAGAAGACAGCTCTGGGGCACAGAAGAAAGCTGAACAAGTAGCGCTGAGTGCACAAGGGAGATGCTAAGGGGAGCAGAGGGAAAGAAAAAGGTGGAAGGAGGGGGCCAGAGCAGAAGAGAGGGCTGCTAAAGGGTGTGGAGGGCCTCAGAGGGCTGCAGGGCATGAAGAAGGGCTCCACAGGGATTCTGAGGGGACTGCCAGGGTCCTAAGGGGTCTCGAGGTGCAAGAGACAGCTCTGGGAACCAAGGAAGGCCCAAAGAGGAGTCGGGAAGACACTAGAGGGGTGTTAGGGGGACTAGATAGGAAGAAAGTAAAAAGCGGGGAGCAAGGAAGACGTGTGGAGGTGGTCTGAGGGGACAAGAGAGGTTGTGCAGGGTGTGGAGGGCCAGAAGACAGCTCTGGGGCACAGAAGAAAGCTGAACAAGTAGCGCCGAGGGCACAAGGCGGGTGCTAAGGGGAGCAGAGGGAAAGAAAAAGGTGGAAGGAGGGGGCCAGAGCAGAAGAGAGGGCTGCTAAAGGGTGTGGAGGGCCTCAGAGGGCTCCAGGGCATGAAGAAGGGCTCCACAGGGATTCTGAGGGGACTGCCAGGGTCCTAAGGGGTCTCGAGGTGCAAGAGACAGCTCTGGGAACCAAGGAAGGCCCAAAGAGGAGTCGGGAAGACACTAGAGGGGGGTTAGGGGGACTAGATGGGAAGAAAGTAAAAAGCGGGGAGCAAGGAAGACGTGCGGAGGTGGTGTGAGGGGACAAGAGAGGTTGTGCAGGGTGTGGAGGGCCAGAAGACAGCTCTGGGGCACAGAAGAAAGCTGAACAAGTAGCGCCGAGGGCACAAGGCGGGTGCTAAGGGGAGCAGAGGGAAAGAAAACGGTGGAAGGAGGGGGCCAGAGCAGAAGAGAGGGCTGCTAAAGGGTGTGGAGGGCCAACAGAGGGCTCCAGGGCATGAAGAAGGGCTCCACAGGGATTCTGAGGGGACTGCCAGGGTCCTAAGGGGTCTCGAGGTGCAAGAGACAGCTCTGGGAAACAAGGAAGGCCCAAAGAGGAGTCGGGAAGACACTAGAGGGGTGTTAGGGGGACTAGATAGGAAGAAAGTAAAAAGCGGGGAGCAAGGAAGACGTGCGGAGGTGGTGTGAGGGGACAAGAGAGGTTGTGCAGGGTGTGGAGGGCCAGAAGACAGCTCTGGGGCACAGAAGAAAGCTGAACAAGTAGCGCTGAGTGCACAAGGGAGATGCTAAGGGGAGCAGAGGGAAAGAAAAAGGTGGAAGGAGGGGGCCAGAGCAGAAGAGAGGGCTGCTAAAGGGTGTGGAGGGCCAACAGAGGGCTGCAGGGCATGAAGAAGGGCTCCACAGGGATTCTGAGGGGACTGCCAGGGTCCTAAGGGGTCTCGAGGTGCAAGAGACAGCTCTGGGAACCAAGGAAGGCCCAAAGAGGAGTCGGGAAGACACTAGAGGGGTGTTAGGGGGACTAGATAGGAAGAAAGTAAAAAGCGGGGAGCAAGGAAGACGTGTGGAGGTGGTCTGAGGGGACAAGAGAGGTTGTGCAGGGTGTGGAGGGCCAGAAGACAGCTCTGGGGCACAGAAGAAAGCTGAACAAGTAGCGCCGAGTGCACAAGGCGGGTGCTAAGGGGAGCAGAGGGAAAGAAAAAGGTGGAAGGAGGGGGCCAGAGCAGAAGAGAGGGCTGCTAAAGGGTGTGGAGGGCCAACAGAGGGCTCCAGGGCATGAAGAAGGGCTCCACAGGGATTCTGAGGGGACTGCCAGGGTCCTAAGGGGTCTCGAGGTGCAAGAGACAGCTCTGGGAACCAAGGAAGGCCCAAAGAGGAGTCGGGAAGACACTAGAGTTTTAGTAGGGGGAGTAGATGGGAAGAAAGTAGAAAGAGGGGAGCAAGGAAGACGTGCGGAGATGGTGTGAGGGGACAAGAGAGGTTGTGCAGGGTGTGGAGGGCCAGAAGACAGCTCTAGGGCACAGAAGAAAGCTGAACAAGTAGCGCCGAGGGCACAAGGCGGGTGCTAAGGGGAGCAGAGGGAAAGAAAAAGGTGGAAGGAGGGGGCCAGAGCAGAAGAGAGGGCTGCTAAAGGGTGTGGAGGGCCAACAGAGGGCTGCAGGGCATGAAGAAGGGCTCCACAGGGATTCTGAGGGGACTGCCAGGGTCCTAAGGGGTCTCGAGGTGCAAGAGACAGCTCTGGGAAACAAGGAAGGCCCAAAGAGGAGTCGGGAAGACACTAGAGGGGTGTTAGGGGGACTAGATAGGAAGAAAGTAAAAAGCGGGGAGCAAGGAAGACGTGCGGAGGTGGTCTGAGGGGACAAGAGAGGTTGTGCAGGGTGTGGAGGGCCAGAAGACAGCTCTGGGGCACAGAAGAAAGCTGAACAAGTAGCGCTGAGTGCACAAGGGAGATGCTAAGGGGAGCAGAGGGAAAGAAAAAGGTGGAAGGAGGGGGCCAGAGCAGAAGAGAGGGCTGCTAAAGGGTGTGGAGGGCCTCAGAGGGCTGCAGGGCATGAAGAAGGGCTCCACAGGGATTCTGAGGGGACTGCCAGGGTCCTAAGGGGTCTCGAGGTGCAAGAGACAGCTCTGGGAACCAAGGAAGGCCCAAAGAGGAGTCGGGAAGACACTAGAGTTTTAATAGGGGGAGTAGATGGGAAGAAAGTAGAAAGAGGGGAGCAAGGAAGACGTGCGGAGATGGTGTGAGGGGACAAGAGAGGTTGTGCAGGGTGTGGAGGGCCAGAAGACAGCTCTAGGGCACAGAAGAAAGCTGAACAAGTAGCGCCGAGGGCACAAGGCGGGTGCTAAGGGGAGCAGAGGGAAAGAAAAAGGTGGAAGGAGGGGGCCAGAGCAGAAGAGAGGGCTGCTAAAGGGTGTGGAGGGCCAACAGAGGGCTGCAGGGCATGAAGAAGGGCTCCACAGGGATTCTGAGGGGACTGCCAGGGTCCTAAGGGGTCTCGAGGTGCAAGAGACAGCTCTGGGAAACAAGGAAGGCCCAAAGAGGAGTCGGGAAGACACTAGAGGGGTGTTAGGGGGACTAGATAGGAAGAAAGTAAAAAGCGGGGAGCAAGGAAGACGTGCGGAGGTGGTCTGAGGGGACAAGAGAGGTTGTGCAGGGTGTGGAGGGCCAGAAGACAGCTCT
Source organism: Apteryx mantelli (assembly GCF_036417845.1). NCBI lineage: Eukaryota > Metazoa > Chordata > Aves > Apterygiformes > Apterygidae > Apteryx > Apteryx mantelli. The sequence continues at coordinate 637,112 of NC_089980.1, forward strand.
GGGGCACAGAAGAAAGCTGAACAAGTAGCGCCGAGGGCACAAGGCGGGTGCTAAGGGGAGCAGAGGGAAAGAAAAAGGTGGAAGGAGGGGGCCAGAGCAGAAGAGAGGGCTGCTAAAGGGTGTGGAGGGCCAACAGAGGGCTCCAGGGCATGAAGAAGGGCTCCACAGGGATTCTGAGGGGACCACCAGGGTCCTAAGTGGGCTTGAGGCGCAAGAGACAGCTCTGGGAACCAAGGAAGGCCCAAAGAGGAGTCGGGAAGACACTAGAGTTTTAGTAGGGGGAGTAGATGGGAAAAAAGTAGAAAGAGGGGAGCAAGGAAGACGTGCGGAGATGGTGTGAGGGGACAAGAGAGGTTGTGCAGGGTGTGGAGGGCCAGAAGACAGCTCTAGGGCACAGAAGAAAGCTGAACAAGTAGCGCCGAGGGCACAAGGCGGGTGCTAAGGGGAGCAGAGGGAAAGAAAAAGGTGGAAGGAGGGGGCCAGAGCAGAAGAGAGGGCTGCTAAAGGGTGTGGAGGGCCAACAGAGGGCTGCAGGGCATGAAGAAGGGCTCCACAGGGATTCTGAGGGGACTGCCAGGGTCCTAAGGGGTCTCGAGGTGCAAGAGACAGCTCTGGGAAACAAGGAAGGCCCAAAGAGGAGTCGGGAAGACACTAGAGGGGTGTTAGGGGGACTAGATAGGAAGAAAGTAAAAAGCGGGGAGCAAGGAAGACGTGCGGAGGTGGTCTGAGGGGACAAGAGAGGTTGTGCAGGGTGTGGAGGGCCAGAAGACAGCTCTGGGGCACAGAAGAAAGCTGAACAAGTAGCGCTGAGTGCACAAGGGAGATGCTAAGGGGAGCAGAGGGAAAGAAAAAGGTGGAAGGAGGGGGCCAGAGCAGAAGAGAGGGCTGCTAAAGGGTGTGGAGGGCCTCAGAGGGCTGCAGGGCATGAAGAAGGGCTCCACAGGGATTCTGAGGGGACTGCCAGGGTCCTAAGGGGTCTCGAGGTGCAAGAGACAGCTCTGGGAAACAAGGAAGGCCCAAAGAGGAGTCGGGAAGACACTAGAGGGGGGTTAGGGGGACTAGATGGGAAGAAAGTAAAAAGCGGGGAGCAAGGAAGACGTGCGGAGGTGGTGTGAGGGGACAAGAGAGGTTGTGCAGGGTGTGGAGGGCCAGAAGACAGCTCTGGGGCACAGAAGAAAGCTGAACAAGTAGCGCCGAGGGCACAAGGCGGGTGCTAAGGGGAGCAGAGGGAAAGAAAAAGGTGGAAGGAGGGGGCCAGAGCAGAAGAGAGGGCTGCTAAAGGGTGTGGAGGGCCAACAGAGGGCTCCAGGGCATGAAGAAGGGCTCCACAGGGATTCTGAGGGGACCGCCAGGGTCCTAAGTGGGCTTGAGGTGCAAGAGACAGCTCTGGGAAACAAGGAAGGCCCAAAGAGGAGTCGGGAAGACACTAGAGTTTTAGTAGGGGGAGTAGATGGGAAAAAAGTAGAAAGAGGGGAGCAAGGAAGACGTGCGGAGATGGTGTGAGGGGACAAGAGAGGTTGTGCAGGGTGTGGAGGGCCAGAAGACAGCTCTGGGGCACAGAAGAAAGCTGAACAAGTAGCGCCGAGGGCACAAGGCGGGTGCTAAGGGGAGCAGAGGGAAAGAAAAAGGTGGAAGGAGGGGGCCAGAGCAGAAGAGAGGGCTGCTAAAGGGTGTGGAGGGCCAACAGAGGGCTCCAGGGCATGAAGAAGGGCTCCACAGGGATTCTGAGGGGACCACCAGGGTCCTAAGTGGGCTTGAGGCGCAAGAGACAGCTCTGGGAAGCAAGGAAGGCCCAAAGAGGAGTCGGGAAGACACTAGAGTTTTAGTAGGGGGAGTAGATGGGAAAAAAGTAGAAAGAGGGGAGCAAGGAAGACGTGCGGAGATGGTGTGAGGGGACAAGAGAGGTTGTGCAGGGTGTGGAGGGCCAGAAGACAGCTCTAGGGCACAGAAGAAAGCTGAACAAGTAGCGCCGAGGGCACAAGGCGGGTGCTAAGGGGAGCAGAGGGAAAGAAAAAGGTGGAAGGAGGGGGCCAGAGCAGAAGAGAGGGCTGCTAAAGGGTGTGGAGGGCCAACAGAGGGCTCCAGGGCATGAAGAAGGGCTCCACAGGGATTCTGAGGGGACCACCAGGGTCCTAAGTGGGCTTGAGGCGCAAGAGACAGCTCTGGGAACCAAGGAAGGCCCAAAGAGGAGTCGGGAAGACACTAGAGTTTTAGTAGGGGGAGTAGATGGGAAAAAAGTAGAAAGAGGGGAGCAAGGAAGACGTGCGGAGATGGTGTGAGGGGACAAGAGAGGTTGTGCAGGGTGTGGAGGGCCAGAAGACAGCTCTGGGGCACAGAAGAAGGCCGAACAAGTAGCGCCGAGTGCACAAGGCGGGTGCTAAGGGGAGCAGAGGGAAAGAAAAAGGTGGAAGGAGGGGGCCAGAGCAGAAGAGAGGGCTGCTAAAGGGTGTGGAGGGCCTCAGAGGGCTGCAGGGCATGAAGAAGGGCTCCACAGGGATTCTGAGGGGACTGCCAGGGTCCTAAGGGGTCTCGAGGTGCAAGAGACAGCTCTGGGAAACAAGGAAGGCCCAAAGAGGAGTCGGGAAGACACTAGAGGGGTGTTAGGGGGACTAGATAGGAAGAAAGTAAAAAGCGGGGAGCAAGGAAGACGTGTGGAGGTGGTCTGAGGGGACAAGAGAGGTTGTGCAGGGTGTGGAGGGCCAGAAGACAGCTCTGGGGCACAGAAGAAAGCTGAACAAGTAGCGCCGAGGGCACAAGGCGGGTGCTAAGGGGAGCAGAGGGAAAGAAAAAGGTGGAAGGAGGGGGCCAGAGCAGAAGAGAGGGCTGCTAAAGGGTGTGGAGGGCCAACAGAGGGCTCCAGGGCATGAAGAAGGGCTCCACAGGGATTCTGAGGGGACTGCCAGGGTCCTAAGGGGTCTCGAGGTGCAAGAGACAGCTCTGGGAAACAAGGAAGGCCCAAAGAGGAGTCGGGAAGACACTAGAGATTTAGTAGGGGGAGTAGATGGGAAGAAAGTAGAAAGAGGGGAGCAAGGAAGACGTGCGGAGATGGTGTGAGGGGACAAGAGAGGTTGTGCAGGGTGTGGAGGGCCAGAAGACAGCTCTGGGGCACAGAAGAAAGCTGAACAAGTAGCGCCGAGGGCACAAGGCGGGTGCTAAGGGGAGCAGAGGGAAAGAAAAAGGTGGAAGGAGGGGGCCAGAGCAGAAGAGAGGGCTGCTAAAGGGTGTGGAGGGCCAACAGAGGGCTCCAGGGCATGAAGAAGGGCTCCACAGGGATTCTGAGGGGACTGCCAGGGTCCTAAGGGGTCTCGAGGTGCAAGAGACAGCTCTGGGAAACAAGGAAGGCCCAAAGAGGAGTCGGGAAGACACTAGAGGGGTGTTAGGGGGACTAGATAGGAAGAAAGTAAAAAGCGGGGAGCAAGGAAGACGTGCGGAGGTGGTCTGAGGGGACAAGAGAGGTTGTGCAGGGTGTGGAGGGCCAGAAGACAGCTCTGGGGCACAGAAGAAAGCTGAACAAGTAGCGCTGAGTGCACAAGGGAGATGCTAAGGGGAGCAGAGGGAAAGAAAAAGGTGGAAGGAGGGGGCCAGAGCAGAAGAGAGGGCTGCTAAAGGGTGTGGAGGGCCTCAGAGGGCTGCAGGGCATGAAGAAGGGCTCCACAGGGATTCTGAGGGGACTGCCAGGGTCCTAAGTGGGCTTGAGGCGCAAGAGACAGCTCTGGGAAGCAAGGAAGGCCCAAAGAGGAGTCGGGAAGACACTAGAGTTTTAGTAGGGGGAGTAGATGGGAAGAAAGTAAAAAGCGGGGAGCAAGGAAGACGTGCGGAGGTGGTCTGAGGGGACAAGAGAGGTTGTGCAGGGTGTGGAGGGCCAGAAGACAGCTCTGGGGCACAGAAGAAAGCTGAACAAGTAGCGCCGAGGGCACAAGGCGGGTGCTAAGGGGAGCAGAGGGAAAGAAAAAGGTGGAAGGAGGGGGCCAGAGCAGAAGAGAGGGCTGCTAAAGGGTGTGGAGGGCCAACAGAGGGCTCCAGGGCATGAAGAAGGGCTCCACAGGGATTCTGAGGGGACCACCAGGGTCCTAAGTGGGCTTGAGGCGCAAGAGACAGCTCTGGGAAACAAGGAAGGCCCAAAGAGGAGTCGGGAAGACACTAGAGTTTTAGTAGGGGGAGTAGATGGGAAAAAAGTAGAAAGAGGGGAGCAAGGAAGACGTGCGGAGATGGTGTGAGGGGACAAGAGAGGTTGTGCAGGGTGTGGAGGGCCAGAAGACAGCTCTGGGGCACAGAAGAAAGCTGAACAAGTAGCGCCGAGGGCACAAGGCGGGTGCTAAGGGGAGCAGAGGGAAAGAAAAAGGTGGAAGGAGGGGGCCAGAGCAGAAGAGAGGGCTGCTAAAGGGTGTGGAGGGCCAACAGAGGGCTGCAGGGCATGAAGAAGGGCTCCACAGGGATTCTGAGGGGACTGCCAGGGTCCTAAGGGGTCTCGAGGTGCAAGAGACAGCTCTGGGAAACAAGGAAGGCCCAAAGAGGAGTCGGGAAGACACTAGAGGGGTGTTAGGGGGACTAGATAGGAAGAAAGTAAAAAGCGGGGAGCAAGGAAGACGTGCGGAGGTGGTCTGAGGGGACAAGAGAGGTTGTGCAGGGTGTGGAGGGCCAGAAGACAGCTCTGGGGCACAGAAGAAAGCTGAAATGTAGTGGCGAGTGCACAAGGGAGATGCTAAGGGGAGCAGAGGGAAAGAAAAAGGTGGAAGGAGGGGGCCAGAGCAGAAGAGAGGGCTGCTAAAGGGTGTGGAGGGCCAACAGAGGGCTGCAGGGCATGAAGAAGGGCTCCACAGGGATTCTGAGGGGACCACCAGGGTCCTAAGTGGGCTTGAGGCGCAAGAGACAGCTCTGGGAAGCAAGGAAGGCCCAAAGAGGAGTCGGGAAGACACTAGAGTTTTAGTAGGGGGAGTAGATGGGAAGAAAGTAAAAAGCGGGGAGCAAGGAAGACGTGCGGAGGTGGTCTGAGGGGACAAGAGAGGTTGTGCAGGGTGTGGAGGGCCAGAAGACAGCTCTGGGGCACAGAAGAAAGCTGAACAAGTAGTGCCGAGTGCACAAGGGAGATGCTAAGGGGAGCAGAGGGAAAGAAAAAGGTGGAAGGAGGGGGCCAGAGCAGAAGAGAGGGCTGCTAAAGGGTGTGGAGGGCCTCAGAGGGCTGCAGGGCATGAAGAAGGGCTCCACAGGGATTCTGAGGGGACCACCAGGGTCCTAAGTGGGCTTGAGGCGCAAGAGACAGCTCTGGGAAGCAAGGAAGGCCCAAAGAGGAGTCGGGAAGACACTAGAGTTTTAGTAGGGGGAGTAGATGGGAAGAAAGTAAAAAGCGGGGAGCAAGGAAGACGTGCGGAGGTGGTCTGAGGGGACAAGAGAGGTTGTGCAGGGTGTGGAGGGCCAGAAGACAGCTCTGGGGCACAGAAGAAAGCTGAACAAGTAGTGCCGAGTGCACAAGGGAGATGCTAAGGGGAGCAGAGGGAAAGAAAAAGGTGGAAGGAGGGGGCCAGAGCAGAAGAGAGGGCTGCTAAAGGGTGTGGAGGGCCTCAGAGGGCTGCAGGGCATGAAGAAGGGGTCCACAGGGATTCTGAGGGGACCACCAGGGTCCTAAGGGGTCTCGAGGTGCAAGAGACAGCTCTGGGAAACAAGGAAGGCCCAAAGAGGAGTCGGGAAGACACTAGAGGGGTGTTAGGGGGACTAGATAGGAAGAAAGTAAAAAGCGGGGAGCAAGGAAGACGTGCGGAGGTGGTCTGAGGGGACAAGAGAGGTTGTGCAGGGTGTGGAGGGCCAGAAGACAGCTCTGGGGCACAGAAGAAAGCTGAACAAGTAGCGCCGAGGGCACAAGGCGGGTGCTAAGGGGAGCAGAGGGAAAGAAAAAGGTGGAAGGAGGGGGCCAGAGCAGAAGAGAGGGCTGCTAAAGGGTGTGGAGGGCCAACAGAGGGCTCCAGGGCATGAAGAAGGGCTCCACAGGGATTCTGAGGGGACTGCCAGGGTCCTAAGTGGGCTTGAGGCGCAAGAGACAGCTCTGGGAAACAAGGAAGGCCCAAAGAGGAGTCGGGAAGACACTAGAGGCGTGTTAGGGGGACTAGATAGGAAGAAAGTAAAAAGCGGGGAGCAAGGAAGACGTGCGGAGGTGGTCTGAGGGGACAAGAGAGGTTGTGCAGGGTGTGGAGGGCCAGAAGACAGCTCTGGGGCACAGAAGAAAGCTGAAATGTAGTGCCGAGTGCACAAGGGGGATGCTAAGGGGAGCAGAGGGAAAGAAAAAGGTGGAAGGAGGGGGCCAGAGCAGAAGAGAGGGCTGCTAAAGGGTGTGGAGGGCCAACAGAGGGCTGCAGGGCATGAAGAAGGGCTGCACAGGGATTCTGAGGGGACTGCCAGGGTCCTAAGGGGTCTCGAGGTGCAAGAGACAGCTCTGGGAAACAAGGAAGGCCCAAAGAGGAGTCGGGAAGACACTAGAGGGGTGCTAGGGGGACTAGATGGGAAAAAAGTAAAAAGCGGGGAGCAAGGAAGACGTGCGGAGGTGGTGTGAGGGGACAAGAGAGGTTGTGCAGGGTGTGGAGGGCCAGAAGACAGCTCTGGGGCACAGAAGAAAGCTGAACAAGTAGCGCTGAGTGCACAAGGGAGATGCTAAGGGGAGCAGAGGGAAAGAAAAAGGTGGAAGGAGGGGGCCAGAGCAGAAGAGAGGGCTGCTAAAGGGTGTGGAGGGCCTCAGAGGGCTGCAGGGCATGAAGAAGGGCTCCACAGGGATTCTGAGGGGACTGCCAGGGTCCTAAGGGGTCTCGAGGTGCAAGAGACAGCTCTGGGAACCAAGGAAGGCCCAAAGAGGAGTCGGGAAGACACTAGAGGGGGGTTAGGGGGACTAGATGGGAAGAAAGTAAAAAGCGGGGAGCAAGGAAGACGTGCGGAGGTGGTGTGAGGGGACAAGAGAGGTTGTGCAGGGTGTGGAGGGCCAGAAGACAGCTCTGGGGCACAGAAGAAAGCTGAACAAGTAGCGCCGAGGGCACAAGGCGGGTGCTAAGGGGAGCAGAGGGAAAGAAAAAGGTGGAAGGAGGGGGCCAGAGCAGAAGAGAGGGCTGCTAAAGGGTGTGGAGGGCCAACAGAGGGCTCCAGGGCATGAAGAAGGGCTCCACAGGGATTCTGAGGGGACCACCAGGGTCCTAAGTGGGCTTGAGGCGCAAGAGACAGCTCTGGGAAACAAGGAAGGCCCAAAGAGGAGTCGGGAAGACACTAGAGTTTTAGTAGGGGGAGTAGATGGGAAAAAAGTAGAAAGAGGGGAGCAAGGAAGACGTGCGGAGATGGTGTGAGGGGACAAGAGAGGTTGTGCAGGGTGTGGAGGGCCAGAAGACAGCTCTGGGGCACAGAAGAAAGCTGAACAAGTAGCGCCGAGGGCACAAGGCGGGTGCTAAGGGGAGCAGAGGGAAAGAAAAAGGTGGAAGGAGGGGGCCAGAGCAGAAGAGAGGGCTGCTAAAGGGTGTGGAGGGCCAACAGAGGGCTGCAGGGCATGAAGAAGGGCTCCACAGGGATTCTGAGGGGACTGCCAGGGTCCTAAGGGGTCTCGAGGTGCAAGAGACAGCTCTGGGAAACAAGGAAGGCCCAAAGAGGAGTCGGGAAGACACTAGAGGGGTGTTAGGGGGACTAGATAGGAAGAAAGTAAAAAGCGGGGAGCAAGGAAGATGTGCGGAGGTGGTCTGAGGGGACAAGAGAGGTTGTGCAGGGTGTGGAGGGCCAGAAGACAGCTCTGGGGCACAGAAGAAAGCTGAAATGTAGTGGCGAGTGCACAAGGGAGATGCTAAGGGGAGCAGAGGGAAAGAAAAAGGTGGAAGGAGGGGGCCAGAGCAGAAGAGAGGGCTGCTAAAGGGTGTGGAGGGCCAACAGAGGGCTGCAGGGCATGAAGAAGGGCTCCACAGGGATTCTGAGGGGACCACCAGGGTCCTAAGTGGGCTTGAGGCGCAAGAGACAGCTCTGGGAAGCAAGGAAGGCCCAAAGAGGAGTCGGGAAGACACTAGAGTTTTAGTAGGGGGAGTAGATGGGAAGAAAGTAAAAAGCGGGGAGCAAGGAAGACGTGCGGAGGTGGTCTGAGGGGACAAGAGAGGTTGTGCAGGGTGTGGAGGGCCAGAAGACAGCTCTGGGGCACAGAAGAAAGCTGAACAAGTAGTGCCGAGTGCACAAGGGAGATGCTAAGGGGAGCAGAGGGAAAGAAAAAGGTGGAAGGAGGGGGCCAGAGCAGAAGAGAGGGCTGCTAAAGGGTGTGGAGGGCCTCAGAGGGCTGCAGGGCATGAAGAAGGGCTCCACAGGGATTCTGAGGGGACCACCAGGGTCCTAAGTGGGCTTGAGGCGCAAGAGACAGCTCTGGGAAGCAAGGAAGGCCCAAAGAGGAGTCGGGAAGACACTAGAGTTTTAGTAGGGGGAGTAGATGGGAAGAAAGTAAAAAGCGGGGAGCAAGGAAGACGTGCGGAGGTGGTCTGAGGGGACAAGAGAGGTTGTGCAGGGTGTGGAGGGCCAGAAGACAGCTCTGGGGCACAGAAGAAAGCTGAACAAGTAGTGCCGAGTGCACAAGGGAGATGCTAAGGGGAGCAGAGGGAAAGAAAAAGGTGGAAGGAGGGGGCCAGAGCAGAAGAGAGGGCTGCTAAAGGGTGTGGAGGGCCTCAGAGGGCTGCAGGGCATGAAGAAGGGGTCCACAGGGATTCTGAGGGGACTGCCAGGGTCCTAAGGGGTCTCGAGGTGCAAGAGACAGCTCTGGGAAACAAGGAAGGCCCAAAGAGGAGTCGGGAAGACACTAGAGGGGTGTTAGGGGGACTAGATAGGAAGAAAGTAAAAAGCGGGGAGCAAGGAAGACGTGCGGAGGTGGTCTGAGGGGACAAGAGAGGTTGTGCAGGGTGTGGAGGGCCAGAAGACAGCTCTGGGGCACAGAAGAAAGCTGAACAAGTAGCGCCGAGGGCACAAGGCGGGTGCTAAGGGGAGCAGAGGGAAAGAAAAAGGTGGAAGGAGGGGGCCAGAGCAGAAGAGAGGGCTGCTAAAGGGTGTGGAGGGCCAACAGAGGGCTCCAGGGCATGAAGAAGGGCTCCACAGGGATTCTGAGGGGACTGCCAGGGTCCTAAGTGGGCTTGAGGCGCAAGAGACAGCTCTGGGAAACAAGGAAGGCCCAAAGAGGAGTCGGGAAGACACTAGAGGCGTGTTAGGGGGACTAGATAGGAAGAAAGTAAAAAGCGGGGAGCAAGGAAGACGTGCGGAGGTGGTCTGAGGGGACAAGAGAGGTTGTGCAGGGTGTGGAGGGCCAGAAGACAGCTCTGGGGCACAGAAGAAAGCTGAAATGTAGTGCCGAGTGCACAAGGGGGATGCTAAGGGGAGCAGAGGGAAAGAAAAAGGTGGAAGGAGGGGGCCAGAGCAGAAGAGAGGGCTGCTAAAGGGTGTGGAGGGCCAACAGAGGGCTGCAGGGCATGAAGAAGGGCTGCACAGGGATTCTGAGGGGACTGCCAGGGTCCTAAGGGGTCTCGAGGTGCAAGAGACAGCTCTGGGAAACAAGGAAGGCCCAAAGAGGAGTCGGGAAGACACTAGAGGGGTGCTAGGGGGACTAGATGGGAAAAAAGTAAAAAGCGGGGAGCAAGGAAGACGTGCGGAGGTGGTGTGAGGGGACAAGAGAGGTTGTGCAGGGTGTGGAGGGCCAGAAGACAGCTCTGGGGCACAGAAGAAAGCTGAAATGTAGTGCCGAGTGCACAAGGCGGGTGCTAAGGGGAGCAGAGGGAAAGAAAAAGGTGGAAGGAGGGGGCCAGAGCAGAAGAGAGGGCTGCTAAAGGGTGTGGAGGGCCAACAGAGGGCTCCAGGGCATGAAGAAGGGCTCCAGAGGGATTCTGAGGGGACTGCCAGGGTCCTAAGTGGTCTCGAGGTGCAAGAGACAGCTCTGGGAACCAAGGAAGGCCCAAAGAGGAGTCGGGAAGACACTAGAGGTGTGCTAGGGGGACTAGATGGGAAGAAAGTAAAAAGCGGGGAGCAAGGAAGACGTGCGGAGGTGGTCTGAGGGGACAAGAGATGTTGTGCAGGGTGTGGAGGGCCAGAAGACAGCTCTGGGGCACAGAAGAAAGCTGAACAAGTAGCGCTGAGTGCACAAGGGAGATGCTAAGGGGAGCAGAGGGAAAGAAAAAGGTGGAAGGAGGGGGCCAGAGCAGAAGAGAGGGCTGCTAAAGGCTGTGGAGGGCCTCAGAGGGCTGCAGGGCATGAAGAAGGGCTCCAGAGGGATTCTGAGGGGACTGCCAGGGTCCTAAGGGGTCTCGAGGTGCAAGAGACAGCTCTGGGAACCAAGGAAGGCCCAAAGAGGAGTCGGGAAGACACTAGAGTTTTAGTAGGGGGAGTAGATAGGAAGAAAGTAAAAAGCGGGGAGCAAGGAAGACGTCCGGAGGTGGTCTGAGGGGACAAGAGAGGTTGTGCAGGGTGTGGAGGGCCAGAAGACAGCTCTGGGGCACAGAAGAAAGCTGAACAAGTAGCGCCGAGGGCACAAGGCGGGTGCTAAGGGGAGCAGAGGGAAAGAAAAAGGTGGAAGGAGGGGGCCAGAGCAGAAGAGAGGGCTGCTAAAGGGTGTGGAGGGCCAACAGAGGGCTCCAGGGCATGAAGAAGGGCTCCACAGGGATTCTGAGGGGACCACCAGGGTCCTAAGTGGGCTTGAGGCGCAAGAGACAGCTCTGGGAAACAAGGAAGGCCCAAAGAGGAGTCGGAAGACACTAGAGTTTTAGTAGGGGGAGTAGATGGGAAGAAAGTAAAAAGCGGGGAGCAAGGAAGACGTCCGGAGGTGGTCTGAGGGGACAAGAGAGGTTGTGCAGGGTGTGGAGGGCCAGAAGACAGCTCTGGGGCACAGAAGAAAGCTGAACAAGTAGCGCCGAGTGCACAAGGGGGATGCTAAGGGGAGCAGAGGGAAAGAAAAAGGTGGAAGGAGGGGGCCAGAGCAGAAGAGAGGGCTGCTAAAGGGTGTGGAGGGCCTCAGAGGGCTGCAGGGCATGAAGAAGGGCTCCACAGGGATTCTGAGGGGACTGCCAGGGTCCTAAGGGGTCTCGAGGTGCAAGAGACAGCTCTGGGAACCAAGGAAGGCCCAAAGAGGAGTCGGGAAGACACTAGAGGGGTGTTAGGGGGACTAGATGGGAAGAAAGTAAAAAGCGGGGAGCAAGGAAGACGTGCGGAGGTGGTGTGAGGGGACAAGAGAGGTTGTGCAGGGTGTGGAGGGCCAGAAGACAGCTCTGGGGCACAGAAGAAAGCTGAAATGTAGTGCCGAGTGCACAAGGCGGGTGCTAAGGGGAGCAGAGGGAAAGAAAAAGGTGGAAGGAGGGGGCCAGAGCAGAAGAGAGGGCTGCTAAAGGGTGTGGAGGGCCAACAGAGGGCTGCAGGGCATGAAGAAGGGCTCCAGAGGGATTCTGAGGGGACTGCCAGGGTCCTAAGTGGTCTCGAGGTGCAAGAGACAGCTCTGGGAACCAAGGAAGGCCCAAAGAGGAGTCGGGAAGACACTAGAGTTTTAGTAGGGGGACTAGATGGGAAGAAAGTAAAAAGCGGGGAGCAAGGAAGACGTGCGGAGGTGGTGTGAGGGGACAAGAGAGGTTGTGCAGGGTGTGGAGGGCCAGAAGACAGCTCTGGGGCACAGAAGAAAGCTGAACAAGTAGCGCTGAGTGCACAAGGGAGATGCTAAGGGGAGCAGAGGGAAAGAAAAAGGTGGAAGGAGGGGGCCAGAGCAGAAGAGAGGGCTGCTAAAGGGTGTGGAGGGCCTCAGAGGGCTGCAGGGCATGAAGAAGGGCTCCACAGGGATTCTGAGGGGACTGCCAGGGTCCTAAGAGGTCTCGAGGTGCAAGAGACAGCTCTGGGAACCAAGGAAGGCCCAAAGAGGAGTCGGGAAGACACTAGAGTTTTAGTAGGGGGACTAGAGAGGAAGAAAGTAAAAAGCGGGGAGCAAGGAAGACGTGCGGAGGTGGTCTGAGGGGACAAGAGAGGTTGTGCAGGGTGTGGAGGGCCAGAAGACAGCTCTGGGGCACAGAAGAAAGCTGAACAAGTAGCGCCGAGGGCACAAGGCGGGTGCTAAGGGGAGCAGAGGGAAAGAAAAAGGTGGAAGGAGGGGGCCAGAGCAGAAGAGAGGGCTGCTAAAGGGTGTGGAGGGCCAACAGAGGGCTGCAGGGCATGAAGAAGGGCTCCACAGGGATTCTGAGGGGACCGCCAGGGTCCTAAGTGGGCTTGAGGCGCAAGAGACAGCTCTGGGAACCAAGGAAGGCCCAAAGAGGAGTCGGGAAGACACTAGAGTTTTAGTAGGGGGAGTAGATGGGAAAAAAGTAGAAAGAGGGGAGCAAGGAAGACGTGCGGAGATGGTGTGAGGGGACAAGAGAGGTTGTGCAGGGTGTGGAGGGCCAGAAGACAGCTCTAGGGCACAGAAGAAAGCTGAACAAGTAGCGCCGAGGGCACAAGGCGGGTGCTAAGGGGAGCAGAGGGAAAGAAAAAGGTGGAAGGAGGGGGCCAGAGCAGAAGAGAGGGCTGCTAAAGGGTGTGGAGGGCCAACAGAGGGCTGCAGGGCATGAAGAAGGGCTCCACAGGGATTCTGAGGGGACTGCCAGGGTCCTAAGGGGTCTCGAGGTGCAAGAGACAGCTCTGGGAAACAAGGAAGGCCCAAAGAGGAGTCGGGAAGACACTAGAGGGGTGTTAGGGGGACTAGATAGGAAGAAAGTAAAAAGCGGGGAGCAAGGAAGACGTGCGGAGGTGGTCTGAGGGGACAAGAGAGGTTGTGCAGGGTGTGGAGGGCCAGAAGACAGCTCTGGGGCACAGAAGAAAGCTGAACAAGTAGCGCCGAGTGCACAAGGGGGATGCTAAGGGGAGCAGAGGGAAAGAAAAAGGTGGAAGGAGGGGGCCAGAGCAGAAGAGAGGGCTGCTAAAGGGTGTGGAGGGCCAACAGAGGGCTGCAGGGCATGAAGAAGGGCTCCACAGGGATTCTGAGGGGACTGCCAGGGTC